>NW_015622519.1:883851-1184005 GCF_000836115.1 Exophiala spinifera | reverse complement strand
CACACACACACATACACACACACACATACACACACACATACACACACACACATACACACACACACAAAGCTTCATCCCATGGGCCTTGCCTTGCCTTGAAACACCTCATCAGGTACAATGAGATCTCGTACTGCTTAGCAGTACTTCTGTGCTTTTACGTACAATGTGTCAATGCCTCAACGGCAATCTACCCCTCTACCCAAGAACTGGCCCAGGGACGTCACCTTTCTCACGACTCTCCACATCCCGCCTCCCCTGACACCAGCATCAATATCTGTAGATGATTACGACGGCGGCGGCGGCAGCGATGATCAATCCAGGTCGTCGAGACTCCCACTGATCACGCCCTTGCCAGCAACCCCAAACCCCAACGTCCGCATCACGCCCATCACCACACCGACACACCCGGCTTACACACAACGCGGTCTCTTTGCGACGCGCGCACTGCCGCCGTCGACGTTCATCCTCTTCTATCTGGGCACGCTCCACCCGTCGTCCACCACGGACCCGGACTCGAACTACGACCTCAGCCTCGACCGGGACCTCGACCTGTCCATCGACGCCACGCACCGCGGCAACGAAGCCCGCTTCATCAACGACTACCGCGGCGTACGACCCGACGGGCCCAACGCCGAGTTCCGCGACTGTCTCGTCCAGGTCAGACTCGGCCGCCCAGGCAGCACCCAGAAAACGCACTACGAACGGAGAATCGGCGTCTTTGTGCTGAGTCCCGGAAAAGGGGCCGCACCAGCGCCAGCACCGACAGCACCAGGCTCCGGTAGAAGCAAAAGTCAAAGCAAAAGTACCGGTAGTATCAGCGGCAGCAGCAGCAGCAGTAGCAGTAGAAGCAGTAAACGCGCCCGAGGTATTGCCAAAGGTGAGGAAATCGTGGTGAGTTACGGCAAAGGTTTCTGGAAAGCTAGGAAGACCGACGAAGACGACCACGAAGGTGACGAAATGGAGGAGGTAGTGGTGGTGGTGGGAGAGGATGGAGAGCGAGTAAGTGATGCTGGCTGAGCTACGGCCAGAGCAGTTCAGGGTCACAGAAAAGTGTCGATCAAACAGTCTAACTAGTCTGCGGATTCGGTCCTACCTGAGTCGTTGGAAACGATAAAGGGGAAACAGAAAACTAAAAATCGCTAAGGTGATCATACCGTTCATACCGTTCATTCGTTCTTACTTTCTGTCTCTCACTCATACTTCGTAAGAAGGCGTATCAAAGGGTCATCTCGAACGGTAGGTACTCGAACAGATACTCGGGACATATAAAGTCAAGATAATACCTGTATTCGAAAGGCACCCAGTAGGAAAGGTCATGACTGTACAATTATTAGACCTTTCTCTCCCTTGTAATCTCATTTCTCATTTCTCATTTCCCTCCTTTTACCAAGTCAAACATAGTAGTAACCTAGGACTGACCATCTTTCCTAGGTAAATCACAAACAAGCCGAAAGAGTCGGTTGCTCCATGATAGGTTTTTGGCCTGCAACACCGGTTTCATCTAGCGATACACTTTCGTGAAGATTGCTGATGTGTACTGCCCCAGTCATGATATACAATGTGTCGGATCGACGCGGATGCTCTCGAAATCCCCCATCCGTTTGGTACCATCATCCCCAACACCATCATCTTTTGGGTCCACGAGACATTACATCAATTCTTTGATGGTCGTGGTTTGCAAGATTGACACCGTTACTGTGAACACGTGACTCGAAATAGGCCTGCAATCTCTGGATGAGAGGGAGCTGCCGATCGATGGCGTATCTGCTGGCTCTCCAACAGAGGATGCGAAGCCGCGCTGCAGAGTCTGCAACCCGATCCGTATGACCAGGAACAAACGATGTTACTGTACTGTTCGTCCGAACATCGTCACGGTCATCGTCGTCGTCGTCGTCTACCACCACCACCAAGTCCTCCTGCTCCTCCTCCTCATCGTAACCAACGCAACAATGCATTCGTGAGTAGCCGTTTGTCGATAGGTTTAGCCACATAGTCATTCATACCTTCTGCAAGATACGTGTCTTCGTCGCCCTTGAGTGCGTTCGCTGTCATGGCGATTATTGGCACAGTATGTCCGAGAGACCGAATCTTCTTCGTTGCTGTGACCCCATCCATGACCGGCATGCTAATATCCATCAGTATTAAGCTGTAGGTCAGTGGCTTCGCCTGTATCAAACGGACTGCTTCTGCGCCGTCACTGGCCACATCCACCTTTTCGAACCCGAAAGCTCGCAATTGTCGGACCATGATTGTCTGGTTGATGGCGTTGTCTTCCACCAAAAGCAACTGCTTGTGGCCCGACAAGTCCTTTAAGCTGAGATCGGGAAGCGTGACGTCTCGCGTGGTGGGGGGTACAGCAACATCGACCTTGTTAAGGTTCAAGGTAAAATGAAATATGCTTCCTTGCTGGTCCGGATTTCGTGCGAATCCGATAGTGCCGCCCATCAACTCCGTCAAGCTCTTGCAAATCGAAAGACCCAACCCAGTGCCCTTGTACCTCTTCGTAGATGAGTTGTCCAGTTGCGCAAATGGCGTAAAAAGTACATTCTCAGCCTCTTGAGAGACTCCTATCCCAGTATCAACCACTTCAGTCCTTATCTCATATGACATGTCATCTTCGTCGGCTACTACAACCTTGACACGTACATAGCCACGTTCTGTGAATTTGATTGCGTTGGACACTAGATTCTGGACGAGCTGCCGGTACCGTAAAGGGTCGCCTTGGACAAAAGTTGGCAGGTGATGATCCAGCTCAACCTCACACTGGAGGTCTTTCTTTGACCCGATGTTGACACTCCGCCGGACAGCTGCAACTATTTCGGCCATGTTCATAACGTCCTTGCTGATCGTGAATGCCCCAGAGCTTAACTTTGAATAGTCGAGTATGTCGTTGATGACTTGCAAAAGTATGGCGCCCGACTCGTCGATGATCTCCGTCAGTTCCCTTTGCTCCCTGGTCAAGTCGGTCTCATTGAGAAGTCCCAGCGCAGACAGCATGCCATGCATAGGGGTTCGAATTTCGTGGCTCATGTTGGCCAGGAAATCCGACTTCATTTTGGATGCTTCCTCATAGGCAGCAATTAAGCGTGCTTCAGCCCCCTTTCGTTCTGTCAAGTCCCTAGTCACTTTGCTGTAGCCTCGTAGTTCTCCATCACGATACACTGGTGTAATAATGACGTTCGCCCAAAACCGCGAGCCATCCTTCCTAACGCGCCAACCCTCATCTTCCACCTTACCATCTCGGAGAGCTATTTCCAGCTCTCTCTCAGGTTTTCTGGCCCTACGATCCTCTTCGCTGTAAAAAGTCGAGAAATGTCTGCCAATGATTTCCTCCTGCGTGTATTGTTTCAGAAGCATAGCCCCAGTATTCCATGTTGCTATGCAGCCTGAGGGGTCGAGCATGAAAATGGCATAATCCCTTAATGTGCTGACGAGGATCTTATAAGTCTCGGCGGCCGACAATTGGGCGTAATGTTGCAACTGCCGTTGCACATCTTCGCTGGCATCTTGCGCTTCTACAACGAGATACAGCAGCTCATCGCCGTCGTATATTGGCGCAATTTCGATTCGCCAATAGCCCGGGAGCATGCTGCCCAGCAGAGGTTCGGTCCTTTGTGGCTCGCGGGTCTGGATAGCATCTTGTAGCAGTCTTGCTGTGACGGCAAAATCAGTAGGAGCAAGAACTTTGTCAATTATGTCGAGGAAACGTCTGCCGATCACCAAGTCGAGGCTAAATAGTCTCAGACATGCGGCGGAGGCCACAACGACGAGTAGATCTCTGTCTAGTACTACAGTCGGTTTTGGCGAAAGTGCAAATATTCGCTCCATCCCGACAGGAGTCTTGAAGTTGCGTGGCGATGTCGGGCTCGGGGGTGGACTCAGATTGGTGTCCTTTGCGACAGGCTTCAGGCACGAGGCTGGGTAGAAAGCCTTGCCACTGGGAGAAGGTCTGGCGTCCTCGAGTTGATCGAGAGCTATGCGCTTTCTAGAATGCATCGTGGTTAGCATCAAAAACGACAACAGTAAACAACTCCAGAAGAAAAGAAGATTGAACATGCGACAAAGCCAAATGCAGACTGGGAGGTGTGCAAGGTATCTATGTAGGACGACTCACCCATCAAAGGTCAATGGCTCGAGCCACCCATGCCCGGGGTATTGGCTACCAGTAGTGCCGAATGTGCCTCATAGTTTACTGCATGCATAAAGCCAAACCAGGGACTATCGGCGGTCAGGAAAAGTGCTGTGCGACAGTGTATGACCCTGGAATGGGATGAGGCGGTGGGAATTGCGTAGTCCAGACAAGCGCGGTTGCAACTTTCAAATCCGACTCAATGTGGGTGGCAGAAACGTATCACAGAGGGCCCCTGGCGCAGAGATAGTCAATCTGGCCGATCATGGATCTGGGCTTAGGATGAAGCAGATTGGAACGGCGACTGTAGGGATCCGCAGAGTACGATTCAATTGCTCGGTTGTGTGACCGCAGACCGTCCTCGCACGGGGGGAGAGAAGCCAGGTTTCTGGACAGCCAGGCGCGCTCTCTGATCCGTTGTAACAATATTGACAGAGCGAAAAGGGCCAGAGGACTCCTGTACAACGCCCGGATAAACCATCCTCGGACATCGCTCGCATGCAAAATTCTCTTGGTTGGAAAAGACTGGACCAATGACACACTCTCGAGCTGTCAACGCGAAGTGGCCATTAGCGACAAGATGGTGCGGGAGCTGCCTGGACGATCGTCGATCAAACGTGGGTTGGAGACACTCCTCAAACGGTCCAGAGTCTCGGCACTACTAAAGTATCTACAACAGGTGAGATGGGCTTGCGAAGTCAAAACCTTCAGATAGGGAGTTCGCTCTCGATAGCCGTGCGCAAAGCGCAATGAAGCCAACAGGAAGAGGACAATTGTTGGGTGCACAGATTGGCTGTTCTCGGCGCAGAGAAAACGATAAAACAATGAATGACGTTTGTTTGGATTGCAGTCGAAACGGCGGGGCCAATGGATCAGAGTGCAGATACAAAGCAAGCTGCACCTTATCACTGTCCGCGTTGGTCAGAATGGCTGGATGAGTTGTTGGGGGACGAGTCTCGTTCGCTCAAGATGAGACTGCTGTAGGATAATCTACCCGGTGCCTTGGGCTGTACGAGTACCTCGTCCTCATGCACACCTGCGCTACTGCGCTACTGCGCACATCGCTTGTCGAACTTTGCTTGATTCGGCCAACTCTTTTCGGCCTCACGCATGAGTCTCTGGAGAGGAGCAAATCTCCAAGCTGCAAGTTTTCGTACTCTGCAGCCCAGCAACTGATTCATGCTGTAGGCAGGAAGTGTTCACCCGACAAACAGGACACTCTCATCGCCTCCATCACCATCAACCACCGAATCCCATGGTCAGGCTCTCGCCTGCGGTGCCCACAGTCCCCGGCAGTTGTTGCCTGTGTCGTAAATACCAAGACGCCCTCCGTTGTTTTCTCTACTAAACTAAAGACTTTGCTGCTTTGCGGCCAGAATCCATTGGTGCTCGAAGGACCAAAACCATCTGTGAAAGTCTGCTCAAGTCTGCTCAATAGTGCATCTTCGCTCAATCGATTCAGTCGGTGGTTGATAGATCGGTAACATTGTTCTCCCGGACAATCCGATTACACAGGGAAGGGGACTCTCTGAGGGAGTTTCCCATGCCGAACAGATCTGGTGGTCTCTGCTCTACTACGGCAAAGACAAGTCCAGAGTCGTTTCGGAAGACTCTCTCCTGTATCTGCGCAGAATGGATGACATTGTACAGCAGCTTGAAACTACAGCTTGGATACAAATATCGTCTGTCGTTCGACGTAGCATGGCGCAGTACTTCTGCTGATTGTGTTTATCCTGCAGTAACCACACGATATTCCTTTTCGGCAAAGGCTTCGTAGGAGAGCCCGCGTAGCCCCATGCACTAAACAAATGTACACATCAAATGGCCCAGGCAAAAGTCGTAATATATATCTCATGTCTCTTTGGTCGTTGACCAGTCCTCCATCGCGTTCAAAGGCTCAGGCGATCAAGACTCCGCACTCGTTTCCCAGTACCCCCAGTCACCAAGCCCAACTTATAAAACGTTTCTTCGCCACCTGCGCTCCGACCACCAATGTACCATTTGTCAGGCCCCAAGGCGTCAATAAACCCCCCGGAGGAATTTGAGCTGTCACTTCCCCGTCTTTGCCTCCCTCGTGTCATGGGGGTCGATGTACCCGGCGGTGAAATGGAAAGGTTCGCATTAGTATGAGAATGTGAATGGGGTCCGGCGGGTGAGCCCGGCCCAGGAGATCTGGACAGAGGAGGGGCATATCGATGCGAGCTCGGGTTCGATGAGAATGGTAGCGGAGAGGTAGAGGTTGCTTTGGCTTGCGATGGTTGTTGAGGGAGAGCCGATGTGTCGGACGCTGTTTTCGTTGTGATGGTTCTAGTATTCGATGCAGTTACTGTCGCATTCGTGGTCGAAACATGTGGTGTTGCCACCAGCGTGCCTTGCAATACTGCATCATATGTTGAACTGGATTTTGCTTGAAAGGTGGGATTGGTTCTGGCACGGAATGCAGAAAAGAAGTTTGCGAAGAAGGGTCTGTTTGTAGGCATCGTGTTGCACTCAGTCGTCTGGAGGCGAAGAATGGGAGCGCCGGATCGATCGAAGCGCGAACGTGACGGTATTTTGAGGACGTTTCGAAGACACAAGCCTCAATGACTTGGCCCAGCGCGATCCTGTACTCTTAGGACTACTGGGCACTTTAGAGGGGACGAAGCCGCTCTCTTCCGTGCGTCCTCCACCTATTACCCTATCGTGTGTCTCCCCGCAGAAATGGCATGCGTGGTCCTCAATGAGTTGGTGAGTTCAGGGGAATCAATCAGCCACTAGAAGTCCGTGGGAATTGCGGCGGTCTGCTTGATCAGCGACATGCAGGAGGACTGATAGGCGAGATGTGACCTGAAGATCGCGAGATGGACGGATTTCGGATGACAGGAAGGGTAGTGAGGGTCTCCGGAAGTGTTGTGGCGTGGTGGGTAGGAAGTGAGTATGCCGCCGTTGTCGTGATCGATGAGTTGCACATTTAAGAGAAGGTTGCTGAAATTACAATAGAGCTCATATCGTTGGAGGGGAGTCGGTTTCCATACTTCGTCACTGCCTGCCGGGCCATGGAAGAAACCGGGCGTTTTGAACCGAGCGCAAGAGGTTGGCTGACATGAGCGCAGCCTCACTAGCCCGCACATACATCTGAGCCCGCAGGCCCACGTTCGCGCCTCAGCCGAACCAGCCAATCAATGCCTGGGTAATCTATCTTGGAGGGTGGTGTCGTACTGGGAGTCACTCTTGTTACCTATGCGATGAAGCGAGGCATCAAAGGCCAACGATGGATAACGGCACCTGTAGAATGTTTTTGTTTGGTCTGGCTGCTCAGGCCTCGGTTCTCGAAACGGTTCTGCGTGTTTCGCTATGCCTACGGCGATTGTGCATGATGCCATGTTCATGCGAGTAATGCAATCTGCTCTGACCGAGAGCCCTCCTCCCATATCCGTACCACGGCACCACAATCCATCGTCATCATCATCATCATCATCAGAACCTCGTCACTCCCAGCTGGGTCTTGTCCTCGAAAACTTCCTTGTGTATTTCTAACACCGCATTTCATCTCTGCGATTCTGCTCCATCAGCTGTGGCTAGTCGTCCTCGTCGTGAGAAAACTCGAGAATCTATCTGGGTCAGTGATGGCTAGAAAAGCACCATGGAGTAGCACCCCTTACCAAGTTATTCCACCCCGTACCGCACGATGTCACTGTGCTAGGGCCCATGTTTTCAAATCCCAGGCTGGCGTAGAATGGAATGAGATGGTCATGGGCCAGTAAGGCAATTCTTTCCGCACATCGAGAGTCTTTCATGCGTTGGATATACGACTTCATCAATACTGTCCCGAGGCCCATCTTCTGAAACTCGGGAGCCACTGCTAAAGAGTGCAAGCAAATCGTGCCCCCAGTTTCCTGATGACCCTCAAGTTCCACTTCAGTGCTTGATGGTAGCGAAGATCGTCTGTTTCTCCAGTTTGAAGGGACCTTCATAGACGCCTCGGTCACGCACGGCGCCGGACTTCGGGTCGAGACAACATGAGCCATCAACCTCCTCTTTGCAGGAGTGGAGGAACCTTCCGCTTCAGCTTTGGTGGGCTGAGTGAACAAGCCGAGACTCAACTCTGGACAACGTGTGAGCCGATAATGAAACTAAGATAGCCAAGTCAGTCTGATAATCGTGATTTTCCGGCGGACGGAAAATGACACCGGGCCCGAAAGGAACCGTGGTGGTGTTACGAAACTCACCTTTTCGCGGCTCGCCCTCTCCTCGGGTGGAAACACCGACTCTTCGACAGAAAAGCATTCATCAGCATTGGCAACTGACAATGCTTGGTTTTCAGGATGGAGATGGTCCCATTCGTGAGAAGAGCCACGACGGCGTGCACCCAAGCGGCCGGTCAGCATACTTAGCAGAGGATGATTTGCCATGGCATCGTGGTCATCCTCAGAATCGTCTTCGTGGTCGTCAACGGCGTCCTCTGGATCTAAGTTGTTTGAGAATCGCTGAAGTTCATGGGGCGCAGTTGATGAGTGTGTGGCATCATCCGCCTCACTATCTGGCATATCGACGTCGGCGTGCTGAATGTCGATAAAGCCATCTTCTTCTTGCACAGATTGATCTTTTTGGAGATCCATCTTGGCAGGGTTCTCGGGACGATTCGAGGTTTCTGATTGGTGCAATCCGTGCACTTCTCGACTGGTAGTGGTGGTGAACTGGCGCCTTGTGTGCGGTGCGGTCTGCAGGGTCGCGCGAGCGAGAGTGGTTGCAGTGAAAGAGGATTGGCTCTTGTCAAGTACGCCTGGTCTACGCCCGATCCTCGTATTTCGAGATTCTAGGGCCCGAGGAAAAGGGTGTGAGGCGAAATAACGGTATGTGAAAATTTCAGTAGCAGCCAGCTTCCAGCAGGAACCGGGTTTTGTCGCCGAAAGAAGAGATCCAAGACCTATTCAACGGAACTGTGGTAGGCGACCAGCAGGGCAAAACTTGATGCTGTGTTGGTTCGTTCAAAATTGCAAAATGTAATGCTTGAGCTTTGTAACTGGGGTGATGGCGCAGAGCACGCGACATAACAGCCAGAGATTTTTAGATAGACGAGGCAATCAGCGTGTTGGAGCATTGGGAGTCGGGCAGGGTCGCCTGCTCGGGCTACTGTTAGGTACCTGTAGTACCTGGAGTAACTGATAATTAGGGCTCCCCGGGTACTGTCATTGGGGGTTAAAGACTACGGGCAGCGCTTGAAGGTTCGCCTAATCAGATTCAAAATCAACTTTCAGCTTTTCCAACATACAAAGTGCTGCATTAAAGCACTGCATCGGACGCTGGTGTGCAACTGAGAAGAGAAAAGGCGTTCTTATTGCATGGTCAGTGGATCAGCAAAGCAGAGGACTGCAAGTCGTTTGCAGAGATCCAAATCTTCGTCCTTCTGTGGCCAGAGTTAGATCCATTGCCCCGTGACAATGCGGCGTAGTCAACTCTCCCGGCCGCTCAAGGTCAGCTACTCGTAGGTTGTACAGTTGACCTCACACACGAGTCCCTAATGCTCTCTATATTTAACCGCTTACAAGTGGTCACTGTGGTACATAGCAGGGACAGCCAGTCGCTCAATCCTGGTATGGAGCACCTGCCTTAGGTAATCAGGGCCGGGGGATGTTGAGGCGAGAGTTGGCGTCATTGTCGCCATGCCTGAACATCGCGTTTCCACCGCTATCCATTCACTGTCCTGATGAGAAATCAGTGTTTTGTTTTCTGCTTAAGGGAACATCCACGACAGTCTAAACTACAATTACATCTTACTATTCCATTCTCAGATCTTTCCATCCCCTACAAGCTTTCAAAAGTCCCGTTACTCATTCACCTTACAACACTGACACAGCCAACGCACCTGCGGCTTGAGGACCGGGAATAGAACACAATGTATGATGGTGTGCAAATGGCCAATGTAGACATCACTGACAGGATATCAGGCGTATCTCCATATCCATTATCACCTCCGATGTTGACCTACAATCCGATTTTCTCAATTTGGATGTGAGTCCGGACATGAGCCTCAATGACATCAAGGCTTTCGTCGAGGCCGAGATCAACATTCCTCCCACAGCACAACACTTCCTTCACGAAGGTCGCCCTGTCACAGACACGTCAATCACTCTGGCACAGATGAATGTACGCGAAGGGGATGTAGTGGCGCTGGCAGTTCAGACGAGACAAAGAAGAAGAACGGCCAACGAGAATACTACGGGTCAGCCAGCTCAGAGAGTTCGAAGTGGCAATGACCCCGAGCAGCTGAGATTGCGTATCTTGGGCGACTCACACCTGCTGGCAGAATGTCAGAGACAAGATCCTGAACTGGCAGCTGCATGCTCAGACCGACAAAAGTTCCACGATCTTTGGAGTTTAAGACAGAGGCAGAATGAGGAGGCTCAGCGGCAGAAAGAGGAGCAGATTGCATTACTACAAGCCGATCCGTTCAACGTTGAAGCTCAGCAGAAGATTGAAGAAATGATACGACAGGAGCGTGTCGCCGAGAATCTACAAAAAGCCATGGAGGAGAACCCAGAGTGTAAGACTGTTCTAAATTTATTGGCTTCAAGGCTGATCTGGTTGTAGCGTTTGGCAGGGTCACAATGCTGTACATCGATGTCACGGTAAACAATGTTCCCATCAAGGCATTCGTCGATTCCGGTGCTCAGACGACTATCATGTCTCCATCGGCTGCAGAGCGGTGTGGAATCCTTCGACTAATCGACAAGCGATATGGCGGAATAGCAAGAGGAGTTGGTACGGCGACAATTCTTGGACGTGTACATTCCGCCGATATCCAGATCGGGCAGTATAACCTCGCCAGCAGTTTCACTGTCATGGAGGGCAAGGACGTGGATTTACTGCTGGGACTTGATATGCTCAAGCGCCATCAAATGTGCATTGACCTCAAGAAAAACTGCCTCCGGGTACAGGAAGACGAAATTCCATTCCTACCCGAGAGCGACATACCCAAAATGATGGAGGAAATCCTCGAGAATGAACCAAAAGTGGCAGGTCCAGATGGGTCAACGATCGGGGCCACGACTGGTACAGTCGAGCCACACACTGAATCCTCAACCAGCAGCGAGCCGACTGCTGGACCGAGTGGCACTTCGGCACAACCGTCCTCGTCACAATCTGGCGCGGCAACTGGTAATTTTGGCCAGTCGCAACCGATAACTCCAGAGTCCATCGCGAAGGTGACAGAGCTGGGATTCACGCGAGAGGAAGCGATCGCTGCCCTGAGACAAGTGGACGGCAACGTAGAATTGGCAATTGGACTCCTCATATGACCTTCAGTGGGCTTGCAAGAGGACTACGTGTAGCATGGCAACTCTGTTGCAACCTTTCCAAGATGCATTTGGCGCAAGAAACAGAGCTTGACAACAATGGCGCATCCGCAGGCTGTGCATGCATCTTGCATGTACAAGGAATTGGTTAGCTGATGTGGACGTTAACGATTAAAAACGACCACTCCTGGCTGAGGAAAGCTATGCTCTGGTATTATCTTAGAAAAACTCATGTACGGAAGATCTACCAAGCTTTTAATGCAACCGTAAATGCTATAGAACGCAGGTGGTATTTGTCTTGCGTTGACCTTGAGACCGTTAGGTACCTGCGTTGTATCGATGGGCACCACAATCATCCACCAGGATTGCCTCTTAGGCTCGCGAGGCTAGTGAGATCTCCGGAAAGATGCTGCTGCAATATCCGCAAACCAGGTACCTCCGCAGGGCCCAGTGAGCCTCTGGTGTGTCTAGAGACGAGCTACTGTAAGGTGAGGCGTGTCACTAAGTTTAGCGGTTGGAGGCAATGCCTGCGCTTTCTCCCAGCGCCAAGCTTCGCTCCACCTGCGCATCCGGGACCTGAAGTGAAGCCGCAGTCAACCCGATGCGCAGTTCAACAACTGGGACGTTGCAGTTCATCACATCCAGTTCGTTGACAGCTACCGACTCCTGACTGTCAAGAGAAGCCGTACTCAGGCAAGGACTCGCCCGGAGAGTCACTGGTACGACATGAATCGACAAGGTAGGTTTGCTCTCCCACCTCCATCTCTCTTCAACACACTTCTATCACCTCGACCTTCGATGACTGCTCCCTGCATGCGCATTGCGAAGCAAGCGATCGGAAGGACAACGCAAACACGGAACGACCCTCAGCGCCGCTATAATGCGATTATGAATTTGCGGGACATTCCAAGAGGTGGAACCGACCTGTTTTCTCGAGCACATGCTGGGACGGAACAAGACTTCAACAATGATGATTGAACTCTCGGACAACCTCTCAGAATATACTCAGACACTTGGACCTCGCTCTCGCTCACTGTTATTTCCCGCCGATGTAATCGAGACGGAAGCATTCATATCGATCGGGCTGCAGTGAATGGATCACTACCACATTGAAGATGTCACTTTGAAAAGGAGCGGCCTCCTGCTGTGATAAGGATCATCTCAAAAGGGACGCTACTCCTTAGGGAGTCAGTCGCGGATATCTGCTCTTTTGACCTTCAATTTGGCAGTGAAAATATGGCGATTCACTTCAACCCTTAATCGACCATCGAATTGCGAGTGATCTGGGCCTTTCAGATCGCCAGCTGCCTGCTTGGAAACCGTACTCCTACAACTCACTAAACGTGTTGATTGATTCTCTATATGTGCAAAAACTGATTCAGTCCCCGTAGGACAAGCCCGACCGCCATCAGCTACCAACAGTATGAATCAACAACAAAGAAGCGCGACCAACCCGAGGATGGTTGCCAGCAAGCCTGGTATGTTGTGTACGAGTTTGCGCGAGGAACAGGACCTAATCTTCCTAGGTGCATGGGCTCAGCAAGGCCTCCCAAACGCGCCAGGTACTTCTCAACCTTCACGAGAGGCCGTTGCTCCAGAGAATTGGGCCCAAGCAATGGGCTCCAGGACAAATGGCCCCCTCGATCTCTCTGCTTCATCGTGAGTGCTGCTAGTCTAGACTTACTCTCGTATTCCGGCTGCTTATACTGCTTCAGATTTCCTAGTCTCAACAACAGCGGGCTTCAATCTCAGAGTCATACTGTTGGCTCGAGCGCGTGGCAGACTGGCCCGCCGCAAAATGAACAAGGCCAGAGACAGCACAATTCCTCTCGAAATCAGATATCCTCACGGCAGCAACAGCAACAGCCAACCGGTGCACGCGAAGGGTTTTATCCCACGGATACCTACTCGCGGAATGCCCCTATGGAGTATTCCACGGAACAGGCCTCCCAACCAGCGAGACGGACAGTCCAAGCACCTCCTGGTCCACCGGGTCTCGTACAACGGCCAAATCAGCAGAATGACGCTTCATCTAGCGATCCTAGCAGAGTGACATCGCCTTCCGGCCAGGCACAGATATGTATGTTGTCCACGAAGGACCGAGCATCTTCTTATGACTCTGGCTGACCTGACTAGCACGTTCACCCATGTCGCAAGGACTAAGCTCTGTGATAGGTCAAGACCGATTTCTTGGGCAGGACACCAGATCACAAGGCAAAGACTTTCAGGAATCGCCCTCGCAGTCGCTGGGACTGCAAGCCGGAAGTATGTTTGGTGATCGAGAACCAGGGACTCGACCAGAGCAGTCTGGGGAGTCGATATTCGCTGGCATGAGTGATAGAGACAAGTTCGGTATGAAAGGCTACATTGCTGAACAGGACAATGCCACTCCAGCATCCCGAAGCCTAATGCGAGGAGTGGATTTGTCGACACTTGGAATAAACATGAGCTCTGAAGGATCCCTGTTACCATCATACCCGGGCCCATGGGCTGATCACAACGCACAGCCCCTCCGACCACTCGATTCCGGATATACAATTCCAGACTGCTACACGGTCAAAAAGATCGCCCCTCTATCTAGTCGGATTAATGGGCTCATGGATGAGACTCTGTTCTTCATCTTCTACACGATGCCTCGAGATTACACCCAGATGCTAGTGGCTCAGGAATTAGTGGCTCGAAAATGGCGGTACCACATGAGGGAAAAACAATGGCTGACTCGTGACGAGGCGTCTCCAAGTCCAGTCCTGCTAGAAGATAAGATCAGCGAGCAAGGCTACTACATCTGGTGGGACACAAAGCTATGGAAGAAGGTCCGACGGATTTATACCCTCAGGTATGAGGACCTGGAGGAGCAACCGAGTATGGGCAACCGAACGATACATGCTGGAGCAATGGGAGCCATGGCGGGAGGCATGGGAGTCTGTAATTTCAATGCCGTACCTAGCCTTGAGAGAATGGCCGCCAGCGGAAGAGGCTTCTGATTTTGTCGGTGTCACTTGTGACTGCGATGGAATGCTTCACATCCCACAGTTGGGATTCACCTTGGCAATGGGCCATTCTTGTAGTCATAGGATCGGATCTACATGCAGACAGTTGTATGCAAGAAACATGATCCAACTCTAGATTGTTCTTCTTTCCGATTTGTAATGGGCAAGACAAGACTGAGAGCACCTTGGACTCGACTGACTGCCTCGAGGGGTTTCATGTCACGTGCGCCGGCCACCAAGTCCTGCGGGCGTTTCCACATCAACAACTTCACACTTATTTTGGACTCCAATGCTCAGAGACTTCATCGTGGGATTTATTGTACGGCCTGGTGCCTCTTCGTTTTTCTCGTATTCGTCGTAATAAGTCCTCCTTTCGTTTCCTGCATCAGGTGTTCAAGGTGTTGGGGGCATTGCCTTTCACGCTCTGCTGAGTTGTTACATCCACGCATCTCTCCAGATGGGCAAAACATCTCTCACGCTCAACTTGCTCATCAATTTTCGGGACTCATTTGCCAAATCTGCGTGGACCACCTCGAAATTATTTGACCAGTCTCTGAGTTCAACAGTATCTTTGCCGGACCGAAGGCTTCGAGGCAGCCAAAACCTAGATCAAAGTCGCACGATTACTGCGAGTTTACTTCATCCGGCCGTCCCCGGTGCTTAGCCATGTCTCTCTCATCCTGGTTCTTTCCCACTAGCAAAAGCTCAGAGCCCGCTTTAACCGAGGAGGATGCGCCCTGTGATCAAGTAGCAGCACGACCGTCGACCGATGACAGTCTGGATTTCGAGACTATTGCTGAAAAGGTCGAAACGCTTCAATGCGAATTAGCATACAGTCAAGACTTGTGCGAACAAGCAAATTTACAATTCCAGAAATATCGTGTCGACATATCAGATCTCAAATTGAACCTGGCCACTGAAAGAGCGTCGAATGCGATTCTAAAGGAATTGCTTACTCACGAGCGCAATAACAGTCATGTGCTCAAATCCCAGCTAAATGGAGAGAAGCAGGAGTTGAAAAGACAAAGAGTGTTAATGAGTCAAATGCAAGCGAGAATGAATAGTGACGCTGCTTCATTGGAGGCCATGACAAGACATGCCCAGGCACTCGAGAAGCGATATGCCGAACTCCAGTTTGACCTCGAATATCTACAGTGTGTCGCGGATGCTGAACGGTTGCAGCGCTCGCCGACCGTTCAAAGCACCGAGTCTCCAGTCCCAGCGCAACCATTTGTCGTTGTCCTGATCGATGGAGATGCTTACAGAGTAAGTTGATAACGAGAGATCTCAGTCATAGCCTACTGACGCTATGCTGTAGTGGTCGAGCGATATTTTTCAACAGGACAATCATATCATAGGAGGTGCGCCGGTTGAACCAGGTGGTCTTGCGGCAACGCGCATCAAAAATGAGGTCACAAAGTATATCATGGAACAAAATTCAAACATCCCAGTCACGGCCAAGATCATCGTGCGGGTGTTTTGTAATTTCGGATCGACGGAAAGTCGAATGATTAGACGACAGAAGACTAGGAATACTGCTGTTGGCTTACGAGATTTCGCCGTCCAGTTCACGGAAAGACTACCATTGTTTGACTTTTTCGACTCGGGTCGGGGCAAAGAAAGGGCAGATGACAAGATAAGAGGTATCCCGAAACGACAACCGAGGATCAGAGAATGCAGCAAGCTAACCTCTATTCACTCTTGCAGAGAATTTCCACCTTTTCTTGTCCACTCCAAACTGTCACGCGGTTTTCGTCGCAGCATGCACCGACAACGGCTTCGTTCGGATGCTGGAGCAATACGCCGATCACCCTTTTGCCTGGCAGAAGATTGTTTTGGTTTCTCCTGGTTATGTTGCGTCTGAGTTTCAAAGGTTCAATTTCAAATCGGTTACGTGGCCGAGCATCTTTGATAGCGCACGCATGCCGCATGAAATGGCGATGAAGCTCGACCAAGCCCTTCGCAGGAAGAAGGTTCAGAAATTACTTGCATACCGAGCTTTCTCTGTGGGTGCACCTCAGGCTGAGCCCGACCTTGACTATCGAGACTTGCTTCTCACCGTGTTGCCGCGATGGAATGTCAACAGTGGTATGGGTAAAGTTTCTCAGGGGCTAGGGTTGAGCATGAAACCGGCGAGTGCGTTGGAGTGGAAGATCCACGAAGAGCCTGTCAACGTCTTGCTCAATGACGATGTTGATTGACAGGGCAATATCATGGTATATCTTGGTATATCATGGTATTTGAAAGAAACAACTGAGGGCCACTGTCGGCAGTTGGGATGGTGACGACTCTTAACGACGAACCGATGGGAAAGGCATATTAATGGAAAGTTTTCGTACCCATGATTGACGGTGACGATGACATCGGAATTGACATTGATGCTATGGTGGACGAGATGTATGAGAGCCACACCTACGAGTACAATTCAAAACTAGCTGTCCTTTTCTGCTAGGTGATGTGGACTGGTGCCCTGCCATCTACATTCATTGTACATCTTGTACGACAGCGTACTACGCACCTGAGTTTTTAATGGCCCTCTCTTGTTATGTATAGCGAGGCTAACTAGCGAGGCTTATCTCAAAGCTACGCGTAGGCGTTGATATCCGACGCTGGTACGACATCGTCTTATCGACCTTTATGAGGGACCACATTGTCGTACGGCAAACAGATGTAAGAGAGAACATAAGTAATATCGCAGCGCCCTTTTCGTGGAACCATTCGTTCTCCTGTATGAACAAGAAAAGACTACGAGACGAGGGCCCCTGTCATCTGACTACGACTTTGTTTGAGTGCTGCGAGTCGTTGAGCGGTGGACTCATACATAACCAACATACCGTACGATAATACGAGCTGCGCATCGACCTCAGCGTCGACTATTTGGAGAACCAGAGCAGAAAAAACACAAACCAACTCGACGACGATGCATCTGATCACTTTCTCGGCGGCGGTTCTCAGCATAGGTGTGGGACTGTGTCAAGCACACAGCAACCAAGACAGTCCCGTCCACCCCTCCGTCACCGCGGACGTGGACCCGGACGTGGACGTCAACTCGACGCCCGATCCCGTCCCCGCTGAGACGAGGACGTACTGGATGCGCCGCGCCATTGCTTCGTTGGAGGAAGTCGGTGGGTCGCCGTGTCCCTTTGCGGCATTCGGGGCCGTCATTGTCAACCACACGGTTGCGGGCGACGAGTAAGTTTATCTTTTCCACTGTTTGACTGTGCTTGGTATCCGAGTTTGAACGAACCAAGACGCCCTGTTCTGTTCCTTCACAGAGTAAGGGTGAATGGTTGTTACGATGGGCCAGTGGGTGTATAATTAACGGAAAGAGACGAGGAAGAAGAAGAAGAAGAAGAAGAAGAAGAAGAAGAAGAAGAAGAAGAAGAAGAAGAAGAAGAAGAAGAAGAAGAAGATAGCTGACCTCTGGACCTACCTCCGCTGTGTGGAACAACAGGAGCGACTCGATAGGTGAAGAAGTATGTATTGGAGCGAATGGTGTCCAAGCATTTGGAAATCCAACATTGCATGGTACGTTCTGCTTCTTACCACGTTACACCACACCACTCCCCACGTTGTCGAGTTGTATGGTCCTACCTTCCTACCTATCGAAAATCTTTCCTCGCCGCGGTGCCCATCGTCGGCGTGCATATTCATTTTGCAAGATCAAGGAAGGAAGACACGGGCAATACAATCGTAAACAGTTGGGGACTCTGGACTAACGTTTTCTTTCCAATCGGATGCGGCAAACAAAAAAACCAGGAGAAGTCGCCGCGATAAACAACTGTACCGAGATACTCACGGATCCGGAGGGCAAATACAGATTATCAGCAGCAGACGCGTTGAAAGCGCTCTCTGATCTCAGCTTGTACACGACCGCTGAACCTTGTCCCATGGTACGTGACTTGTCATGAATCCCACAAAAAGACGCACTTTGACGGACGGGCCCGCCCACACATGAGTCCATGGTCGCATTGAATACATTTCAATGCGTGCATGCGCGCGTGCGTGGAATGAACACCGTCGTGTGTTGTTGGTTGGTACGTCGGCATGGTCTCTGTGTACTAACACCCCCGTCGACAGTGCTCCAGCGCTATCCTGTACGGTAATTTCAGGGAATACATCTACTCGACCCCGATCCACGGAGACCACGGCTTGCTCGCGCACGGATGGCCGCAGATCGACCTCCCTTCCAAGGACATCTTCAGCAAGTCCCTTGGCCGGCCTGTGCGGACGAGAATCGTGCCGGAGGTCCTGCTCAATGAAACCGAGGGGTTGTTCGTCTGGCAGTTCAAGGACGGCGCGTGTCCCGCCGGGTGCGTGAAGGACGAGGAGGACGGCAACAGGAAGGGTTGGTGCGTTAAGCTGTACGACGCCGAAGAGAAAGAGGAGGACGAGGAGAAGCACGTGAGGGACGAGTTGTGAGGGTGAGAGTGAGGGCGCCGCAGACTCGAGCATCGACTGCGTCGGGCCCGCATCGTTTGATAGGTATCAAGCGGTGGTCTGTCCTGTTTGTTTGGCTATCATACGAGCCTGACTGACTTTGAGTGGCGCCGCTACATCTAACACGTACACCTGCACAAACACCTATATGTTTTAAGGCCTAGAGGAGAGACGAAAAGTACACCTACAGCACTAACCAGCACTATCTGTATTAATCGAGTGTCATTTCTCGGACCAGGCAGAAACTACGATGCCACCATCTGGAAGACCACACCAGAATAGGGGGCCAAGTGCTATTCACGATGGCATGGCCAAGGTGTGTGATACTCTGTCTTACAAAGCAATAAATACACTCTTCAACTCAGTCCAGTAATCAGTGGCATACTTGCTGAGTTCTCTGCCATCACCACTTTGCTTCCAACCCCCAAATGGAAGGTCGAGAGCCATAGTAGGACTCGTGCAGTTGACACCAACCGATCCGGCTTCGAGTGCTTTGGCGACACGCAACGCTCGCGAAACATCTTTTGTGAAAACACTAGCATAAAGCCCGTACTCAGTATCGTTGGCACGTTTCAATACCTCATCTTCGTCGGTGAAAGTGTTGATGCAGACAACGGGGCCAAATATCTCTTCCTTCATGACCTTGGAATCCTCTGGCGCATTGGCAATAATGGTGGGCTCGATGAAGTAGCCAGTGTTCCCTTCTCTACCGCCACCAATTGGCATGTCGATCTTGTTGTCCTTGGCATAGTTCAAGTAGGACATTACTCGGTCGAATTGGAGTTTGTCTGCTTGCGGGCCTCGTACGGTGCCCTCCGCAAGAGGGTCGCCAGATTTGCCCATTTGGATCATAGCTGTCTTCATACCCTCAATGAATTTGTCGGCAATCGATGCGTGGACATAGACCCTTGAGCTAGCGATGCAGGCCTGCCCAGAGTTCATGAGGACAGACATGGCACTGGCTGGAATGGCTTTGGCCAGATCCGCATCCTCAAAAATGACTGTGGGACTCTTTCCTCCGAGTTCAAGGGTGACGTTCTTCAGGTTGGATTCGGCAGCTGCCTTCTTCACAGCTCGTCCGGCCACAGCTGATCCTGTAAAGGAAATCTTACGGATATCCATGTGTTTGGCAATTGCTTCGCCACAAGGTCTTCCGAACCCGGATAAGATGTTGAGCACACCCTTCGGCAGGCCGATCTCTTGACAAAGCTGGGCGACTTTCAAACAAGAAAGCGGTGACTTTTCGGACGTCTTGAGGACGAGAGTGTTACCGGCGGCCAGGGCAGGTCCAGCCTTGTTGATGAACATGAGAAGAGGAACGTTCCATGGAATGATGGCGCCACAGACACCGAAAGGTTGACGCAAAGTGATGTTGACATGGCCGGCTGTATTCAGGGATGAATCGCCGTTGATATCTAGAGCTTTGCTCGCAAGATACCTCAAGATCTCGATCCCGAACATATTTAGGACTAGATTATGGTCAGCCTGAGACCGTTATTGACATGTGCAAAATATCGTACAGTCACCGACATACGGTTTGCCCATCGTTATTGCCTCAAGATAGCTGAGTTCTGTAACGTTTTTGGCCAAAGCATCGGCCAGCTTAAGTAGATAGCCCTGTCGATCAGAGGCGGAGAGGGCAGACCAAGAAGGGAATGCCTCTTTGGCAGCTTTGACTGCAGCATCGACATCCTCAGCGCCGGCTTCGTACACTGATGCCGCGAGCTTTTCCGTGCTGGGGTTTACAATGTCAAATTTCTTGCCCGATATCGAAGGGACAAATTCGCCGTTGATGAACAGGCGATTCTCAATGTGGTCTGGTTTGAATCCGGCCATTTTGGCAGGTCAGAGACGGCAGGCAGAATGGTTCAAAGGGTCAAGAGTGAAGCAGATGTTCTGCGTGAGATATAGGTCTTCTGAGATTGCAGGAAGCCAGACTGTGAACCCGAGGGAAGGGACGACTATCAGGCCTTATATGTGTCGACACCTGCCCGGGCGACGCCTGCTGGAGTTGTTGTCAGCATGGATGACAGCCGCAGAAAGCTGAGCACCCTTCTGGGATGGATAGCATGAGGAGCCACGGTGTGTTCGTTTGATGGGTCCCGGATGAGCCATTCGACAAATAACACGTGCAGATTACTCGTATCCCACAGACGATATGTCTTCCCCGGTCTTTAGGAGGCGACACGCACCCCTAGTCAGGAATCTGGACGCAACATCGTTTAGTAACGCTGTTCCCAGAAAATCAGCACTGTACATGACACAGCCGCCTTCCGAGCGGAAATGAAAACCGAGTATCTGACCGTCGAATGCGCTTGCCAGGGTCCCTCGAGATGTTCGTATGCAGCGAAGCGGACCACAGCACCACCGCTTCAGGCGTCACACCTATATGCAGTAGGTCGTTGTTGTGGGGACGTGCACAGTTGGATTTTGATTTAGACTTTTGACTCTTGCAAGTCGTTAGTCGCAAGGAGGAGACCCACAGCACAGGATCAGCACGCACAATGGCCGGTGGTCGAGTCGGCGGCGAGCCTTAACTGCTGAAGGCCGAGCGCCTCAAGATTCCCCAGAGCAAGAAAGTATACTTCCGTTGGCATAATTTACTCAGCATACCCGGCTCCTCTTGACAATTGTGGCTCGCGATTCACGGGAACTCGGTGGCCCTTCCGCATGATTGACCGGTAGCCTCACAGTAGCTGTCACTTGTAAGCCTCATCTTCAGCTCCAGCTTCGGCTCATTGAGTTCTCCTCGACTTGAGACGAACGTTGCGAAGACCCGGGGCTCGTACCAGGTGGAGTCATGAGATCGGACTATCTCTCGAGGGTGTACTAATCTCTGAGGAGGAGCTCCATTCAGTCAGCATGGCGGGGTGTTGTAGCAGTGCTTCTGTGGAGGGACCGTATTACGTATCGTCATCTCACCCGAGGAGGTGAAGAGTATCGAGCTGTTCCGCACGAAGGACAAATGATACATCTGCTGGGCCCTTGGCAGCTGAAATTGCCTCCGTCCTCAAGGTCCCCGTATTGTGCGTCGTATCCAGGACGCGGAGAAGCTCAGGTATGTCTTCGACCAAGACTGGACTTTGTGCTCGCCGCCTCCCTTGTGTCACAATGGCCATTTGGATTTGGGTTTCCATGTCGCGGCCAGAAGAGTCGATTCCTGCAGGGTTGCATGTTGTGCCAGTTTGACGTTACTCACGTCAGCAATCGCGATGTGGGTATCCTCACTCCCACCGCCCAGTCTATACAGGGACTTCAGGGGGCTCTTCCAGTTTCGGCGTCTCCCCGGGCAGACCAGAGGTTCAAGAAAGTCACCGGCTGACGGATTCGGAGATAAGAAAGGACGAAGGGGTCATTTAGCGATAGAGTCAGTGCAGATTGATTCAGGAATCAGTCTCGTCGCGTGCCAATCAAATGGCGCCATGATATGGATTTTGTACAGCGGGCCAGCCTCCCGAAGGTATCATGTAGTCTATATTCGTTCAATTTCCCCTTTTCGGCTGCCCTCCAAGATGTGCTCAAGAGTTGCTCCATTCGGCTTTCTTCTTCTCCGCGAACGCCTTCATTCCAATCTTCTGGTCTTGGCTGCCAAACAAGGAGTGGAAGATACGACGTTCGTACTCGACACCCTCGCGCACTCCCAGATCTTGACTCTTGTTCACCACCTCTTTGGCAGCAATGGTGGCCACCCTCGAGTAGCTGGCAATCTTGGCCGCAGTATCCAGGGCACCCTCAAGGACTTCTTTGTTCCCACCGTCGAATGCCCTTGCTGCCAGACCATGTTTTTCGGCTTCCTCACCACTGAAGTTGTTTCCCGTCAGAATCAATTCCATTGCCTTGCTCTTACCGAATGCGGCGGTGAGTCTCTGTGAGCCTCCAGCCCCTGGGATCGTGCCGAGTTTGATTTCCGGCTGGCCGAAGTTCGCAGTTTTCGTGCAGTAGAGTATATCGCACATCATGGCGAGCTCACAGCCACCTCCCAGAGCATGGCCTGACACCGCAGCGATCACTGGTTTGCGCAAAGTGGTCATGTACGACCAAGGAGCAATAAAGTTATTCACATAGGCGTCCGAGAAGGTCAGAGGTGCCATTTCCTTGATGTCCGCACCGGCTGTTGGGGACTTAGCGCTGGCCATTATTGCCCAGATGGCTTTTCATACCTGCAAAGGCTTTGTCACTGCCCGTGAGAACGATGGCACCAATCTCTTTATCTTCTTCGTATTTCTTCAAGGCATCGTTGAGTTCGACGAAAAGCGCACTCGAAAGCGCATTGAGAGCCCTGGGTCGGTTCAACGTGACTGCGCAAGGGGATCAGCATGGTTCTTTTGGTTCAGACAGAGGCCGCAGATGGCCATGGGAAGCACGCGTACTCAATCCGACTCCAGGGCGTGGGGATGAGACTAGGATATTCTCATAGTTGGCGGAGGTGGATTGGAAACGAACCAGCCGGGGCAGCGTCCGGGGAGCAGACGAGATGGCGGGAGCAAGTGGTCGGGCGACAAGCCTGAAAGGGGTCATGTTGAGAGCCAAATGCAACGGCAGATAGATAGAGGAAGCTGATTTCCTTCCTCGACAGCGAGCTCTACATATTATTACGTGCTGTCTGGAGCTACAAAACACCGAGTATACAGCGAAGGTCATGGCCTTAGCGTGAGAACCCGCTTATCCTCGGTTCATCTCTCGGAGGCCAAAATCCGACGATTCTCCTTTCAGGTCACGTGCACTATACCTGATCGCACCGCCACTGCCTCACCAGCCACAGGGATTGTGGCGCTCCCTTTTGTGAATCTCGAATTGCGAACTGTGGAAAAAAGACCAGGCGAGGTGGCTTCTATTCGTGTTCGCGTTCTCAACAGATCCCATCACTCAGTTTGTCTCTCGCTTTGGTTTCCTCTATCTGCCAAGTGTCCAGTCTTTTCTCTGAACATTGAAACACTCTTTGCGACGAGGACAGGTGCGTTAGAGTGTGATCACGTCGCCGCCGTCGAGTGTCTGTACGTCGTCCAGCGCATGCGAAGACCCTACATTTCCAGTACTCTCTGCCTACCTACCACTGCCGCTAGAATGGACGTGCCTGAGCCCGACACAACACCCTTTGACGCTATCACGGTACAGAGTAACAAGCTGCAGAGAGTATGTTCCGTTGTTCCTTGTCCGCGCTGCGCGACAAATACTGATAAGTTACCCCCCGTAGCAATACCAAACCTACCTCGACAAGTCGACCCCATACGTGACCTACCGATGGTCTGCAACCGGCGCGCTCCTTGTCCTGTTCTTCCTGCGCATCATCATCGCCCAGGGCTGGTACATTGTCGCCTACTGCCTGGGCATTTACCTGCTGAACTTGTTCCTCGCATTCCTGCAACCTAAATTCGACCCCAGTCTGTCCCAGGATGAAGGATTGGAGGACGGCGAGGGCTCCGGGCTTCCCACCAAGCAAGACGATGAGTTCCGACCATTCATCAGAAGACTGCCCGAGTTCAAGTTCTGGCACGCCGCCACAAGAGCCGTGACAATCTCTTTCCTCTGCAGCTGGTTCGAAATTTTCAACCTGCCGGTCTTTTGGCCCGTGTTGGTCATGTACTGGCTAATCCTGTTTTTATTGACGAGTGCGTACTCTCAGCGGTTGATGCCCCTGTACTTTTGACCCGCTGGCTGACGAGCCCTTCTAGTGAGACGACAAATTCAGCATATGATCAAATACCGATACGTCCCATTTTCTTTTGGCAAGGCCAAATATTCTGGCAAGTGAGAGGGGGGAATCCCACGAGCTGCTTTAGCCCCTCAAAATTGAAGACGAGACTCTTGGTACCAGCCACACAGGAACAAATTTCTTTCCGCGCCAAAAAGGCGAACCACGAGCCTTCTGCTGGATGTACAATAGACTTGATTGAGATTGACGACCAATTTCTCACTAGACCCTTTTACTAATGTGGTTGTTTGGCTGTACGACTACATTCTATTCGACAGTCGAAAACGAACAAAGTTCAATAAAATTCGATCCCAACCGATGCTTTATTTCGCGACGTCCACGCTTGTTTTGTTTTTTCCAGTCTCAAGTTATGTCGCTTTCGCTTGCGCTGATTTATCACTCATGACACTCCAGGAATACGGTATGGTGATGAATGACCATCCGGTGAGGTCTCCAACCGTGTATGCGACAGCGGACTCAATCCCTATCTTTTGGTCTCTTCTGGCGTATATCCCGAATACGACTGCCCTTTCCGTGTCAAATCTCCGTGCTTTCTTCAGTTACAACCACTAAACCATTCCCCTTGATACTGGGCCTCAGAATTCTCGAGCACATCCAGATCGATACGCCCCACAGTGGTTGGCGTCGCCATTTCGCCTCCTACAGGCTATATGAGACATGAAGGCCCGCTTCCGAGGACAACCACGAAGCGAATTAGACATCAACCTCTTCGGAAAAGATTAGATTATTGAGATTGGAGATTGAGGATTTTAGGTCTTTCCGCCTTATTTTTGTGTCAATGTGTTTTTCCGCCCTGACCAGGTTCCTTTCACTATACCAGGAACCGCTTCGACATGCGACATGTCATATCATGCTGTGCCAATACCCCCTTTCTTTCCATCGGCTTCATCCGTATCCAGATGCAATATAAAGAATCAAGTGCCGATCGGATGGCAGTGAGCGACACGGCTACCCCGGGCTCTCACTCTCTGTTCTATATAACATATCTGAAAGAGACGTGAAGGTCTTGCAACTCCTCCAGGGACTTGTACGTATCTGGATGGACCTCGCCGCGCACCCGGTACTCCTGTTCGGTGGCGTTCCTCTTCTTGTTCTCCCGCGACATGATCCACATCAACATAGCGGCGCAGAAGATGGTGTAGACCTGGAAACCAAGGAGGATGGCATGACCCTTGAGAAATCTGGGCGGCTGGTCGTAGATGTGCGTCCCCATGATGGAGAAGCACTGGCCGAAGATCTCTGCCCCGCCCCATGTGGTGCCGCGCTTGGTGAAGCCGCCAATGTTCACGCCCAGCCAGGATAGGAGAAGGATGACGGCCGGGTAGAAGAAGGCGGTGATCAGGCACGCGGCAAACATCCTCCCGCTGTTGTTCGTCACGCTCATCAGAATGATGTAGCCGACGCTAGTGCAGCTGAGGCAGAAGATGAGAAACGGGCCCTTCGTGTTATAGCGGTCGGAGATGTAGCAGATGGCCAAGGTCGCCACCAGTGCACATGCGTAGGGGATGACGGTGAACAAAAGCGTTCTCTCTGTCTGCGTGTCAGCTAAATGTTCGGCCATGTGCCCCCGGTTTTTCCCTTTTCGCCCGCGGCACAGTACTATTACGTACCTTTTGAATAGCCAAACTCTTTGATGAATGTGGGCAGGAAGAGACCGACTGATGCAATTCCAAGAGCAATGCCAGAGTTTGCGCTCGCAAAAAGCCAGCACTTGGGGTCCTTCGCTGCTGTCCACATTTGTCTGAGGTTGACCTTGGCTCCGACCGTGTTGTAAGCTATTACAGGTAAGCAGGGAGGTTCGAGTGGCCAGTCAGTCAGATGGTTCGTTGAAATGAAAGCTTCTCTTTCTCGTGGATCGCTCCAGTCCAGGTCCAGAGCCTCCGGGCACACGAAAAGGCTGCACTTACATCTGAGGCGGTTGATGGCAACCTCGATTTCATCCTGGCGGTACAACCAATGCTTCTTCCCTCTCATTTGCTCGGGAAAGTTGGGCAACAACAAGAGCGCAAGAGCACCGACAAACATTGCCAGAGAGCCCTCGATGATAAAAAGCCATCTCCACGGCTCCTTGCCCGTGGCTTCCAGAGTCAGGTTCTTTTGGATGCCGTAGGCAATGAGGCCGCTGAACGAGCCTGAAAGAGTTGCGCAGCCGTAGTAGATGGCTTTTTGCGGCAAGAAATCCTCTCCACGTCAGTACATCAATCTGTCCTGTAATGAAGACGAGAAGGGAACAGCAAAAAGCGGCTCAGGGGCACTCTGTATGCATACCTGATCTCGTGGCCACTTCGTCTCTCTTGTACCACTGGGTGACGTACAAGCCAACACCCTGCATGAACGCCTGGGCAGCTCCAATCAAGATTCTCATAGCGAGAGGCGTCGCGTAGCTATGGGATCCGGCCATTCCAACCAGGAAGGCGCCGAAGAGCAAAACGCAGCACCCAAAGACCCAGCTGGGCCGAGCATACTTGAGGCCAATGTTCCCGGGCCACGCGAAGGCTGTGTATCCAACATCTAAACATTGAGACATGTCAGAGCACTGGGTTTGCAACGGGTGGAAGCGAAAGATGCGGGTCGATCGAACGCACAGAACATCATCAAGCAGTTATAGTATTGATTCGGCGTCAGTTTGAGATCCTTGGAGAGGCCCTGCACATTGGCGAGACCTATGCTGTTTCGGTCCTATGGTGAGAAAAGCCCACGTCAGTCACACAGCCTGGACACATAGCAGCACTTTGCCTGTGCTGTGATACAGTGTCCAGCTAAGTACGTACCATGTATGCCGTAAAATACATCAGGCCCGCGATGGGGACGATGATGAGATCCAGCTTCCACACCAGTCTCCTCTCCAGGGCCGACTTCTTGACTCTTCCATCTTCTTCTCCCATGAATGCCTCCTCGGCATACGTTGGCTTCTTCCCGGCGACGTTGACTGACATTTCCTCGTTCTCGACATGGTGGAGGTCGATCTCCGTTTTCTCTGGCGTGATGTCAGGTTTGTCCATGTTGACTGGTTCGTTTGTCTTGGGCCTGCCAGAGTGTCCTGGAGGTATTGCAGTACTTGGGTCTTCCCGATGGAGATCAACTCTAAGGTCCTCTTGCGACTTCGCACTCAGTTGTCCCGACATGCAGAAAAGAAAAATATGAAGGTCGCGCGAAGGAGAAGCCCAGCAACCCTGAGATATCAGGATACTTATACGCCGTGGCCATTCCCCACGCAGACCGATACTCTGTACCCCGTCTTTGGAGGTCGCCAGGGGTTTGACTCCGCAGACATCGTGGCCCCCCAGGTTTAGACAAAGAGGTTGATCGGCCCACTGGACGGGCCGCTGTCGGCTTGTAAGCCCATTGGTTCGGCCGTAGCACCTCTCCCTGCTGTCATTGGCTGGTCATGATATGCCCAGGGCGAGACCGGCGACCGGCCATGGCGAGCCAATGGTACTCGTCGTCTTTCAGAGCACCGTCGAGTTCTGAGATCACTTTCGGCCGTGATATAGTCCACTCGAGGGATGGTGGATTGTTGAAGTCGGTGCGTTAAAATGTATGTATGGTTCGCGTGGAGTGCTTACTGGAACACGCCGCCCAGACGGAGTCTAAGAGCACATTCGTTCCGCGGGGATGACGGGGGTTGGGTCAGTCGCCATAGGAGTATTTCAAAATCGCCATTGAGAATCTATCTCGTCTCTAGTACCCCGTTTACTTCCTTGGCATGGCAATCGGCCGGTATGCTACTGCCCCGTGGGCGGTGAGATTCCGCCATCACGTCTCCTTTTCCTCCGTGGCTAGAGGGTTCCTGGTCAGTGGCGCCAATAGCTCGATCAGATTATTGATGTCCGAACACGACTCGAGATTCAGCACCAAGTCTTCAATCTTCTCCCTTCGTGCATTGTCAATAACCGTGGCAGCCAAAGCTCTCCACTTCTCCACGATTTCCTGGTTGGAAAGTTCGGGCACGACGCCTTTGGGTCCGGGCAGCTCTACGACAAGATGCTCTTGGCCTTGGCCCGCTTCGTCTTCCACGAAAGTGATGGTGACACGCTGAGCAAACTTTTGCTTAAAGTCGTGACTTTCTCGACATTCCGTCTTGGCGACCAAGTCCCAAACTTCGTTTCTGTCCAACATGTCGTCGGCAAACTGTGGCGGGAGGACCACTCCATCGACAAGCTGCGTAGCGCCGACATAGGCATTGTTCATCTGGGCCCCAATTGCAGCCAGGGGTCGATTGGCTTGCCAACCTCCATGATGGTACGACGCCTCTCCCATTTCGATGATGATGTGTTCGATACGCGTCAAGTCCTTCATCTGTGAAGGGTACTTATTCTGCAACTCCCGCATGCAATCAATCGTGCAATGCGTTCCGGCCATGGCAGCATAAGCCTTGACATTCACCCCGGCGACTTTCCACACCTCGCCTAGCTCTTTGGAAACTTCTTCAGGGCGGGCATTTGGTTTCATGCCATTACCCCTCGTGAAGCAGGTCAGGAAACCGCCGTATTCCTGCTCGTATACCCTCTTGATGCCCTTGTATCCTGTCCGGGCGAGCAGGGTGCCCATGAGGCCATTGCGCGTTGCAAAGCCATGCTGCATGCGTTTGACGTCACTTTCATACTGTGCTGACATGAGGCCCCCTGCTTGGGTGCAAGCGATGCCGAGTGCGTCCTCGATTTGACCCGGTCTTAAACGCAATATTTTTGCACTGGCCGCTGCGGCCGGTGAAGGTCCGAAAACTGAACCTGAATGCCAACCCATTGTTAGCATGTGTGCTCCATACATGCCAAGGCCAACCCGAGGTCCGACTTCATAACCAACGATACTAGCCAGTAGCATGTCGCTGCCTGTAATGGGCCTGTGATCATAGTCGGAGCCGTTAGTGTACGTGCTATGCTCGGCGGCCGCAAGGATTGCAGGAATCACCAAACTGTTGCTGTGGAGAGGTGCTTCGGAATGCCAGTCGTCCAGTTCAAAGGCTTGGATAAAGGTAGAATTCAGTAACGCAGCTTGGAGAGGACTGATTTTCTTGTCAGCCCAGCCTGAGATCGTGCAATGCCCAGGAGGCTCCATCCCGAGTATTGCACGAACAGCGAGCTGTGACCCCGGGAGCTGAGCGCCAACAAGCAGACATGCCAATCCATCGAGTAAGAGGTACTTAGCACGATCTCGAATATACTGAGGGATGGCGTCCAAAGATACATCATGTATCCAGTTTGACAACTTGCCCGTTGGACCGGTCGGGTCGCTGGGCCCGTTGGACTTGTAGAAGCTTGTGCCTAGAGAACCCATTACCGGAATCTCAACAAATTAGAGTAGGTAAATTTCGATTCTAGAGCGAATAATGGGTTGAAAAGATTCCTTAGAGTCGACAATAGTCTCTCCCCAGTCACAGTTATATAAGCTGGGCACAGCGATGTCGGGGGTTGTTGATCCGTGATTCGGAAAGAAAATACCTCTCCCTACGGTCCTCCGAAAGTCTTTGCAGAAGAGATTTCAGTATGAAGACAGCAAAGTGCGCGCCCGATGACCCTGAAAATGCGAGACAGTGTTGACCACGGAAGACTTGCATACTCTGTTTTGAATGCTTGTGGGTGGGCTGGTGAGGTGATCGTGAGGCGATCGTCGGGACAAGCTGAGGTGATTGGTAGTTTGGTCCAAATCCCGATCGCGGGCCGTCTCGGCAACGTCGAATCACACGCCGTGGTAGAGTAGGCAAGCAGGCCACTATGTAGAATGACTTCCAGGCTCAGCGGTAGACGTGATGCACTCAGTCTGAATTTGAGAAAAGCGCTCGTCATTGACCCTCAAGCTGCGTCATCGTTCGCGTGCTGTAGAATTAGTTCTCCCTGCTGGTGTGGCTGGACAACCAACATCTTATGGCGCTCCGGTGAAGTTGTCATCCCACATCCAATCAGGGTAGAAGAGCCCACTTGCTTCCATGTCTGGAGCCAGATACGTGTTCATCATGTCGAAGGAATCCAGTGATATGGGCATACCCATCTGTGCGTCAACCATGGATATTTGGTCATTCATCGCAGCATTGTCTGGATTTGATCGAAGAGCTGCAGAACCACCAGTAGTTCCCAGGTCAGACTCCATTTGTATCAACTTTCTGGTGTCTTCCCGGGAAGATGTTGTCACGGAAGGGGAGTGTTGTATAATAGATGGAAGTGCTCGTGGCGGTCTTCCGAGTCGCCGAGTCTCCAACTCATCAGCCGAATAACGATCACGCCACATCCACAAGGCGTCGTCTACAAATCATCAGCATTGGACTTCAGCAACCCAAAAGAGGAAGTCCGTTAGGCCAAGGATATGTTGCAGCAGTGTTCATGGCTTAGTAGACTTACGTAGAAGGCTGCCGCTCAGCCGAGTATTAAGCTTCAATGTCGGATCTGCTTGAAGATTGGATCGGGAATCTCGATGCAAACTCCAAAGGTGATCGAGAATTGTATGTGCACGGTCGTGGAAGTCATTGGTCTCTACAGTCATATCTCGATGCATTGATATTGCAAGATTGAAAGCGTGTCTTCCCGTATCGACATCCACCAATCGAGCGTAGCTTGAGTGAAGTATTTTCATGAGAACGAGAGCAGCATGCTTTAGCATCTGTCCAAAATATCGAGGTGCACAGTGGCGAAAATCGACACTTGCAGTTGCAGCCTTCATTTGGCTAACGACTGTCATTGCAGTGTGGTATAGCCGCAAAAGTCCCTGCTTTCGTGTGATCGATTTGATGGGCTGGAGAAAGTGATAGGTCTGTAGCTGAAGTCTTGCAGAGGATGCCCAGATTAGCTCCATACTTACATTGTAGCCAGGAGCATCTGGGTTTGATGAATCCGGATTTGTATCCGAGAAATCTCGTTCAATCGTCTGTTCAACCATGTGAAAGTCATCCTCTAAAGAAGCCAGCATTGTTTCTGCTTCTTCAGAGGGTTGGTGTCCATGAGCATTCAAGACAGAACTCATAGTAGTGTTGACCTTGTTAATATACAACTGTATGCGTAAGATGTATAGAAGCCGTCGAGGTAGGTTGTAGTAGTTTCCTTCTTTCGAGGCGAGACGAAGAGTGCAATCGGTTGAGGCAAACAATGGCTCCTGGCCATCGCTGGATGTTACTCTTGGAAAGGTCAATACGAGCATCTGACGATTCTTTTAGAAGTGGAGGATACTGACGTCTCTGCCGCAATGAAACAACCGGTCCAAAGTTTGACAGCCTCCTCTAGTTGCTCTGGCTGCACCTGAAATCTGACACGATTGAAGGATTGCATTGTCTCCGGTCTATGTAATCCCAGATGCATACACCCTGTCTTAGCAATAGAGATCAGCATCAGCGTCGGGTCCGTAATCATTGACGGTGTTGAGAATGGCCATATGCATAGAAGAATGATCGACTGTGTTGTTAGATGGGAGTGAGGCATGGTCGATATCTTGGACCATAATAACTTCAAGAGAGCTGTAACGAGACTGGAACAAAGCCCCGCTTCCTCCCGAGAAGCTCTTGCTGCTATTGCGATGATTGTCCAAAATAGCAGAGATGATCGATGATAATATTCATCGATCGAGAGCGTCTCGCTGAGTATTGGAAAATGGGGATGAAAGGATTCAAAGAACCTGTCAAAATAAGTAGAAGACCACTACGCATGCACTAGAGTCCCTTACAAGCGAAAAAGGTTGCCAATTTGTCCTGAGTTCAAATGGACGCCCTCGAGTTGTCGTCCTGACACGGTCGTAAGATGAGAGAACCCAGTACTCTGGTTAGTCGGATAGTCTGGGGATTCGACGTCCAGCCCCTGACTTGAGAGGCGATGTTCTCGACTTATGGACTCGATTGTGTCTGTAGCAATATCTGCGATCCGTGGCCCGAAGCTTATTCCAGCAGCATCAGGTTCGGAGCCGGCTGTATCTGGGCCCGAGGTGATCATCTCTGTTGGAGGCATGCTGCCGACTGGATGCGTCCTGGAAACTATAGATTGAAGGTGCCGCACTTGTGCCGATAAATCCTCAATTTTACTGCAGTTGGTCAATTAATCGGGCTGAACTGACCAAGAAACGACAGGGATGCAGTCACAGTGGCTTACAGTCGCTTGTTGACCCGTTTGTACTCTGAGTCCACCTCGCACTCCAAGTGTTTGCTCATACATCGCGTGCATGCCGGGCCTCGCTCTAGTCCTTCACATCTGAGCTGACATCTAGTTAGACTGACCTTGATATGTTGCTTTATCGTGTACCTTTGCTTGCCTACATGTCACACATGCAATCCTTTTTGTCCCTCTCGGGGCGGAGAAGCTTTGTTGAGTTGCTCGGCTTGCTTCACGTTCCACCACTGTAGTGGCAGCACGGATTGGCCTGTAGGGCGATTGTCGAGGATACGAATGTTCAGACATGTTCTCATATACCTATGCCTGAATGCCTGGGCTAGAGACTCGTATTGCAGGACTTGCCCTTGCGTTCAAGAGATGCAGGGGCATTTTTCACCAGCCGAAGGGAATGTCTGAGCCGATGCTCGTCCGAGATGCGGAGTCCAGGAGCGCACGCACCCGAGGGCGACTAATGTGTTGGCCTCGTGGATTTTAACATTTTTGTTGTTGCTACAGGTGCTCATCGAGATGCAGCGAAATTGAGCAGTCAGGGTGGTGTGTCGGCCGTAACTTCAGTCGGACCCGATTACTAGGGCGAATTCTTACGACCACGAAGCGCAGTATCTCTTCCGTTGGGCACCCACCTGCAAGCCGATTCTCCTTGTCTGAAGAGATTTTTTTCTAATAACAAAAAAACAATCAACAATGGGGATTCGCTGGTTCTCACGAACCCAACTACTAATCCATCGCCAACAGGCTTAAGTACGGCTGAGCGAACGGGAAGCCCTGTAGTCCTGATGCTGTGGTCGATTGCGAGGATAAAATGGTCTTCGCTGTATATAACTTGTATTGCCGTCCACATGCCATCTTCTCTTCGACATCCCCAGACACATATCTCGCGCTTCGATACTGTACATTGCTGATATCAGTGACTATTTGGTAATCATCAATTTGAAAGGTTACCCGGAACATAATCCGATAAAGAACATCAAAGCCATCACGACACGGCATTTCATGTTCAAACATTGCTCACACTCAAACTCCAACGGTCTGCTAGATATACCGGGAAATATCAACTTTGTCTCGTTTATCCAGCCCTGCGTTCCGCTTCCACAAGAACCTTGAGGAAAGATCATACACCCGTCAAATCTCTTGTGGTTCAAAAGGTGAGCCGGGAGTTTCCGACGAGTTGGAATATACTTGGATGGTGGTAGTAAAGACCAGAACCGAGTTTCACATCTTTTGATTTCACTAAACACAATCCCCATCACTTGTGAGTTCTTCCCAAACCGCCCCTCATGTTCTAGACGGAAGAATCATAGGTGTTCGACCACGTCTTCCGGTTCCATCGCTGAGGTAGCAGCCTTGCTAAACCGAGAGCTTCAGTGTTGATCGGCGATTCGCCAGTGAAGAGGAAGACGTCGTATAGGAAGCCTCCGAATGTACATCCAAAGAACGGCGCCACCATGGGAACTTTCAGCGAGTAAGCAGTCAAGAAGCTATCCCGCAACAAACCAACTTACCCCAGAAATAATAGTCTCCAGCACGCCACACATTCATGCCATACCCCAGCATATACGACATCAGTCTGGGTCCGAAATCTCGAGCGAGGTTTATGGCATAGCCGGTCTGTATAGTCTATTAGCACGCTTACTTGCCTAACAGTATCTCCCGCACTGACCTCCCAACCGAAGCAAGCACCGATGCCAAAGATGACGAAGAACAGCCCTAGTGGAACAAGGTTACCAGCCCCCAGATTGGCATCATCCTTAAGAGCATAGATCAGGAACATCAAGATTGTGCTGGCAATGAATTCGGAGAAGAATTGTCCGGTCTTCGTCATGAACTCGGCTGGGTAAGTGCAAAATATCCCTGCTGATGCTGTTTCAGAGTATCCAGGAACTGTTCTGATGTTCGGACCGCCCTCGAAGACGTCGATAGCCGATTTGTAGTTCGCATATACCACCCCCGAAGCACACATGGCCCCGAGGATTTGTGCAAGCGCATATATAGGGAATTTACGCCATGGGAACTTCCGGAAAACGCAATTGGCAAAAGTCACCGCCGGATTGATATGTGCACCTGATATGCCGCTTGTATACACGCCGAGCATGACTCCAAGTCTACTGATAAGTCAGCAAGAAAGAAATATCTTCGAGGGGTGTTCAACAAAAGCGAGACGAGACATTGGGATCCACGTCGGGGGTGATGGTTTGAGCAGCTGCACAGCCGCAATTGCCGTGACAAGGATGAGGTAGGGAGAAAGAGTGAGTAGTGCTTTACATGTTGGTGGTGTAAGGAAACTCGTTGAACGTACCCCCAGCCCCACGAGATGGATTGATAGTCACCCTTGGTACCACCGCTGAGGACGACCTGAGCAACCACTCCATCGCCAAACAATATCAGGATGAAGACACCAAAGAACTCCGAGAATGGCTCGCGGCAGAAATGACGGACCCTGCTCCACAGGAGATCAGGTTCTGCCTGGACGAGGTCCTCCTGGGGGACTTTGTGATCGACGAGCGCGCCATCTACCTCCAGTCAGTTTCAGTCGAATAGACCACACAGACAAGCTATGGCAAGAGTCATGCTTCGGCACAAGATAGGATTATTCACTTACGCTCAGCGAATGCTGGCTGCCCGTCTACGGTAGTGTGTCGGTAATCGTGGGGATGGTGATGATGGTGATTGAAGATCTCATTGTGAGTAGCTGGAGGCGTGGACGATGTTGACTCTTTCTCTTGAGCCATGGTCTTAGGGTCTCTGCTCGGGTTCTGAGTAGGGTGAACTGGGCGGATATGTTCACTAGCCATGCTGTCAGCTTTTATCCAGGCAGCGAGAGAGGTGTTGAGTCTTAAGACTATTTCAGTAGTGGAGCCTCCACGAACGCAACTTTGCCGCTGCGGAGGCTGCTGTTGATGGTCGGGGAAAGGGATGCATTTGTGCCAGTCATCCTACGCTACAAAGATGAGTGAGAGACCGGGGATATGCACGCGACTAGGAGGCGTGCTACGAGGTGGAGCTGCACAAATGGAAAGCTCTGCTGGCCACCAACCTCGGGGTAGCCAGACCGAAGGCCTCCTACGGAACTGCAATGCTTGGAATCAACCAATCCCAGGTCGACGAGCCCTGTGGCAACAATTTCGTGAGCGATCTAAAGGCTATTTGTGGAACTGTGCCTCGTTGAACAATGACTCGACCAATTCGGAATCACGGTAATGCTGACCGAGGCTGACGTGCCATCCCAGCCATGACGATGTGAAACCTTGAGATATGTGTGACGAGTGGAAGACATCACGGGATGCCCTGTGATTAATCAACGCTTCGACGGCATAGATCAGGAGAGACTACCACCAGCACCATGGACAAAGGCTGATCGTTGGATGTACCTATATCATATATGCAAGCTTGGCAACGCATACAGTCTCGGATAGAACATGGGCCAGTCTTCTCGTCGCTCTTGCATTCGATCTGTTCATTATCGGTAGTACAGGACCGGGGCTTTCTCTGCTGGCAACTCACCGCAACGACAGTGGCCTCGTTCTTGAGAGCTATCACGGACACTTGTTCCCGAGAAGACTGACAGGAAAGCATGGCCACCTCCAGACTGTCACAACACTTGTCTGTACCCCGCCTGAAGGATTCTCGGGGTAAAGTCAGTATCGCTCTCGAATGCACCCTTCTCGAGTCCTCGTACGGATCACAGCGGAATCAGTGCCACCGTGCCACGGACACTTGGACCTTTTCTGTCGTCTCATGACAGCTTGGTTTCGGCTGGAGAAGTCCACATGCGCTAAATTATGCTGATGTTGCAGTCAGTTTCTGGGCTTCGCATCAGCCCCTCATTTTCATATTTCCCTTCCAACCACCACCAGCCGGCTCCGGAAGGCCTGACCACCACAAATGTACCGTCAGACCCTTCCGGCGGAAGTGGCTGCATGAGCTGTGAATCAATCTCCTCTGTCTTGTCCTTGTTCACCTCCTATCCGGACCTAGCTTAGGACTAGACTGTTCGGCCTGCGCCTCGTAAAGTCTGATCGGCAGTTGCTCCCAGGGGGATAGATTCTTGGTCGCTCAACGTCACACTAGGACAAGGAGATACTCCTCGAACTGGCTATCGATTGCAAATCGGCTCCCAACCTATTTCACGTGGCTTGAAGCTATCTCCACGAACCCCGGAGTTGTCAGTCTTTGCTGCACCTCGGTAACCAGCGCCCGACGCCCTCCTCGACTTTGGGGAGAAGGAAAGCCCCAAGGATAACCCATACCTTCACTTCAGTGTCGAGAGTCGCAGCTTGTTGGAGAATATCCCAAGAAGCTCAACTTTTCATCGGCTTCCAACTTTGCCGTTATATTGAGCTCGATTGGAAAACACCATTTAGGGCCAGGTCTACTGGATGTTGGCCGCTATTCGGAACAAGATGGGTGATACTACGAAAGCCTCTCACGATGTATTCGTGGGTTCCATTGATCAGGGAACCACCTCAACTCGCTTCTTGATTTTCAACCGAGATGGAGAGCCTATTGCTTCGCATCAGATCGAATTCAAGCAAATCTATCCACAGCCAGGGTATGAGTCTACTCTGACTATTTTCTTGACTTCCCCATCTCATCTCTTTTGGCGCTGAATGAATCTCCAGTTGGCACGAACACGATCCACTTGAGATCATATCGTCGGTAGAACAATGCATTGAAGGCGCTGTCAAAGACTTTGAAACTCAAGGGCATTCTAGTGCAAAGATCAAAGCCGTGGGGATCACGAATCAGCGCGAGACCACTGTAAGATGACTCTTTCCCCTCTCTCTGTATCCATTGGCGAAGAGCTGTTGATACCGCGAGCCAATCAAGCTCGAATTCTCGGCTGACATTGTTCCGTATCAAGGTCGTCTGGGATTATGAGACGGGCGAACCGTTGTACAATGCCATTGTCTGGACTGATACTCGCACACAAGCATTGATTCGCAAAATCAAGCTCCGGCTCGGCGCCGATCGGCTTCAAGAATTATGTGGTCTGCCCTTGTCGACATACCCCTCCGTCGGCAAGTTGTTATGGCTCCTTGAGAACGTGCCCAAAGTTAAAGAGGCCTACGAAAAGGGCAACTTGGCCTTTGGGACGATTGATGCTTGGCTGGTCTATCGTCTGAACGGCGCCACCAAGAAGAATGTCTTCGTGTCAGATCCAACCAATGCCTCTCGCACCTGTTTCATGAACTTAAAGACGCTGGACTATGATGATCAGCTCATCGATTTCTTCCGGCTTGATTCCAGCAAACTCCGCCTGCCAAAGATCGTCCAATCTTCCCATCCGGATGTGTATGGAAAGCTCGAGACGGGGGTCCTGAAGGGTGTGCCCATCACTGGATGCCTGGGTGATCAATCGGCCGCTCTGGTAGGGCAAAAAGGGTTCGCCCCAGGTCTGGCAAAGAATACCTATGGCACAGGATGTTTCCTCTTATACAACGTCGGCGACAAACCTGTCTTCTCCACCCACGGCTTACTCGGTACGGTGGCGTACGACTTCGGCGAGGGTAAGCGAATGTACGCTCTTGAAGGCAGCATTGCCGTTGCGGGGTCGAGCGTGAAGTTCTTGGTGGACAACTTGGGTTTCGTGGAGTCCTCCAGCAGGATTAGCGAACTGGCATCGACCGTCGAAGACAATGGAGGTTGTGTATTTGTGACTGCGTTCAGTGGGCTTTTCGCCCCATATTGGATTGACGACGCACGAGGAACTATTTGTAAGTCTCACCGAGGCAACTGTATCCATTCCACACAGGCGTTGCTAACACCATCTACTCAGACGGGATCACTGCCTATACACAGCGTGGTCACATCGCCCGTGCTACACTCGAAGCAACATGCTTCCAGACGCAAGCGATCCTCAGTGCCATGGAGAAGGATTCTGGCCACAAACTTGCAGAGCTCGCCGTCGATGGCGGCATGAGCAACTCGGACTTATGCATGCAGGTAATACTTACTTACCCCAGACTCGACATCTGGATCAGGAGCTGACACTGCTACAGACACAATCAGACCTTATCCAGATCCCAGTGATCCGCCCTAAGATGCGTGAGACGACAGCGTTGGGAGCTGCAATCGCCGCTGGTTTGGCAGTGGGAGTGTGGGACAACATAGAGGAGTTGAAGGACATCAATGTCGAAGGCAGAACCGTGTTCAAGCCGCAAATGGAAGAAGCAAAGAGCAAGGAAATGTTTGGACGCTGGGAGAAAGCAGTCCAGATGTCGAGGGGTTGGTCATCGTAATTGCGTTAGTTCCTCACGAGGGCTTCCGGTGCATTAATGAACCAAGATGATGATACAAGGACAGGTGTGACGATGACCAAAAAGAATTTATATCTGATGTCTGTACGAGCATACTCCGCTATCGATGGCGTCGTCTCCGTCGACCATTCTGCTGGATCTGCCGCCGCAGTTCGACACTTTTGAGCACGCTCGTGATGCAAATGGCGCGCTGCTCATTGGTGGTTCGGCGGTCACACCGTCGTTGTTTTGCTGTTCGCTTCGCTTTGGAGCACGCATTGATGTGGTGTAAGGACGCCCTTAGTAAGTGAGGGCACTCTGTACTCCATATTCGAGGGTCGGATCGCCTTCATCGGACTTCTTTCAGCGGGTGAACTTGCCAAGACCGGCTGGATGTGCGAGATTGTTACAATCATTACAAAGCTATTACAGCAATTTTGGGACTGTTTTGCAGGGCGCCAGGGGTAGTCAGTACCTGTCATTACCGTATCGTGGTACTCCGTACTCCAAACAATTGTTAGGGCGCGCTGTCAGGACTTCGTCGTCCCCTCGCGAAGCCCGGAATATCGGCTGTGCGGCACAGATAATGGCGAACAAGGCCCAAAATACGCACAGTTTCAGTGGACAGTCGACAATTGATAGGTAGGTAGTGGACAAGCACAACGGCATGTCGCAGCCACAGCCCTGGCGTTGGAGAAAGCTTGATCGATGCCGGATAGGTAGTAACCAAGCACGCCCTATGGCCGTGCCTGTTGATTTCTACACTTTTGTCCCGCGTACAGTATCTATTACCCACGCGCCTTGGGAGAGAGAGGAGCAGCCTCTCGCTCTGCTTTCTTCCTTTGGCTTTCACTCGTTACAGGACGTTGTATCTTTACCTCTCTCCTTCACGCACACATCGGTTCTCACAAATGACCTCACCTAGGGATGGCCAGTATGTCCAGCCGAGATACGTCGGAGAGCGAGAAAGATGGGATTCAACGTCATACTTCTCTTGAGCACGGGGTCGGCGCTCCTTACATCGAGCTGACGAAACAAGCCAGCCGAGGGTCCGAGTTGAAGAGAGTCGCCAGCAATACTCTGGGGAGAGTCGCATCTCGTCTAACGACACGAGATATCGTTGACCCTGGGCCTCCACCCGACGGTGGCCTAAAGGCATGGGTTCAAGTTGCCATGGGTTGGCTGGTATGTGTTTGTACCTGGTATGTGTACCTCGTTCGCCTTCCGAGATAGGGTTGGGAAGGCTCTCTGAAGAGTGCATGGATCGTTCAAGTCCGACGCCGGACGTCAGTACCTGTTCACCTCCCCTACTCCAAGCCTTAGGAGTGGGCTAACTTTTAGTGCACCCTTTTGTTCCGTCATGATCTCCCGCTAACCAGAATCTCAATTTGTGTATGGCTAGGGGTTTCATCAATTCCTTCGGCACATTCCAAACATACTATACCGACACGCTGGGTGAATCGCAGTCGACCATCTCCTGGGTAGGGTCGCTGCAACTGTGGACAGTGTTCTTTTCATCGGCATTTTCAGGCCGAGCTCTCGACGCCGGACTGTTTGTCCCGGCCTTGATCATTGGGTCGACGATCCAACTGCTCGGTATCTTCATGACGAGTCTGTGTAATGACTTTTGGCAGCTGTTACTGGCACAGGGGGTCTGCACGGGGTTGGGGAGTGGCATCATTTTCTGCCCTACCTTGGGCTTGGTCACGACTTACTTCAAGGACAGACGCGGCATTGCCGTAGCTATTGTGACCACAGGCAACTCCGTCGGTGGTGCTGTATACCCGGTCATTATCCGTCAATTGCTTCCTAAGATAGGTTACGCCTGGACGGTACGTGTGCTGGGTTTCGTGAACCTAGCTCTGCTCGGCACCGCGCTGGCGTTCATGAGGCCGCGGCTACCACCTCGAAAAGCAGGGCCAATCATCGAGTGGAGGGCGTTCTACGAGGTACCATATACCAGTATGCTGATCGGCATGTCGCTTGTCTTTGGCGGCCTGTTTTTCTCATACTACTACCTTGGCTCGTACGGACGCGATATCTTCGGCATGAGCTACCCTGACTCGGTCAATCTGCTCATCATCTTCAACGCCACCGGAGTACCCGTGCGATTGCTGACCGGGTGGGTTGCCGATCGGGTCTCGGGTCCGCTGAACGCAATGGTGCTGCTTCTCTTCATCAATGGGCTGTTCGGTCTTTCCTGGATCGCCGTTCGCTCAGTGTCAGGATTGTACGTGTTTTCAGTGTTTTATGGCTTCTCTGCTGGGGCGTTTCAATGTCTTTTTCCGACGACGGTGACGAGCTTGAATAATGATGTGAGCAAGAATGGAACTAGACTAGGCATGGCGTTTTCGATATTCAGCTTCGCGGGCCTGGCAGGGCCACCTATCGGAGGTGCCTTGCTCACAACGAACGGTGGCGGCAGAGGTGGTTACCTGGCCGCGCAGTTGGGGCTGGGATTGGCGACACTGTTGGGAGCTTTGTTCATGGTCGCTGCCAGAGTCCACAAGGAGGGCTGGAGTCTGACGATAAAATGTTAACTTCAGCTTTGTAGAAGTGTAATTGATGAGAATACAAACGGGTAGATCAAACGAGAATATCCAAAGGAATGTTGAACGAGAGTTCAGAGGAAGCGAATACGGTTGTCTTTGGCGTGGTCTCTATATACTCCGGCCCTGAATCGAAATGCTTTCGCCATTCGTCCAGCAGTTGTCACCATCACCAGCCAATCAAACAGATCTATGTGTTTCCCACGGAAGGCTGTGATCTAAGACGACAGCCTCGTTGAGTCTTCTTCACCAGCATACAGTGATATGCGCTTCGGTGTCAGCGTGAACCAGCAGTCAACCTGTGTCAATTTCAATACAGAACGCACGTGTTGCGTGGGAACGTATTGAGATCGATGCCTTTGCAGACGAACGTGATCGTTTCTGCTTGCCATGTCATGCGCTGTACCAACTACGCCGAATGAGCGATCGTCATCCATTGCAATGTAGTAAAAGAGGTGGCACGTATGGTGGCAGTTGTGGATGGCTCAGCACTGAGCATAGATCACTCTATGGCACGCCGTGGCTGGCGTTAGAGGCAACAGCTATCAGTGCCTCAGGGTCGCGCCGATAAGCGTCCCGCAAAAAGGCTGGAAGCTTAGAAAAGCAGTGTCATTCTCGGCAGTCGCCGTCGAGCTCTCATGGTTGCAAATCCAGGTCGACGAGCAGACGAACTTGTCGCAGGCCATGTTGGCAATTGATAAGAGACTGTCACTTTTTTGTTGCCTCGACAAATGGAGGAAACTCAAGCTGCTTTAAGCCCAAGCCACGGTGGATGACTAAGTGAAAAGTCGCGCTTATCTTTCCTCTCCTGGATTAGCGGGAAGCTAGTGGCATGAACTCAACCTCAAGTGTGTCTGTGTCGCGATGTAAACAAGCTGTCACTCACCCAAGCCACCGCACAACTAACGCCCTCAACAGCATGCTCCGGCGAGAAAATTGAGAAAGGCGTTGAAGTGCCGGCGACACAAGCGCGCGTTGCTGGCTGAACCTTCCTTAGCTGGATGGTTTGAACGAGTCGGAGCCCTCTTCTCCCCCGACTAACCGCCGGCAATGTACAATAGACTGTCCACAGAGGCGCGTTCTAGCGAAACCTACGGTGAGCTTAAGCTACTGACATCTTCCACAGCTCTCTACAGATACCTAGACGGCGAGTTTGTCAGATGACTGTACTCGTGGCTCTCGACGTGACCTTCCAAGCCCATGGATCATGGATTTGTTCAGATTGGAATAGGCCCATCAACAGGTTCCCATTATACCAACCACCACGACCGGCGTGGCAATACTGCTTGAGTTGCTTCAGCTGACGACATACCAAGGCCCAGCACCGTCAAGACGAAGCTATGGTTCATCATGAGATCCTCGCGCTCAAAACCGGCCTCCCGTCGAAGTGTACGATGAGGCTCAGCGGCATGCCAGCCTCATGGGCCGAGCTCAACGCTCGGAACCCGATACAGTCTGACCACAACCAGCCGCCGCCGCTGCATTGACCTGCCAGCTCCACTTCTATACTCGTTCGAGTCTGCCCTTGGCTACCATGCCAACATGCTTTGACCTTTCTGCGGTTGATCCCGAACTGGGAGTCCGAGCGTCAACAGCCGCTTTTCTTACCACCCGAATTTTCCTGGCCGCGTGCACTCTTTGGCTTCCAGCCTCATTGTATACGCGGTCACAAAGATGAAAGTCGCGCTATATATGTACAGTTTGTACCGGCCTTCGAGATGTTGGTTAGTCCGGTTCATTCATACGCTCCGTGGTTTGTATATACGATTCCCACACAAATCCAGTGCAATTATCAATCGGCAATATGCACATCTCACTTACCACTTTTACTTTATTTGTATCCGCCGCCACAGCATCGTACGTGATTGAAGATGACTACAATTCAGATTCTTTCGCTGGTATGTTCGACTTCTTCACAGACGACGATCCCACACACGGCTATGTCAACTATGTCGACTACAACACCGCCTCAAGTTCAGGTCTATACAAGGTACAAAACGGGCAAGTGTACATGGGAGTTGATTCGACCAACACCGCCTCCGGACGCGGGAGAAACAGCGTACGAATAGCGAGCAAGAACACATACCAGCACGGCCTAGTCATCCTAGACCTGGCACACATGCCTGCCGGAGCTTGTGGGACATGGCCTGCCTTCTGGATGCTGGGCGCCGACTGGCCCAACAACGGAGAAATCGACATCATCGAAGGTGTCAGTGCCCAAACTGCCAACAACATGGCCGTGCATACCAGCGATGGCTGTACCATCTCCAATACTGGAGGATTCTCTGGCACTCTAGAGACAGACAACTGCTACGTAGGCGCAGCCGACCAAGCCACAAACGCGGGCTGCTCAATCCGAAGCAACGACGATCAAAGCTTTGGCGCCGGCTTCAACTCCGTCGGTGGGGGTGTCTTTGCCACAGAATGGACCAGTGAAGCCATCAGTATCTGGTTCTTTCCCCGGGGAGCCATCCCCTCAGATATCAGCAGCGGCTCACCCGATCCCTCCGGCTGGGGCCTGCCGCAAGGCCAATTCCAGGGAGCCTGTGACATTGATGAAAAAGTGCAAAATCAACAAATCGTCTTTGATGTCACATTCTGCGGCGACTGGGCCGGCAGTGTCTGGAGCACCGACGCTACATGCAGCTCCCAGGCCTCTACATGCCAGGCCTTTGTTCAGAACAACCCATCCGCCTTCCAAGACACGTACTGGCTCATCAACAGCCTGAAAGTGTACAGCGACAACGGTGCCAGTCCATCCCAACCTCCAGCTTCGTCTTCTCTATCCGTCTCTACTCAACAACCCACAGGTACTTCTAGCCCGAGCTACACCTTCCCCGCCACGACCACATTCGTCACTGTAACTTCTGGTGGCGTAACCACATACACCCTCCCACCAACCACATACACCTTGACCTCGGCACCGGTCGAAACCACACAACAACAACCCACCAGCGTACCTACGACAGCAGTACCACCACCATCAGGGGCTACAACGGTATACACCACCGAAATCGTCACGACAGCTGCACCTACACCTGCACCATCGTCGGACAATAACAACAACGGCGGTGGTTGGAGTTGGGGAGGTAACAGCGGGGGCGGAAACCGTGGCGGAAGCGGCGGTGGCAGATGGGGCGGCAGCGGTGGAGGAGGAGGCGACTGGAGCGGTGGCTGGGGTCACTAAGGGTCACTGATATTGACTTGACTGACAGACTGTGCCCTCCGTTCGCGGCTTTCTTTTTCTTTTCTTCACATCCATCACCATCACCACCATCTCTTCGACCTTTATGGCATTCCTTTCACCAAAGCGACCAATTTAACGAAATACCCCCTTCTCGACACGACAAGTATTCACCGGGAATACTACAGTACACCATGGCGCAGGGAGTTTTGATTCAATAGACAGATGTGGATGGGCTCTTACGACCAACCCCAGGGAAGGGAAGGATGTTTCTGATCAACTTTTTACTTACATGTTACTATAATGGCTCCGGAATGGGAAATAGGGGAGAGAGAAAAGGAAAACAGGGAAACGGGAAATCGGAAAACGGCAAAACAGGGAGAAAAAAGAGGGAATAATACCATCGATAACCCCCAGGCCCCGCCCAATGGTGTTGATGAGATGACAAGATAACGAACATGAGAGTATGAGTATGAACATACATGCCTACACATACAGCATAGAGTATACCACATATGGACACCCACACATTATGAACATGAAACATGAGAAAATCCTATTAGAATGTGCGCACGCTATACACACACACATCGCACACCACGCGCGCATATCTTGTCGTGGAGAATGAAATGTGTACTCCATACTAGTCAATGAATACATGAAAACGGACACCAAAACGAGGGCGAGAGCGAGAGCGAGAGCGAGAACGGTAATATCTGTACCTGTAGATGACAATGATTACACTGCTCATTGCGCCGTACTACCTGATACGATACCATTCCATCGGAACCTGAAGCATCTACTTTTCCCACCTTCCGTTCATGTCACAGCGATACCAGTGAATGATGGTGGGGAAGAGACCGTAGGTGGTTATCGGAGTATAAGATACTTGCAAACTGATGGACAGATCCGAGGATTCATGTTCCAGCCCGAAAAGGGGAGATTGAGTCATTACCAAAGCATCGATTAAGTAGGCAAAATATTACTTTTGTGATCCCTGAACGCCAGTCTAGATCTATCCTTCATCACGACATACAGCATAAATTACCTATACACGAGTTCATTCTTTCAATTTGAACCGTTTTGTTCGTCCACGGCCTGCATTTTACACGAGTAGAGAAGAACATTCGACTATTCTGACAGAGGCAGTCTCGTACCCTTCCAACATCGACATAGGGGGGTGAGAACCAAGGGCATGTTATATGATCCTGGTCGAAACGTATGCGAAGTATTCGTCTTCACAGGTGCATGCACAGCTGACAAAACAGACATAGCAAATAGACGCCCGGCACCGAATAAGGGGATCGAGCCTTCGTCCGAAAAGCCTAGATTAGTCCGCAGCGAGTGAGAGGACAGACTCCTCCATCCGACAGGTCGATTGCTGGTTCGGATGTCGGTTATTGGTGATTCCGGAGAACGGTTCTGCAGGCACCAAAGGTTGAAAACTTTCCACTGGCGAAACCAGGCTCGGAGAATCTCCGCTAAGTCCGGACGACCGTGGCTCATCACTGTGCCGATATTGCTTGATTGCCAGGGGACGCAAGCATCACACAAACATCAACGCCCATGCCAGGGCATTTCCCCGTGCTGATTGCGGCCACGTCACTGAAGAGACTGTGACAAGTTTCCCCAGGGTGTAGGGGTCTCACTGCATAAGTGGCGCATCAACGCCGAACCAATTCCAGCCTTGATCAAGGTCAGGACCGCTCTGGCCAAAGGGGAAATTGGCGAAAGGAAAGCCCTGCTGAGCAGCTATACCTGCAAGGCCGCCTGTGGGTATACCACTATTAAAATCATTGACAGCATCGGTATATGGACTCTGAGTCTGCTGTTGTGGAGTATATCCTGAACTGCTGGTTGTAGTGCCGCCGGCAGACGGATAGTCCTGCATATTCTGAGGAGCGAAAGACATGAAGCTATCGAAGGTGACCAGCGGGTCGTCGCCTTGAGGCCAACCCTGATCAAGCCCAGGAGCTATGTAATTCGTGGACTCGTATATTGGCAATCTGTGTGTTTGAGGGGGTTGAAGCTGAGGATTGTCGATTGTAGTGGTGACCGGAGATGGTTGGGTGCTGCTCGAGGTGACGGACGGAGGTGTGGGTAGCCCTGTGTTGGAGACTCCCCTCATTGGAACATTCATAGTCGAACCAGAGTTCCGTTGGATATACGTTCCAGGCTTGATGGGAATGAATTGCTTGCCCATGCCGATTGATATTGTTCCAAAATAGGGAATGGAAACTTGACACGTTGCGCCAGCAGGACGGTCCTTGATGTCTGTTTCTGGGCAATGTCGAGCGTGGGCGAGCATCTCTAGGGCTTGGGCACTTTGAGCAGCAACAACTCCTCCACCTTCCTTGGCTGCATCCTTGAGCAGGCTTATGGTCTGGTCAATCAGCCCCGAGTCTTTCTGGTCTTGCTCAAGATCCGGTGGTTGAGGATTGCTGCCGCGGTGCTGCTGTGAGTAGCCGCAGAGGTTGAGCAATAGAAGCATTGCGGCTGTAAAAGCCTGGAAGTCCACCAGTTTGCAGATGAAAGGGCCTACAGCTGGATTGTCACGCAATGCCTCGTAGATCCGAATCATCTCTCGAGCCGCTTCAAGGGCAGCATTATGCGAATACCGATATCTCTTGTCGGACGAGGATCGAAGCATGAATGGCATGTGAAGAAGCAACCGCGCCTGATGGTGATAAAAGTGTGCTTGTAATCGGCCGAAATGATCATCGATCGCGTCGCCGGGAATCATGTCAAGCGACCACCAGGAAGCATCCTGTGCATTATACAACTCTTCCAATTCTTGGTCGAGTCTTAATGTGGCAGAGTACCCCATCGGAACAACGCTTTGATTTCGATCATTGATCTTAGTAATGACAGGCAGCATCCTCCCCACGTAAACTTCGCCAGGATTTGCAGTTCCAGGCCATGGCCCATTGCCAGGTATGAAAGGGGTGACAAACTGTTCTGCAACAGAGTACGGCAGCCCAAGGAACAGCGACATAAATCTGTCTCCGAGAACCAAATGGGACCAAATGCCGTAAGACCGCAGGTAGTCGCGAGACGTTTTATCCGCGCGAGCGGGCAACTTGTGTAGGCCGAGCAACTGGGCAAATGCAATTGCTCGATGGAATAGCAGCCAGGCACGTCTTGGACGGCCCATGTTGACTTGATACTTGGCCTCCAGTATCATACATTCAATCCCGTCAATTGTAGCTGCGATTTCATCATCAGACGTGATGAGCTTATTGACAGTGGCGATGTACCGTTCCATCAGAGCCGCAGGGTCTTCCTTTAGTTTCAACCTAGACCAATCGAAGGAGACTGGCAATTGATGAATTCCGATGGCGATGCACAGCATGATCTTGGCCAACTCGGCCGGTTGGTCCGATCGTAGAGAATGCGAGACGGACTCCTTGACCGTTTCGCAACGACTGTCGCTGATCTCGGGGAACATTTTACGCCATATTGTCCACCATTCATGTGAAGATTCGAGGATGATCTCCAGATCATCAGGTGAAGGCAGTAACTTGTGAAACGCAGCAAGCAGAGCCTTATTCTTGTTATACTTTTCTCTCGAGACGACAGGCTCGCTGTCCTTTCTTTCAAGAACGGCATTGTCGAACAAACTCAGCGCAGGAGCCCCATCTCGGACACCACCAGGCATAAGAATCGACTCTTCGAGGTCGCTATCGACTTGGCGGAGTGAACCCTTGAGGCTTTTCAATACTTCGGCAGCCTGGGCATCAACATGGCTCTTGTCTGCGTCTGAATGGGACTGCGACGCAGAGTGATGTTCTCCCTTCTCGGGCAGGCGATTCAGTACCTGTTTGACCAGATCTTCGAGCTGAGATACTCTTTCGCGCAGACTATAATTCGACTGCTCGACATTCGGCTGCGAGTATGAGTGTATATCTCCGTGTTCCTGATCGATGCAAGTAGAGCCACGTGCATAGCATTCATTGCATACCGCCGGTCTTCCAGGTTCGAAATTGCACTTTATCTTTCTGCGCCTGCATTCTAAACAACTCTTTGTTCCCTTGCGCATCTTCTTCCGCGGTGGGCCCTGAGTGTGGTCAGAGCCCATGGTATGAGCATCATTGTATGGGGAGGTGGAATTGCTCATTGCGATTAGACCGAAGCCGGGGCCGTTGGTATGATGACCGGGGTTTCGGTCGAGGACGTAAAGACTATCAAGAAGGACGGTGCGGCGGTATGAATGATGGTGTGCCAACTCCGAATACGCGAGGGATAACACTCGTTCAGTAGGCTGATTCAGCAAAAGTCATACCGAAGGCGCCCATGAATCTTGGAATGCGATGCTGACAGATGCGCCGCGCAGTTCGCCTGATTGGTATTGTGAGGAGGCAAGATTCAGAGTGGGTAAATGTCGGTCTTTGTCCTATCAGGACAAGATTCGGTATTGTGACAGGAACGAGAACGAGGACTCGTATCGACTGTACCTATTCACGTTCTGGACGGACGCTTCAAGGGTGCACTTCGTGTCGCATGCCAGATAGTTCAGGATAGTCAGGAAGGCCCCAGTCGGTTGACGCACATGCAAGAAGGGCTTCTCGATGGAGTGCCCCGATGGGAGAGTGACTCCGGCGGAGGCGCTTGAGTCACTTGCTGACAAGAGGACGCACAGTACTCCGTACTGAAGGGGACTTTTCTCTAGTACCTCAATCTGTCGTCCGCTCTTCGTCCGTCCGTTCGTCCGTGGGTGTGTCAAAACCTTGTCCGTGCTTGGCTGACAAAAATCCAATAAGAAAGGGCAGACAGGAGAACAAGGCCACCCCGGGTGGGACTTTTGCCGCTGTGGTGTGCCTTTTCTGGAGAGTGGTAGAAATTATCAGAGGACGACAAGAGACAGGGCAGCTCGACTGGAGTTTGGTCAAGTTGCTTCCATAAGCCAAAGCCGGATCTGAGCCTCATTTCACGCGCCCACGGACCAAATATTTTGTCGTCAGACGATGGCGATTAACGGGGTTTTGCACCTGCGGGTGCTCGCCACAGATTTTGTCAGACTAAATGTCTTATGGCGGCGCCCAGACTCGGGAACCGGAATATCATCGTTCCAGGCCCATTGGAGCCAGATAGGAAGGTCAGCCATGTCGCCCATTTTAACCCTGAGAACCGTAGAAGGGCCTGATTGTTTCGCATGGAGACAGACCCGGAGTGGCTTAGGGCGTGATTCATCGACCTGTGCTTTTTGCGAAACGAGTAGACGTTTTGTTGATCATGGATGCCTGATTCTTCGCCCGATGCATGTGCTCGCTGGTCAGTACTCGGTATTGCTTTTGGACTACGCAAAGCCTGGATGTCATCATTCTGTCGAATTCAACAATCTTCAGTCCGGTGCTCCCAGAAATTGGGAGCCGGCCGAGAGGAAAGTCGGCGCTTGAACTGCTGTTCCTCGAGCCTTTGATACGGCCAGACATTTGTCCGACCGATTGGCTCCCTGAGTCACAGATTGAGTGGTACCCGACGCCAAAAGGCCCGGATATCGGAAAGGAGCCTCAACCGATTTAGCTCAGCCATACAAAGGGGGCGTTTGATCAGCCTTATATCCACAATCGCTTCGACGACGTACCCTCGTATGGCACGTAACGTTAACTTTGGATACGATACCACGATGCTCCACGTTGACTCCTATTCTGTGTCGCGCCAGGGCTGGACGGACAAATTCGTCCATAAGCCATGCTCTGTGATGGCGTCAATGCGCAATTCCAACGTTATGTCCATTAAGTCCACTACAGGACACTGATATCGCCCTTATCAAACTCTCCGAGATTTCAACAGTATATATCTAGGTGGTAGGTAGGGTCTTTATCCCCTTCTTCTCTTCGAGCAAATACCAAGTGCCATTGTTCGTTTCCCCCCCTTTTCTGCCCTGCACCACGTATCAACATGGCAGGACTACCAACCTCTGCAGATGCATCCGCTACCACCTCCCTCACAGATATCTCGAAGCCTCCTCAACCTATTGTCGAGGGGGACAACGAGAAGAAGCAAGAGCAAGAGGTCAGCCTGAGTCGCCAAATCTCCGCATCCGACAACTCTGTGACCATCGAGAAAGATGAGACCCTGGGACGTGAGCTATCACGCATCGACACTTCCGATTATCCTTCTGCCTTCCCCCTGGCCATGATCGTCGTGGCTTTGGCGTGCAGCATTTTCCTGGTGGCCTTGGATATGACCATTGTCGCTACAGCCATCCCACGTATCACCGATCAGTTCCACAGTCTTGACCAGGTCGGCTGGTATGGATCTGCCTTCTTCTTGACCATCGGCTCGTTCCAAGCAACATGGGGAAAACTCTACAAATACTTCCCTTTGAAGATCTCATACTTGGCCAGCATCTTCATCTTCGAAATTGGCTCTCTCATCTGCGCCGTCGCCAACGACTCCACCACGTTGATCGTTGGCAGAGCCATCGCAGGTATGGGCGGAGCCGGTATTGCCTCAGGATCTTACACCATCATTGCCTTCTCTGCTCCTCCCAAACAGCGACCCGCTTTCACGGGTGTGATGGGAGCCACCTTTGGCGTCGCCTCGGTCATTGGCCCTCTCCTGGGTGGTGTCTTCACAGACAACCTCACATGGCGTTGGTGTTTCTACATCAATCTCCCGATTGGAGGCGCCGCCGGATTCATCATCCTGCTCTTCTTCCGGACGCCCAAAGCTGCACGTCCACAAAGCGCCACACTGAAAGAGAAGCTTCTCCAGATGGACTTTCCCGGCACATTCACCATCATGGCAGCCATCGTCTGCTACCTGCTCGCCATGCAATGGGGAGGCACTACCAAGTCCTGGTCCGACGGGTCCGTCGTCGCCACTCTCGTCCTGTTCGGCGTCCTGGTTCTTGCCTTCCTGGCCGTCGAATACTTCCAGGGTGATCGAGCGCTCTTGCAGGGTCGTCTCCTGAAGGACCGCACCATTGGTGCCATGTGTGCATTCATCTTCTTCACAGCGGGTACCTTTTTCATCCTCCTATACTACCTGCCCATCTACTTCCAAGCCACTCGCAATGTTTCAGCCGCCAAGTCCGGCATCGATAATCTCCCTCTTGTTCTGGGTGCCTCTATCTTCACCGTCATGTCTGGCGGTCTTCTGACGGTCTGGGGTGAATACATCCCCCTCATGGCGGTCGGCTCTATCCTTGCTTCTGTTGGCTCTGGCCTGCTCTATACCCTCGAGATCGACTCTGGCAGCGGCAAATGGATCGGCTATCAGGCCCTCGTCGGTATCGGTCTGGGACTGATCTTCCAGATCCCGGTGATTGTCGGCCAAGCCGTCGTCACCCCGTCGGACCTCAGTTCTGTGTCGGCAATCATCCTGTTCTTCCAGACCGTCGGCGGTGCCATCTTCATTTCCGCCGGCCAGTCGGGCTTCACCAACAAAATGCTCGAGGAAATTCCCAAGAGAGCCCCAGGGGTCGATTCAGGTCTGGTGGTCGCGACCGGCGCCACTGAGTTGAGGAAGGTGTTTGATGCAGCACAACTGCCGGGTATTCTGTCTGCTTACATGGAGGGTCTGCGTGTGCCATTTGCCATTGCCATTGCATGTGCATGCGTCACATTCCTTCTCTCTTTCGCCCCAAGGTGGGAGAGTATCAAGGGCAAGGTCAAGTTGGACGCAGGCGCCTAAAGACGGGTGGGATCGGGGGGGGGGGGGGGGGGGGGGCGTGTGTGTCATCATAATCACCTGTTTACGACCATTTTCGTTACTGTCCATTGTCGAAGGAGACCAAATTACCGCTTGAGTCGGGGTATTCTCAACAAACTTTTGTGACGAACCAAGCTTGGTTTTACGATTCTGTTTTCCTTATTCTCTCTCTTGTTTGCATTTTTGGCGTTTGTTTTCATCTGCAGCAGTGGACTCCTCTCATCAGTCACTCACTCACTCGGTCACGGTGTTTTCTCTCCACACTGGGGGCTCTCTCTCCCCGGCTCTTCATATACCATTAATACCACCATGTTCATTATAGTTGCACCCCTCGAGGAAAAGGGCGCAATATGACCGGAATGTCCAATAGACAGAGATAGATATCTAGAACAAGTTACGGATGTCAAAAACCTGAAAACCAACTTTGAAGAACCGGATTCGAACGTGCTCGGTGACTATTCTTTGCACTCGTTGTTATTCCCCCCCCCCCTCCCCTTTTGGTTGGATGTTTGTGTAGAACCTAGCCCCGAACCGTACTCGTCGCACAAATTACGTTGTTCACGGTACCGTAGGTAGATACCAGGTAGGTACAGCAGGCTGTGGATACCCGACCTAGACCTACGGGAAGGTCGAAAGGGATCTGAAGAGCCTTCCCCTTCGTTTTAAGCTAGGAGGTGTCAGCAATGCGCATACCCGCTGTCGTCGATGACCCAAGATACTGTAAAAAATACTTCGGACTTAGGACCTCCGGACCTCCGGACTGCAAAGGTTTGCCTTACCCAGGGACTTTTACTTACTCGTTACCTACCTAGGAAGGTAAGGTACCTAGATAGGTACCTAGATACTGTAGATAGGTAGGGGGGTGGGTAGGTAGGCTTCTACCTCAGCCTGATGGCTCTCGGTGATTCACTCCGTGTACGATACACGACTACCTTGAGGTACTCTACCGGACCTAAGGCAGGCAGGTACTCTGTCTGCTCCTTGATCTCGTCCTCCATGTGCCTCCCCTATCTACGCTACAGCTACCTCCTCCTCCTCCTCCTCCTCCTCCTCCTCCTCCTCCTACCTACGTGTCCCTAACTACGTGTACCGTTGGCAGTCACTCAAGGTCTACATAGGTGGTGAGAGGCGTGGGTCAAGGTGTTCACGGGGGAAAAAAAAGAATCCTTGTTTTGGTTGTTCTTATACTTGGTTCTTGATTCAACAAATATACACTAGTTGGTAGGTATCTAGATACCTAAACACATTTAGACTTGTCCCGTTGTACCTGCCTATGTAGATATTGGTATACCAGGTTTTTTCGTTGCCGAAAATGGTTTCGATTCCAGTTTGACATCCTAAGCATGAAGATCCAAGACATCCTCTTTATCAGTAATACAACCGTGACTGGCATCACTGACGAGTTTCGCGTACTTCGCCAACACGCCCCTCTTGTACCTCGGCACCGGCTTGTTCTTGGACCATTCCTCCCTCCGTTTCGCCAATTCACTCTCACTCACGCTGAGGTCCAGAGTCCTCGTCTCGGCGTCAATGACAATCTCGTCGCCGTCCCTGACCAAGCCGATCGGCCCACCTTCCATGGCCTCGGGCACAATGTGTCCGATCAAGAACCCATGCGATCCTCCGCTGAATCTGCCGTCGGTGATGAGCGCCACGTCCTTGCCCAATCCTGCCCCCATGATGGCCGAGCTGGGCTTCAACATCTCCGGCATACCGGGCCCGCCCTTTGGCCCTTCATACCGGATCACAACCACCGTCTTCTCGCCCTTCTTGATCTCGCCGCGCTCGAGAGCCTCAATGAACAGATCCTCTGCGTCGTAGACCTTGGCCTTGCCGGTGAACCTCAGTCCTTCTTTGCCCGTGATCTTGCCTACGCTGCCGCCAGGTGCCAGACTGCCCCGGAGGATCTGGATGTGGCCCGTCGGCTTGATAGGGTCGCTAAAGGGCTTGATGATGGTTTGGTCGGTAGGGAAGTCGGGTGCATTCTCGACGTTCTTCTTGAGCGTCTGTCCCGTGACGGTCATGCCGTCCCCCTTGACGACACCCTCTTTGATCAGGAACTTGAGTAGCGTCGGAATGCCGCCGATGTGGTGTAGATCGTTGAAGACGTATTTGCCGCTCGGTTTCAGATCCGACAGGAACGGCGTCCGGTCGCTGACGGCCTGGAAGTCGTCAATCGTCAATTTCACCCCGACCGCATCTGCCATGGCGATCAGATGGAGCACGGCATTTGTACTTCCACCCGTGATCATAACGAGGACCATTGCGTCCTCGAAAGCCGCGCGCGTCATGATGTCACGAGGACGCATGTCGAGTTTGAGCAAGTTCTTGATCGCCCCACCCGCAGCAAGACACTCGAGTTGCTTCTCCTTGGACACCGCTGGATTACTGGAGCTGCCGGGCAACGACATGCCTAGAGTCTCGATCGCACTGGCCATGGTGTTTGCCGTGTACATGCCACCGCAGGCGCCGCTGCCAGGACACGCGTGGCGGATAATGTCGAATCGTTGCGTCTCGTCGATTTCACCCGTAATGAACTGTCCGTACGCCTGGAAAGCAGACACGATATCAATGGGTGCATTGTTCTGCGTCGCCGCACACCCAGCGGCAATTGATCCACCATAGACCATAATGGATGGTCTGTTGACGCGGCCCATGGCCATAATCACACCGGGCATATTCTTGTCACACCCAGGCAGGGAAATGTTGGCGTCATACCATTGGCCATTCATGACTGTTTCGATCGAGTCGGCAATAATTTCTCGTGACTGCAGCGAATATCGCATGCCGGATGTGCCCATCGAAATACCATCTGATACACCAATTGTGTTGAACTGCATCGGGGCCAGTCCTGAGTCTGAGACACCCTTGCGCACGATGTTCGAGAGGTCCATCAGGTGCATATTGCATGGGTTGCCCGTGTACCACACCGAGGAGATACCGACTTGTGGCTTGTTCATGTCGGTTTCGGACAGGCCAGTGGCGTACAGCATGGCCTGTGAAGCCCCTTGGGACTTTGGTTGGGTGATGGTGCGGGAGACGCGGTTGAGGCCGGTGTCATTGCCATTGGATTCCGACGAGGAGCGCCGTGAGGATGTGAAGCTGCGGCTGTAGTGTGCGCCGTTAGTATCCCGTGTTCCGGCTTGACCTGCGCAGACAGGACAGGAGTAACATACACAGTTGGAAAGAAAAGGCGGCCTTTTGCCTGGCGCAGGCGCAGACTTCGTAAAGATGCAGAAGCCTTCATGATGAATGACACTGAGAGAGGAGAGGAGGAGATGCGTCGCTTTGCAGAGAGTCGACACCCTGCTGTTCAATGTCTTTCAACCTTCCACGAGAGGATTAAATGAGTCAGAACCAACCCCAGCCGTCTGATCTACAGCGGCAAGTCAGCTCTGAAGCTTGACCGACACTCCCAGTGCTCTTGAAAGCGAATCTCACAGTGGGCGCAGGCGAGTTTCCCCAAATCCAAAAATTCGAAGAATCGAAAGAACCGGGGTCACAGTCGGACCAATCGGCGTATGCCTAATTCGAGCCCGGTCGGGGAGCCTCAATCAACTCCGGCGTGATAGTCCAGGGGCCGGAGAACGCCTGATTCCTGCCCCTGGCTCCATACAGGCTACAGCGCATCGATAGATGATCCTAGGATCAACCAGACGTATATTCAGCAGGCAGCGAATCATGCAATCTCTCGCTGTTCACGTAAATTGTTGTTCAGAGTACAGAAGAAAGACTTCTCGCAATGGAGACGCCTCAAGAACCTCAGAGAGCGCTTCCCGGGCAAGCTCATCAATCAGAATCTAACCAATGTTGTAATCCACCATAAGCCCGTCGCTGAGTCCCCAATCCCAGGCCCGTCTATCTCATATATCAAGACATAATACAGGCTCATACCACAAAAGACATTTTTCATCAGTAGTTTGTTGTTACAGCGTCTCTTCTTCGACCCATCTAAGACCTCCGTCGACTTGAATTCCCTCCTTGACCCAGGGCATCTCTCGGAGTTCGGCCAGCGGTTTTCGTCGTGTATTTCGTTTCAGGAGCCCGTCCACACATAGGTCGGCCCCAGCGAATTCCCGTCCTTTTTCGGGATCCCAGTTCCCATCCTCGTCTCCATATTTGACCCACGCCCATTCGCATCGTGCGATTCGGTGAGGAGTGCGCGCTCTTAAAGTGGCCGGATCTCCTCTTGCACCAGGCAGGGGATCGAATGGCAAGCGTCCCTCCATCAGAGCATACAGAAGAACACCCAAAGCCCATGCGTCCGTTTGGCGGCCGTCGTAGGGCTGACCCATCAAAATTTCTGGAGCCGCATAATCTTCACTCCCGCATCGGGTGCTGAGCAGTGGACTTTCTGGTGGTTCCGGTATACGCCGTGACAAACCCATATCGGTCAAAGTGACAACAGCTCGATCGAGCGTCTGCCAGTCTTCGACATCGGGGTGCACTCGTACCGGGATATTCAGAAGCACATCTATCACAGTTAGCACATACAGCCCATGTAGGAAGTGGACAACATACTTTCCAACTTGATGTCTCGGTGCACAATGAACTTTTGATGAAGATATCGTGCAGCAGAAACAAGCTCGGAAAATATTCTTCGGACGAGTGTCGGGACCAGAACTTCTCGGTACTTGGTAGCAACCTCAAAGAGATCTCCACCAGGACAGTAATTCATGACCAGCAGCGCCCGGGCACCCCCATCGGTTCCAAAGGCTTTCAGGTGAACCAAAGACGGATGCTGAATGGATTTGAGAATGTCTACTTCACGCTTCAGCCCAATTTCGATTCGGTTGGCATCTGCACCACCCGCAGGCCCATGTTCAACAACCTTCACAGCAACCAGTCTTCGAGATCGTGCTTTCACTCCGGCCATGTTCATGCTCTCTTGCCGGTAATCAACGCTGTCCTGTCGATCGTGGTGGATCAGCCGCACCGCCAGGTATACCTTGCTAAACGTTCCCACCCCAAGGACACGGATTGCTTCATATAACCTCGATTCCCCAGTGGTGATGCTTTTGGCGTGGAAAACCTGAAGTCTCGGACGTTTGGCCGCCGGTTCATCCTCATCGACAGGCTTAGTCGCAGGGGCGGCGGGGGGCGGAGTTGCCGGTCTCTCATACGTTTTGGCGGCTCTCCTGTCGGGACCGATGAATTCCTCACGATGCATCGGCGTGTCCGTCAGTGCAGGGTGCGGTCCAGTGGTTGAGACCGCAACATTTCGCGGTCTTGGAACCGCTAGGGCCTCGGGAACGTACTCACTTACACTTCTAGGGTGCGGCTCATCACTCGAAACACCCTGCTCATCAGAAAGGTTCGACTTTGGGGGAGATCTAAGCACGCCGTATCCTTTACGGCGAGGAGAAGTAGGCGACAGGGTACCCACCGCCGCTGTCGCACCGGGCAAAGCTGAAGAGTCTCCCTTGGTAGACTTTAAAGAAGAGATAGAGGAGCCCCGAGATCGGGTTTTCGACAGCGCTCGCAACGACTCGAATGTGCCAATGGTTGGAGAAGGCAGAGGTGTGATATCCAACATGGCAGCGATCTGCGGAGAGGAAATGGTCGCACCAGGGGAAACAGAGCCCGCCGACGAATGGAGCTGCGTTCGAATACTCGGATGACGGGGAGGAAGACTTGAGGCAGAAGAGCTCGACCTCAAGAGCGAGTCTGAATCCACCGATCGACCTGAATTCGACCGTTTCATGACATTGCCATCTGTCCTGATGTGCAGCCCGCCGAGCAGAAGCGCTGTCTCCTGTGGAATAGCTTGATAGCGGTCTGGGGAGGCTGACAACTGTGCGCCCGGAAACGAGGCATGTTGATTCGCCTGAAAAGCGCGGTTATTGGTGTGGGAGATGGCCTGCTGTATAGGATCGACGTGGGAGGTGTGTGCCGGTGGTGTCAAAAGAAAGCGATCTTCAGCCCATGCCTCCGACTCTTGTGTTTGGTTTCGAGGAAAACGGAACTCGCCCAGGCCATCATGCGCATCTTGAGATCGAGGTTGGGAGCGAGGGTGTTTCTGTGACGCGACCCGCGGATCTGTCATGATGCGTGAGGAGGGAGAAGGTGAGACGACAAGCGGTGCCCTGAGCGTAGTGTCGGCTTCATTAGCGGGCGCATAGGAGAGACGAAGTGGTGTCGCGAACAATCATAATTTGGACAGACAGTATCAATAATTCGGCCAGTGCTGTCGTGTCTGTAGACATGGACGGAGTGGTGAATCATAAAACACATTTGTTGCGAAGGGTTACAAAAAGACAGGGCACACTTTCTCTTCAGTTGCCCGCCTGCACCCATCGAGTAAGGAGTGCCATAAGGCGTTTTGAGGGGCTAAGTTTGAAGTCTGGCCAGAGGGGTGGGGGCGCCCGAGTGCCTGAGACGGCGTGAGAGCGAGCCTGATCCTGTGTGGTTCAGGCGGCTGGACCCCGAGTTAGCGCCCGGAAATGGCAGATCAGCGACCACTAACTTAACTGACTGCCCGTGAGTACCTACTGTAAGGTACTCGTAGTTGACTAACCCTTCTACCTAACGACTAGCTCGCTTATGTACCGATTGTCACCTACGAAGGGCAAGTCGGCCGATAGGGCAATTCGACATTACTGCGTCATGTACTCCGTATCCGCACATGTATTATTATTATTATTAGACAGGTACGAGTACAGACTCCCCAGACGTCAAGGGCCCTGCACCAAGCTGGTTTAGGCCAGACGCAACATGACACTCTATTTCTCATAAAGATCATCATCATCATCATCATCTCCTCGTCATGGATCATCCTCTTGCACCTGTTTTCAACAGCCCCTCTTACGTCTTTGATGGTGGGAGTTTGCGAAGTTGGAGCCCTCAACCGCACCTGACCCGGCCCGGTGAGGCTGACAACCTTGTCTCATGTCCCCAGCAAGGTATTGCATCTCTTCTAATGGTCAAGTCTGTGGCTGGTTGTAGGTGTGCTGCTACATGTGTCTATTCGTTGGTGAGGCTCCAACCTTTACCGACAGTGAGAGAGAGACTTCCAATGGCGTTCAAGTGAGTGACCTGAAGGACATTGCAATTGTAAACACCCTTGCGATTTGTTGGCGAAAGATTCAAGTCTAACTCCTATTGGCTCCATATAGCTTGGTTACCTGCGTACTAATCGTATCATTCCTATGACACATGATCCCCCTTTCTGATGAAAGGCTCTTTAGTGAGGGCATGTTGTGCGGTTTCAATAATGACCTGCCGAAATGTGGAAAATATCTCATCACAGAGTGTGGCTCTCTGTCTTCTAGCACTTCACTCCAATTGATCTCAGGTGTTCCACCTTTTCTAGTGTTTTAACATCTGTGAACTTCAGCTTGACTGTCTCCTTACAAGTCCTCACGAACTTACCACAAGTGCCATGCTCACTCTCTTCCACCACATCGAACACATCCGAATACAGGCAAGGCAGTACCGTGGATGTGCCCTTAGACTGCTGCATGAGAGTACTTTGTGCTTTGGTCAGCACTTCCCGAAATAGTCATCCAATGCACCTTACCTATTCATGTCGATGATGGACACCTTGAGTCTGTATTGTCCCGGTTGGGTTATGGTAATGTCTGAAAAGGTTGCGTATGCGAGTGTAGGACTATCTCCTTCCTGCTCTTGACTGACAGGATGGATAGAATCCGCCGTTCTACCACGGAGCAGATCTGTTCGTGGCGGCGCCAAGCTCTGGTCCATCTGAGGTGTCGTAAGAGACAGCAGCGCCCAGACTCCATTGAAGTCGGCGCTCATCATTGTTTCCATGATTTCGCCGCCGTTGTCACTCTGGTCCTCCGCCTTACTCTCGTTCGGCTTGGTAGGCGAGAATGTCACAACGATGGGTGATTGAAGCGCCAGTCCAGCCGCAATCCTGGAGGGTGGTCCAACTGCGAGCTCCATGAAGCAGTCTAACTGGCGATCGGGGCCGTCGAGAAGGGTCCTGGGAGAGCAAAGCACTCCTATGGGTCCAGGATTATCTTGGTTTGATATCTGAGTGTGATTTAGCAGCCTTCAACATCATCTCGCTGTGAACCCACCTGTGCGGGTCTCCTCTCAAGAGAGCTCAAGATCTTGCGAGGTGTTTGTGTAGGAGGTGGTAGGAGTGTGCGGAAATGACGAGTTGTCGTATCTGCAGCAAGTATTGGTGATTTCAGGGACTTTTAGTCCTTTGAGGCTGAAATACGGTGCATTGTATTCCTGCAGGAATCGCTTGGACACTCGTAACTCGTGTCGGGGTGTCTATGTGATATTGTTTGTGGTATCGAGGAGAAGGTGTGGAAAGAGGACTCGTATTCGAAGGACTTTGTATTCCCTTCCTGGGTCTTTTTCTATTGTTGGGCAAGGTCTCCACTGGTAGCGGCCTTTCCAGGCATACAAGAAACTGAAGTCAAATGGTACTGGCGACGTCCGACTCTGGCATTCATCAGGGTGCAAGCAAAGAGCCAATCGAAGACATCATATTCGGCTTGAAAGGGTTGGACCGCGTCCATAGAGTTGAGACAGGGGAAGATGCCCGTTTGCACAAGAATTAGCGCCAGGTTGAATACTAGGATGCATCACTCTGGACAGGAACAGCAGACGCCACTTGCATAACCAGATGAATATTGATAGATGCGGGAGTCAAAAACAATAAGGACTATCAGCCAAAAGAAGGCCACAGAGGAAAAACAGGCGGTGACAGCTGGCCACTGTATTGATAGAAAAGTGAGCCACCTACTGCTCGTCGAGGAAGCTGAGCCCACACCTCTGGCGGAAAAACGGGGTCCTGCAAGAGCAATGAGTCTCGCATCTCGGCTGTAGGTGGATGGTTCCGCAGTAGAGTTGACGCCAGCTCAGGCTCGTCCCTGGCCCCCGGGTGTCATGCTGTATACCAAGATCTCGGGTTCCTAAGATGACGAAGATGGCTGGATATTGTAGCATCGCCATGGGATGTCCCCGGGGCCATGGTCACCAGAGCTGCATGCACCATCTAAGATTGTGGTATCTGCACTATAATATGGTGTCAGGGTTGGGCTGTCGGTCTCCTGTTCAGCGGCACGGAGCTGGTTGCTTGACAGAACACAGATCTGGGCTCACCATCTCACTGAACCATTGCTCCGGGATCTGATCACCGACATTGATCGATCCGTTCTGACAAGCATACGACGGCATACGCTTGAGGTATGATTGCGTACTCGCCACCAGATTCAAGATGCGCCTGGTGGGTCCGATGGTGCGCTCCAGCAGACACCGAGAAGCTGTGGCTAGACCACGAAGAACTGGCGAGGGAAGATTTGTCGCAGGGGCAGCAGCAAGCTATGGGGCTAGAGACACAGCCATCGGGCAGGGCCATGCGGAACCGCGATTGACGGACGCAGGTTCGTAAAAATCCACTTCGCGAGCAGTCGCCAACTAGGTTCAAATACGACGAATGGAGTATGCAGTCCGAGGCGGCAAAGAAACGGTGGAGGTGTTTGACAAAAATGTGAGAAGCTCCTACGACGCCAGATAAACGTTACCAGTTGTTGAGCCAGAGGCAACACCTGGCGTCGACGCTTTCCTTTCTCTCGTTTCATTGATGCGGACACGGGCACTCTCTGCGTAGCTCCTGTCATAACAGAGTGAATGCTGGCCAGGTGCACGGAACAGACAGGGGATCAAGCCACCCACACGACACCTTTCCTGATCCCTCACCTCGCCGATGTCAATGGCTTCTTTTCAGGCATTAGCCTTGCACGAGGCCCATCATGCGGCATTCAGATTTACTGACAGATTGACCGCCGCCCCGACCTCCTTTGTGTCTCAGGATGCAAATACGAGTCGCAGTGATACATGACAAGTAGTCAAGGCAGCATCCGCGAGAGCCGATCTGCCAGCCTGATCGTCCGCCTCATTCACCATCCTCGACTTCACCTCGACCATACCTGCATGAGCAATCCCGGCCGGCCCAGGAAGAGCCTCACTTCTTCTCGTCTATCTCGAAGGATCAACACCACACCCGTCGCTTCTGGGAGGCGGAAGAAGTGCGTATGTAGGCCAACGCAAGGATGCAGCTCGATCAGCCGACTGAGGACAATGCAATGATGATAGGTCAATGGTACTGTGCATACGCCGCCAACAATCACAAACCGCCTCATGGCCATGCAGTGATCTCGTCCGATCTCCATGCCACGTAACACAAAATCCACGATCGGTGCCATTGCAAGCCCTCAGCTGACCTGCCCAGCAACACTGCACAGCAGACGTCTGCTCGATGACATCGAGGCCTCTGAGATCAGGCTCAGGCTCGCCTCCAGCAAGTTAGGATCCCCCGTAAGATGCTAATCTGGATATGTTTTCCAACATGGTGACAACAAGCAAACAATGCACTCGCATCAATCTGTCGTATAGCTGCTCTAGCTCGGATAACGTTCATATGACGAGCCCTGGAGCTCTTACAAAGTCTACATGTCTCAAGTTGCTCCATCATAGCTCCAACTGCGAGCAACATTCTCAGCCTGCCTGCAGAGCCATCCATTACCGATCCAGCATCCACCCAATGGCCGTTGTCCATCTCGAGGTCTTCAGCCGACGCCTCATTTTGCGTAGTCGAACAAGCATCCCCGATCACCAGTTTGCATAAGACGTCGACTTCGGTACTATCAGGGATTGCTGTATGGCCCATCAGTGCAGTGGTCTGACGATCAAGGAGCCTTGATGTTAATGTTGGGAGCATAGAAACTCGGCCAGTCCAAGTCCAAGGCTCAAAGCAGGGACTACTGCCCGACCAGTTGCCCTTCCTTCTACCTAGAGTTCCGTTAATGTCAACTGATCGAACGCCGTCAAAACCAAGCGACCCGTTCACTCGAGGGGGTGGGGGCTACAGACCGCCTTGCATGAATGATGGGTGCAAGTGACTGGCCAAATGCATCAGCTAAGGTCCGTAAAAGTTATTTCTTTGCTATCGCAGAATGTGCTCGCGGTGTGGGCTGTGGTGATTGGACGAATGAGCCTCTTGAGGCTTGAAAATACAATGAAGCCATGAAATTGATGGCGTGACATACCCATTCAGGGTACCGAAGAGCCAAGAGGACCATCTAACTCATGCTTGTCATCACCTTCGCCACCACCCAAGCGGTAAACGTGTTTATATCGAGCGGCTTTAGGCACTCGACGTACTCCAGGGGAATCCCGGTCCCCCGTCACCTCCCGACGTGTCTGACGTACCATCTCATCCGGAAGCCACACGCAGAACGCTAACAGAGCTCGCTTACGTACTTGTCAATCTTTGTACGGGACGACACCACCATTCAACGTGCATCACATCAAGAGGGAATTTGAAGGAGAATGCGACTAGCAGGTACAGATGCCCTGGGAGAAAGCCAAAAAGGCAAATGCAAGCACAGACCAATCAGCCAAAGTCATTCCAAGCGCCCACTCACCATGGAATCCACGTATGTCCACGCGACGAGAACAGTGCTATGGGAATTGGGGTCATTGGACTATAGTCGTCGCCGCATCTTCTCGCCAAAACCATGCACTGTTCGCGACGTAATTTTAAGATTAGACTTTGCTCGAAGCGCCTACTAGCTGACAGTTCTAGGCACAGCAAGGGACAAACGGCTTCGTTCGTGTTTGCTGGAGGCGAACGGCCCGAAAGACGAGATTCCATGAGGTCTTAGGGGGCCACAGCGCAGTCCGATATTCGGTATGCTGTCGAGGGGCATGCTGTGCTCTCCTCCAAGACCCGAAGTAATTGAAGGGTACCCGAAAGGTGGAGGTGGCCTCCCACGGTAGTGGGCTGTCGCATGTTGATTGGACTTTCAGTGCACTGGATTCGTCAATTGCACGGCAGCGAGTGGTTCGGGGCCCTTCTAGGCGTTTGGGGGAATAGGAAATAAGAGTGTGCGACGGCCAAGCGACGTGGGTCTCGAACTGCAAAAAAGAGTTCCAAGAAACCCAAGTATCCAGTATGCAAAGTCAATTGTCTAATGGGCATAAAGCACAAACACAAATCCCAATCGTAATGCCAATCCCTAGTCCGAATCCGGAATTCGATATTGACAGAAAAACAGCCCTGAGCAGTCCGCCCCATCCATCCCAAAAGGTAGTCATCGGTGTGGCTGTATGAGCAGATAATAGAGTCCGTTCCAAACCCAAATTTCTTTTTGACTTTTTGGGTGGGCTGACCCGATACACTGGTACCTCCCAACTTACTCGTTATCGATATTTTGCATTGCTTTGCGTCATCACAATTGCCCCGCTGAATCCAATGACGACAAGTTCACAGTCCACTGTCCACGGTTCAACAGTCCAAACGACGAAATCCCTTTGTTTCTTCACTCCACCGCCAGACAGATTTTGTTTCACCACTTTCTCAGATGTAGAACATGGCATTCTTGACATTCTCGTGAACACCCAGCGGCGTCTTGTCCGGTTCGGCACCGGTGCCGGTGGTCGAGGTTGTCGAACTCCTCTCGACGGAATCGGGGTCGAAGAACTGGCTCAGGTAGCACCTCGCTCGCTCACAGGCAAGGTCGGCGTAGTAGGCGGGCGGGCAAATACTGACGGCCTTGGTGGCGCGACCGAAGGTGTAGCAGAGACTGTGGGTGAGGTCTTCGACGACGTCGGCGACGTTCTGGGGTTGGGCCTGCTGTTGTCTCGTCGTGCTGCCGACCGCACCACCGGCCGTACCTCCAGTTCCTCTTCCTCTTCCTCTCCCTCTTCCGGCTCCGGCTCCGGCTCCGCCTCCAGGGGCAGCTGCTCTGCGAAAGATCTCGTCGAGCACGATGTAGTAGTGTGCGGGACGGGCGGTGCCCTTGACGGCGGTGTGGGCCAGGAGGAAAAAGTCCCAGTTGCGGGCCTCGGTGACGCCGCGGTCGACGACGGTGCCGTTCTTGGGGTTCATGTTGCGGTCGCCGTCGTCGGGTCTGGTAGGGTAGAAGCGGGTGTGGTGGCGCTTGCCGACGACGATGACGGTGATGCGAGGGAAGCCCGCCTTGGTCCGGTCGGCAGGGTACAGGTCCTTGCCGGCTTCGCGAAACAGGGGCACCTCCTGCCCGAGAACCTTGGCGTATTCGCCCTCCGAGACCCCGTCGCGGTACACCAGGATGTTGTCCGGGAGGCTTCCGTTGTGCTTCTGCCACAGCACCAGCCGCGTCTTGATCATCTCCTTCAGGCCCGTGATCATCTCTTTCCGTCGTGGGAGGATGAGCAGTTCCGCGGGGAACTGCCCGAGCATTCGATCGACCGACGCGACGACGGCTGCCACGCTTGGAGCGTTCGGCGCTGACCCGGGCGATGGATGGGTAACGTCGAGTCCGACAACCATGGTTTTTCCCTCTGCAATGATGCCGAGTTTGTGACTTTCGAGGCTGTGGTTTCGCCCGCCGAGCTTCAGGTTGACCTTGAGGCACACATTGCTGTGGGGAAGGAGTTTTTTAGTAAAGATGTACGGTAAGGTGTTTGTGATGGCCAGGGGAGAAATGGTCAGGTGAGAGCACTCACGCAAAATACTGGTCGTTGTTGTCATTAAAGAATTTCTCGGTGACGCAGACATTCAGCAAGCCCGCCTTGACGTCGCAAGTGTATTTGACCTGGTTGTAGATGGCCGTGTCTTTGTTTGGCAGAAACACCAGGATCAACTGCGGCGGCGGTCGATTATTGGTCCCCGTGAAGATGTTGATGGCACGATTGATTTCGCTTTCTGCAGTGGCTGGCGTCACGGATATTGATAGCCCCCCCGCTGCCGGACTCACTCTCATACCTACCTCTCTCATCTTCGCCTCGAACTTGCCAACGGCCTGTTTGAGCTTGTCTTGGTTTGCCCATGGAAGCGGCCGACCGCCCATGTGAATGCTCAGGTATGTCCAATTGGTCAATTGGGCCGAGCCAGAAAAACGCACCTGTCTGAGATTCCAACTTCCGAAGGAAGGGATGATCTGCTTATTCCCAGAATACATAACTTTGGGACCATCGAGTATGCGTGCTGGAACTGCAAGCAACTCCGGACTAACCTTGAGACCAAATGCGTTCTGCCCACGGCTCATGGTTAGTAAATATCTTCTCAAAAACGCCAGTGTGCACGGAACGTACCAGGGTCTGATTTGCGGGTACGAGACCGACGAGGCTCGCGCCAGAGTGGGCTATCCAATCTTTATTCTCTGTGGGAGGTCTCACGGCGAAGCCGATCATGGCTGAGGTCTGCCTTGGACTCAATTTGGTGGAAGCGTGCTGTCCCTCGGGCACCTGGCAAACTTGAGCTGGGATGTAAACCGGCTTCTGTTTATTTCCAACATTGAGGACAGGCATTTTCGTGTTCTTGATGACGATGTTGTATGCTAATGCGTAGTATTAGGAGAGTGCTCTCTCACCCAAACGGGCTTCGCAGTGACTAACCTTTTTTGAAGAAGTCAAACACAGAGATATAGGTGTTCTCGTCCTCTAACCAGAATTTGACATTCATCGGACCTGCCCCATGTTCTGACACCAGCGGTCGATGAGCTTGTCCTTCGCCATCACGAGGTGAAGCGAGTGCTTGAATCTGTCTCATGCGGAACACTTCTTGACCTGCTCGGTTTCGTCTCTTGAGATGAGTTGTGTTGACTGTGAGCTTCTTCAAGAATGCCTCCAACTTTGCTTTGTTGGGACCATTGGCATTCTGATAGTTGGTAATCAACATGTCCAAGGGCCCAGCCTCGTAGAATGCGCAGTGTTTGATTTGTGCGTTGATCAGGATCCGAGCAGTGGCGGCTCGAGCACTAGTAAACAGACCTCGCATGGCATTGAGGCCGGCACCCAAGGGTGTCCCCGCAAACGCTGTCGATTGTTGTTCTATGCTGTAGTACTTGTTCGCTCCCACCAAGGTGATCTCAGGCACTGCTTTGGGATAGTGGCCAATGATGATATTGAGGATGTGGAGGAGTTCTTCTTTGGAATCAAGAGCAGCTGTACCTGAGGTAGACGTGACATAACCCAGCAGATCCGACAGTTGCATGACTCCTGTTGGCTGTACCGACACCTGGTACACTACGGCATTGGCTTGCACATCGTCACCTTCCTCCCGGTACTGTACTTGATAAGGGTTCTGTAGTTTCAGAGAGATGTTGCTGATCATATTAGAGGAAAAATCCGTTGTGATGTTGAGCTTCTGGTCGGCGAAATGATCCTCTATCATGAGCTGGACAATTCGTCGTTGTCTCTTTCTGCCTGGAGCACGTCCATTCCGGTCCGGTGCCACGTCGACTGCGTAACGGTACACAGCAAGGTCACCCAATCCCGTCAGTTCGAAATGATTCGTCCATAAGAGTATCTGCATTCCTTTTGTGCCGTATCCAGGACGTAGTGGAAGAGTGGAGAGATCGGTGGTTTTGGCTGATTTGATAGATTCTTGAATTTGGTCTTCCACCTCTTTGACACGCATATCTTGTACCGGCTTAGCGGATGCCAGTCTGTAGGTTGATTAGCATATTTACAACATGATCTGGGGTCGGAATACCTCAGGGCGAGAGATTGATTGGGCTGAGTAGACTGAGCAGCCTTACCGCCACGGCCACCTCTTCCGCCGCCGCGAAGCCCTCTGCCGCGGCCAGAAGACATATTGCAACGTCGTATCAAAATGTAATCTGCAAGAAAGAAGTAAAGAGTGCACGTCTGATGGAGATGGGTTGATATGAGAGGAAGCGGTAGACATGCAACAAAGACGTGACGATAACAAACATTAGAGTGATCGGAGGCTGAAACCTCAGTGGAGGAGAAGTCAATGACAGGCGGACATTCCTAGGATCCTGTAGGCACTGCCCATCAGGCTGAGGAGGCAGTAAGCATATTTGCTCCCCCTCTGCTTTGTGTCGGGCACCAGCGGCTGGATGATGCAGGCTGGCTGGAAGTGAGAGTTCCAGGCCAGCCAGAAACGAGTGACAAAAGGGATCTGACTCCCCGCCAACGCAGCCGTGACTGTACGAGTAGCATCAATTCGCTGTCGAACTAGCAGGAGTCTGGGAATCTCTTCTTTGTCTCGTGCATGGCCTTCATGGCCAATCTTGTGAGACAGAGGTCGTCAGCCAGGCTTCCACCTGCATTACCCCTCTCTTTGCGCAGAATTTCTGCTGCTTTGACTCGAGAGCCTCTTGGGCAAGCAAACCATGCCGCAGTCAACCATCTCTTCGACTTACCACTCTTGTTCGCCATCTGCTCAAAGGTCATTGATTCCACAGGAATAACTCAGCACAAGGACATCTCGAAGTAGAAAGGCAAGATTGAAAGAAGTGTTCAAAATGATGGGTCCTTCAAAGAACGTCCTGATTGCAGGTGGCATTGTCAGTCGTGGTCGCGTCTCTCCAATCCGCAAGAGGGTCACTAACATGCTGTCTTGCGTACCTAGTTTGCAACTGCTGCTGTCGTTCTTTCAGTGTATGTCTCTCACGCTCCGACAAGCAACCGAATCTCTGACCATGACAGTGTTTCCTGGGTGCTAGTCATCCGATACTCTCTGCCTTTCCCGTCTGCTCTTCCGGTTCTCAACATCGCCTTGCCATTGGTACTCCCCTTCTTAGTGCCTTTTATGGCAAGAATGAAAGGCCGGGCTGGAAGGGGTGTCCGTGACCTTCTATACCCATACGCTTGGTACTTCACAACCTTGCTCCCACTGATTGCCCTGGTGATAGCGGCAGTATACGCCTCGCCATCTGATATGATACAATGCAACATGGAAAATCGATGGAAACGAATGTTCCAGAGCAAGGACGAAGTAGGTGTCCGTGCCATACAGAACGCCCTCCGCTGCTGTGGTTACAACTCCCTGCATGATCGTGCATGGCCATTTCCAAGCCATGATGTTGATGCTCGAGCTTGCGAACGAACACAAGGATATACAAGAAGATGCTTAGAGCCTTGGACAAGACAAGAAACGCTGGTTGCTGTATTGACCGTGTTTGCAGGAGCCTTGAACTGGGTCTTCCTAGTAAGTCAAGACCATCCGCGCAACGGGTGCATTAGTTTCTGATCCACAGCAAAGCAAATATTGGGCAACGGGACTCAGTCAACGTACCCTATCTTGGTGTCTTCGAGTAGACACCAGTTCCAGGCTGAAGAGAGACGCTTGCTCCGTGAGTCAGACGAAGACAATCACGGCACAGGGCAAGAGTATCATTCGACAGCAAGAGACTGAATCCTAAATCACGGCCGTCAAAGCTGGTCCAGAATAGCTCGACGTTTCTTAGTTCAACAACGGCAGTTGACCGACGAAGCGGGGTCACGATCAGAATCGAGATTCAACAGCTGCGGTTTGATTCTTGCAACTCTCTGAAAGCACGTTGGATGTGGAATTTATGGTCGTGGAAGCGATGTACTGGTAGCCGAGAGCTGCGTAATTTCATGAATCTGTCTCTTTGATCCTCCATCTGAATAATCCCCTACCAGCGTACTGATAAACATTCAAACCATTCTTAGAAGACTGTACCATCTGATATGATGCCGATAGGTGGTCCCCCAGTAATTGGCCGGGAAACTTTTGCAATTTCTCGTCCTCCCTATTGAAGAGTTAGCGCGCCTCAAGCAGTCCTCGTTGATTGCTCACCTTCCAGGTGCCGGCTTCAAGCATCTGGGCGAGAGTCAGCTGCTCAGAAGCGCCCAGCTCGAGACCTCTGTTCACAGCAGCAAGTAGATCGTCAAGGAATCCCACAGTGACAGCTCTCCATTCGACTATGACATCGTCGCCTGGCTCAAAAGTCGGGACAACCTCAACTGCATTTCCGTTTCCAACCATTTGGTGGTAATTCTTGAGACCTCTCTGCCTGTCCTCCTCTTTGAGCGTCAAGAGGCCGGTGTCGACCAACAAACCTCCATTTCGATATTCGGGCAGGCCTGTCATTAATTCCTCGCCAGCAAAATGAACATTAAGCAGCTTCGTCATCGGGACCATGAGAGAATAACACAACCATTGTGTCAGCTTGTGGAAAGGTACAATCGTCTCCCAGGGTTGAGCTGGTGGTGATTTAGGCATAGCTTGACAAGGCCAGGCATCTCCCAAGGGAATTCCCGCTATATTCGTTCGGGTCGCGGGCCAAATGCTCGAGAGGCCGTCCATTAGGACGCTCCATAAAGTTGGCATCAAGATGATAGGCACTGACGCAGCCTGTGTAGTATGATGGGACAACAAATAATCTACTCAACTTAGCAAATCTCAAGTCACCAGGCATCATACACCAACCTATCATATTTCCAGGTCGCCCGTCATGACCGAAGATCTCAGCGTTGTGAAGAGCTTGTCCAAGTCTAATGAGGAGTCCGGCCCTGCCTTCGAGACCTGACATGGCATTTGCCTCTGTTACTTGCATTCCTTTCGCTAAAGTGTCGGTGGTGACTTTTTGCAGCCCAGCAGCATCAACTTGGTGGGGTTGATTAGGGTCACTGCTAAACGCGCCAGTTTTGAACATCTCTAGACTCGCCACGGCCAGACCCTCGCTTCGAGCATATACCTTACCCGATTCCTTGGACTTGTAGGACCATTTGGTGCCAGCTCCGGCGTCCAGAAGCACCGAAACGAGGAAAAGGTCGATAAGTCGTCGAGTCCGTTCTTGATTATCGATCGAATTTGGCCATGACTGAAGCAGCTGCGTAACTCTTGGCCGTCCTCCAACTTCGAAATGCTGCCAACGCCCATGAGGAGGAATAGAGGCATAGTCTCCCTGGAAGTCTCGCTATCTTAGCCGTTAGTGTGATCCTGACTTCAGCTTCGTTGAACCTGCCTTGATGATTGCAACTACGTAATCTGCCGTATCCTTGAACTTGGATATATCAACATCAAAATGGTTGAGAGCATTGCTTTTGGCCTCGTCGAGTACCAGGCGTGTTCGTTGCCTTACAGCATGTATGCTCCGAAGATAAGCGGCCGGATGCGATTTCGGATCTGGAGGGTCAGGGATCGAGACGTCGGGCATGTTGTGGCCCAATGCAGAAGAAGTGAATTTATCGCTAATCAACTTTGGTGACTTGTGAGAGTAGTCTTGTATGCGCTCAGGGCCGACAGCAGGAGTCAGATGTGCTCTGTCTGATCTAGGATCATGTTGACTCGACCGGGGATCCTTTCTTCTGAAGATGCTCTTCATGGCCGGGGAAGGTTTGTCGAGGCAGCGGTGGACGCCGCTTGTCTCGGGCGAGCTTGGAATGCTGCCAGTCGTTGGGCGCCACCAAATGATCACTGTATGATAGGCCAGGTACCTGTGCGCGGGCCCGGGAGCTCGGCCATTCGCTAGCAGGGATGGGCACGCGGTTCGCGGGCGAGTTTGCGGCGTGCTTGAGTCCCGTCGGATTGCTCCTTGGGTCCTTTGCAACTGCAAATACCAGAATCAGTCAACACTCGTCGTCCCCAGTGAAATTGGCATCTCTTTCGGATGTTGAAGGTCACGGAAGCGAGAGGATCGAAGTGAACGAGCGACAAGATGTCGGGAGAAGTTGAGTGAGTGAATCTGAAATGAAGGTGTTGAGGGTTATTTCCCTGGCTCCTAATGACTTGCGTTGAGCTGCGCACACAGAGGAAGGAATGAACGAACGAGGCAGCGCAACTTGCAAAGCAGGTGTGCAGTCACGTATATCAAGCATTGTCTTCACACCATGCCCAGGAGCATCTCAGCCCAAGGACGTCCCTTTCAAGAGCCAGGACTAGCGAGGCCCCATAACCTACTAATGACTTCGAGCTCTGGTTGGAAGTTGGGACGCTCTTCGCATGCAGAGTCCAGGAGAAAACCCTCACGATGCCGCGTGAACCAAACAGCACAGTCTGCCTGACCTGTAGGCTCTAGGCTCGGTTGCCCATTCAAAGCGCACCCCTACAAGCGCCGCTAATTCCCACTCGATCGGGCTACTGTTTAGCCCTGGCAGTTTAGTCTCGAGCCTAAAGCTCACATGCCGGAGGTAGATATCCTTGTTGCGGCATAGGCCGTCGCATTCTGTCTTTGCATCAGTTTGTGCTTTCGGGAGATAGCGACTGTATTTGGCAGTGCTTCTCAACCAACCTGGCGACCACTGACCTCAGAGCCCTCCAGAACCCGTATGCAGGGCTTGTCGCTTACCGCATTGGACATCGGGTTGGCGTTGCATTGCCAACAAAAACGGTTCTCGTGGGCTGCAGGTCACGCCAACGCTCTGATCAGGGGTGTTTTCGCTAGGATGTAAGCAATTCGTCGTCCCCACAGCTTGGGCACCTGTCCGTCTGCGATGGACCAAGCGCAAAGTCGAGGCTGCCTAAGACAGACGCGATGCTCTCGGTTGATGAGGCAGACGCGTTTCGAAATGGGACTCGGGGCAAGGCAGCCAGGAAACAACAGGTATATTTGAGCACGACGATTCTCTCGCCGACTTGCAACAACGACATCCCAAGAAGCTACGCAGCATCAACAGACATTTCTATGAGGGATCTAAGATCTCTGATCTCCTCGTGGCCAATCCCTAATCTTGGTTGAAACACCCGACACCGACCGTTATTTTGAAACCACGAGCCATCACTCGGGTGGCATCCCGAGGTCCACAAGGCTAGCAGGCCATGACACAACCTGCAAGCGATGACATGTATTCGCTCACGGTTGGAGCGGACGCCCAGGACGGTAGTCCTCTGTTTACAAAGTTGCCAGCTGAGACTCGTGTTGAGATCTTTTCATTGGCTTTGAAAGCCGAAGTCGATACGTCGAAGCCATACAGACCCGACCGGTTCTTCTACAGGCCAGGGTATCACTATCATACGAAGATCAACCAGGCTTTGCTACTAACTTGTAAGCGCATTTATGAAGAGGCTCGTCTTCTGCCCATCGCCGTCAATGAGCATGTCTTCTGGCTATTCAATGGTCCTGGGGCATCAGTTGGTCGGCGAGAGAGACATCCTGTGCGATGGGACGAGTACTTTCACAAAATGAACACCGACCAAAGGCAAGCTGTCCAGACGGTCCATATCTTCGCGCAGCAGATGTACCTCGAGAGCCTGACAAATATCTTCGGTTGTCATGCGTTCAACTTCAAAACTACATGCTTGCACCTCACCATCCGCCATTTTGATTGGTGGTCTTGGGAGAGCCCCCCAATGAGCAATGACCGGCTTGGGATTTGTCCCTGGAGAGAGTCGAGAACCTCGTGTCAACAGATGCTGGCTGAGCCACCAGATCCCGGTGTGGACTATATCACACCGCGAATCAGTACTTTGTCGACTTGGGGAGGTCAGGTATGCCAGATCAAAGGGCTCAGAGAACTCAAGATCGAATTCGAGATTGCCATTGTGAAGAAGCCACAGCTTCAGGCGGTAATTGAGCGAGCCAAAACCTGGAAATTCCCCCTTGTCGAAGAAGATGTTGTACTCATGTGGATGGGCACAGTCGAAGAATCCACCTGGGAGGGACTGCAGACTGTCAAGGCAGACTTCATGCCACTCAGAGAGAGGCCCATTACAGACGATCTTCCGAAGCGGAAGTACTACGTAGTAACAATGACTTGGGTCGCCGTTCCATCTTCTAGAATCGGATACTTCAGAACGGTATGATGGCCAGGTGAAGCCATATGGATGAATATAAGCTTCGACCATTATTTCGGAGGAAAAATGCCCCTCAAGGCGCTCCTCAAAGGTCTCAAGACCCCTAGCAAATGACATGATAGCAGCGGTCTCATTGCCCATAAAGTGAGAAGTGGTCGATGTAGGTGCTTGAATTGACGCCCTGCACGCCGTATCTCTGTGGCGCCACAACTGTCACTGTGGCGCAGGGGCACGCAACATCTTTGACCCCATTGTTATTCGTGCATCGAGAAACAAGTTGCGCAGATCTCGCCAAAGCACGATTCTATGGCTGTTCTATTTTCTTGTTCCGCGACCAGCTGCTCTAGCTTGCTGTCCTAGCTGTTTATGATTCCCTGTTTCCTGCTAATATGGATGACATCGCGGGGTTGAAATGGACTTCAACCCCGGCAAACGGCCAACCACGCACGACATCTAATTACAATGCGTTTTCTACGTTCAAACCTACGCCGCCCAACTCTGGACGAGCAACACCTCTCGACGCATCTTCTGCTACCCAACCTAGAGCGAAATCCACCACTCCAGTGAGCGATAGCTTTGCCAACCTAGTGTCATTCGGGCCGGGCGCAAACAAGAACCTATCGCTCGTAGAGCAACAAAAGAGACAGGCAGAGACAAGACTTGAGCAGCAGCAGAAGACAACTCAAAGTATACATGATCAATATGCTGGCGGAGATGATCAGTTTTGGAACAACCTTGGGAGTGGGAGAGGTACCCCTGTCGTGGATGGTCCAAACGTTGCCTCTAGAAACTTGCCAAACAATACACGAAATGACAACAACGATGAAGAAGATGATCTATTTGCCGCCTTCAATAAGCCAGCTCCACGGCAGAATCAGCCCCTTGCAACGAGTTCCAACGACAATGTGAAGAATAATGAGGAAGACGATCCCTTCGAACTATTGAATTCTGCTTCTCGGAGGACCGATACGGCCACAACTGCTACCTCTGCAGACGATGATGATGTCCTTGGTTTGCTTGGAGAGCCTGCCTCGGTTCACCTAAAAGCCGATCGACTGCCTCGCGAGGAAGATAGTCATGCTGAAGATATACATCCTCAAGAAAAGGCCATAGCTGAACTTGTAGACATGGGATTCCCCGCAGACAAAGCACGGCTTGCTCTCGAAACCACAGAAACGGGAACGGATGTACAGGCTGCTGTGGGATATCTGCTGAACCAGGCACATGCTGAAGCAAGGCAAAAATCCCTAGGCCGTGATTCGCACCAGCCTGACCATGACAGGGAAGGCAGACTCAAGAATGGCCAGGCAGATCAAGAATCGTCTCAACGCCGAACAAGACGCGACGATGGGAGCGGGTCTCGGAGTCGGCCACATGGACGACCAGGTGCTTCAGACAAAGATTTCGAGCAGATGGCAGCGGAATTTGGCACCAACTTTCTGAAGACAGCTGGGTCACTCTGGAAACAAAGCACGAAACGTGTCCAGCAGGCTGTTCAGGATTTCAATGCCGACGGCGAATCTTCCAGTCAGCCACGCTGGATGCGAGAAGCAGAGCGACCACACCGGATTGATCATCAACAACATCCACGTTATGTTGGTTCGGGCATGACAGACCCCAGTAGGCGGGTCCCCGACGGTCAGAAACCTTCAGATGTAACAGACGAGGCCCTGATGCTTGAATCTGATCGACCGGCTCCACCACCGCGCCCTACAGTTTCATCCAGGACGGACCGTTGGCTCGATCCCAGTGCAGACTCTTCTAGAGACCACTCTCCAGCCATTCCACATCGTTTAAGAGAATCACTCCCCCAGAAGCAGCCTGCCTTCTTACGCCAGCAGACTCCGTCACCTGCGGCAACGTCAAGGGCCGCATTGAACAGAGCAACCGCAGACGAACAAGCCGCCCAAGCTTATGTCAGTTCTGCGCGAAGACGCAGAGCTCCAGCGAGCGAGCAACCAGTAGATCCTGCTTCTGAACCCGATCTTCTCGATGGGAACTTCAAAGCTACTTCCGAGCCGCAACCAGCCCCAAGAACTGCAGCAAGGGCTTCGCCTCCCGCACGCTCTCAGCCACAGCCTCACCGACAGACGGGTATGGCAGTTCGGCCACCTCCACCAAGTCGCACCATACCGGCGGTCTCAGCTATTAGCCTCCAGGCGAGCCACTCCCACCGCGAAAAGGGTAACGAACACTTCAAGCGTGGAGACTATTCGTCTGCGCACACTTCCTACACCACATCTATATCCCATCTCCCTGACTCTCACCCACTCCTTATTGTGCTTCTAACCAACCGCGCTCTAACCGCGCTCAAGATAGGCGAGCCCAAAACCGCTATTTCTGATGCCGATCGTGCCATGACTGTGATAGGAAACTCCAAGGGGGAGAACGAGACCATCAACATGGCCACAGGAAACGGCCAAGATAACAAGCCCATGCGCGATTATTACGGCAAGGCGCTTATGCGCAAGGCTGAAGCGCTGGAACAAATGGAGAAATGGAGCGACGCGGCTCTCGTATGGCGCGAAGCTGTCGAAGGCGGCCACGGTGGTGCAACGAGTATACAAGGTCGCATGCGTGCGGAGAAGGCGGCCCGCCCTCAGCCTCCGAAAGCACCGCCGAAGCCTAAAGCCATGTCCAGACCCAGTCCGATGCCCGCAAAGGCCGCGTCTGCACCTCCCGCAGCAGCGGTGAATCGGCTACGCGCAGCAAATCTAGCAGCTGAAAAGGCCGACGATGAGAAATTCCGCCTGTCGGACTCTGTCGACGCACGCATTCAAGCGTGGAAAGGGGGGAAGGCGGACAATTTACGTGCGTTGTTGGGTAGTCTGGACAATGTGCTCTGGGAGGGTTCAGGATGGAAGAAGATCAGCATGGCTGATCTGGTGTTGCCTGGGAAAGTCAAAATTCAATACATGAAAGGCATTGCGAAGGTGCATCCTGACAAGGTAAGTCTCCTTCAGCATGCTGTCAAGACTCAAAACCTATCGAAATCACCTCGGGCTAATTCTGATTGTCCTACCAGATCCCCACGGATGCAACAACAGAGCAGCGAATGATCGCGGGTGCGGTATTTAGTGCCTTGAACGAGGCTTGGGACAAGTTCAAGACGGAAAATGGTCTTTAGTCCACGTGGATGGATATATAATTGCACAGTCCTCGAAGTTCATGTATAGACTAGCGCATGAGAAGAAGGTTAATCAAATACTGTTGAAAACGCTGGCTCCGCGGCATCACGCGACGTGTGACGGTGGTGATGACTGGCTTCTTGTAGGTATTTATACATTGTTTATATTTAGAAAGCGAGCAAGAGATTTGCCTGGTTGGTCGATTATCTCTTCTTTCCACCGATCTTGGCGCCTTTGTTTGACTTCTTGCCCTTGGACTTCTTGGTGCCTTTGGCCGCCTTGGATTCCATGGTAGCCTTGATCCGAGCGGCTCGCTTTCTCCAAGCCATCCACCTGTCCGATCGATCGTATCTCGGGACACTGATGCCCTTCCTCTCTGCGGCCCGGCCAATCGAGACATTTGCTTCTCTGTAGGTTCCTTCGCGCATGATGGTCGGTGGGGGCGGCGTAGGCGTGGCTCCGCCGTTCTTAAACGCTACGTGGCTGTTCGCGCTCAGGTGAGCTTCCATAAAGTCCTTGTCGGAGTCGGGGTGTCTGATGGGCGTGGCGTACATGCCCAGCCGTCTTCGCGTGGGAGCATTGCGAGGCAATGGAAGTTGTGAGCCTGGGCCTTCCTTCTCGAGCGCGACGCCAATGTATCGTCTCTTGGGGTGCTTGAGAGGGTCGCGGTAGTATCGAACGTAGCCGTACTCGAGTGCGTAGATGGTGTGGTCCTTGCCGACGCCGACATTCTCGCCTGGATGCCACTTCGTACCTGCGTAACGGGAAGGTCCATGTCAGTATCATCGGTATTCTAGTGCTGGGATCGTTCGGCGGAGTCTTCTGATCGGCGGTGCGGTCAAAATCTCACCTCTTTGTTTGAATATGATGTTCCCTGGAGCTACGTACTCCGACGCAGACTTTTTAGCACCCAGACGCCGTCCTGCAGAGTCGGTTGGGCCATTGGCACGACCTTGGGCTGCGTGTGAAGCATGTCGGACGAAATTTGTACACTTCCGGGGCGCGAGGATTTGGTGTCTGGAACACAAACTCAGGGAGTTCAGCGACGATGTAAGAGCTGTGAGGGATGTATCCGCAGGCACTACACATCTGGATAATCGAGGCTGCAGCATGGCGATGGTCGTAGGTGCTGGCTGGTCGTCGTCGTGCAGTCCTGCCTGAACAAGCTTGATTTCTTTGCGACGCAGTCGGAAATCGAGTGGTGATCGTCGAAAATCCACGCTAACCGTTTTCGGCGACGGGGGTTTTATCAGGGCAAGAGACCAACTGTCCGCTTTCTTGTTACTTGCAACAAAAAGATACTAGATATAATATCTTCATTGCACGGTAAATAATCGCTATCTCGTTTGTTTCGATAACACAGTTGCAATTGGTTTCGAAAAGATGAAGATCATTCTCAGTCCTCTGTTCCTTCTCATCGGTCTGGCCACCGCTCAATTTCAATTCTTCGAGCAATTCTTTCAGGGAGGACAGCAACCTCAAGGACACCAAGAGAAACAAAACGTTGCAAGCGACTCGAGCTGGTATCGACAGAATTGGGAGGGTGGTGAGTAGAAATTCCTTATCTTACTGGGTGGCAGAAACACCTCTTCGCTTCTCTGTGTAAAGAGAACATCGGCTGATCATTGCCACCTTCAGCAACGTGCTCGAATTATCTATGTCCGGACACCCTGGCATGTGTACATTTCCCACACCACTGTCCGTGCCCATTTCCAGACGTGGAGGAAAAGGTCGAATTGAGTGACGGCATCGCTGTTTGCGCCAGCAAGGGAGGGTTCAAACCTGGCGAAGCTGTGCGAAAGATAGAATTGGCAAGAAAAGGCCTCCTTTGATGGACGCAACTTACTCAGCAATGTTCTCAGCTTCCACATCTTTCGCATCTTATCATCTCGATGTCTGCTCTGTTTGCAAGGTCACGATGGTGGGCGACTGCTGCGCCGTCCCACTTGGTCATAGAATTTGACTGAGGCCTCACATACACCCCACGAAATGTGGTGCCTTTGAAACCAATGATACAATTACTCAATCACAACCTCATACCAAACTTCCCAAGTCTTCATCTTCTGGACACTTGTCGAGGTGTCAACGAGCAGAAGGGTGAATTCGAGGTGCAGGACTACGATCAACTATCCCCTCTCAGCTCGCTGTGGTGGCTTCGAATGAAAAGCGGAAACGGTGAGCCTGCAATTGCAAGTCGCAAGTACATGGCCATGCTCCGATTCCTCTTGTTGTCCCTGTGTATACGACTTGTTGTGTGGACGGGCTGTTCATGCGGTCGGAGGACCCTGATCATTATCTATCCATACGCAGACAAGGTGTGCTGCTTCTGCCTTGGTATCCCTGGGCTTCGGACTTTTGTTGTCGGAAGGATGCCCCCCTGGCATACCTGATGGTACAGAGCAGTGTAACTCTGCAGAGACTCAGGGTGCCTTGAACCCAGGGGTTTGCCTGGCCATTCTCACCAGAAAACGGTAATGCAGAATGAGAGGCATCTCTCTGGCCAGAGAGTCACAAATGGGCCCGATGAATACGTTAGCAGGATATTGCTGCATTTATGCGGATCAACCCTGGAGAAGAACCTTCCCTTTGAACGCCTACCATGTCCAACGACCATTCGACTACCGATCACTGGCCATATCGACTTGGAGGGCGGAATGAATGGAGCTGGGTGCAAGTGATCTAATTCAGTGTCCTCAGTCGAGGCTAGATCATCTATACCCGAACGGGTGCCTCTTGCATCTGCCATATGTCACAACAGGCAGATCGGCTGGTTCCTTTCCTGAGCGATGCCTGATTTGTTTATTGACAGACCAAATTTCTTTTGCTGGACCTGCTGTCCATCACCTCATCGCGCCACGAAAGTGTCACTGACGGGAGAGCCGCAATCAAGGGCTTCCTACCCTGATTAAGGAACTATCATAACATTTTTGGATCAACGCATCGGTATTAATAACGACTCGAACACAAATGGGATAACCTAATCACGTTCGGTGTCAAATTCAGACTATGCACCCTGTCTACCGGAGAGTTCTAGAAAACGTTGCATACGTGTTAATCCACTGCTCCACATGAAAGTACTGTTCATACCGAGTGAGAGTGCACGAAACGGCTCGTCAAATCTTTAGTTTGAGAAGGGCATCACCAGCGTGCCTTCACTTTTGCGAAGCTACCAAGGCACATTGCATGGACCGCCGAACCATCATATTCGTCCTGCTGAGTACCCATATCAATACTCCGCCGCGACTCATTCACGCTATTTTCCGATATAGCTTGTTGCTGTCTAGACTAGCGAGTCAGGCAACCGGAGACCAATTGCTGCAGTCATGGTAGTGAATCGTGGTTATATCAAGAGCCTTGGTCTGGTCCCATCGGCGCCCGTTTGCCAACTCAGCCGCATCTCAATCCCCACGTGGGCCAATCAGCCAAGGCATGGCCATCGACAGCTTGCGCAACGATACCACCACATCTCCATTCTTGCTGTGCTGGGGCCCCAGAGGCTTCTGCAGGGGAGGTAGACTCGTCAATTTCGCCATGGTTGCGCCCTGGCGAATACCCCATCCCCCTGCCTGCACTGCCCCCCACCTAAGTCAAAGTGAGGTTGCTCCGCCGAGTACTAGGAGTCTAGGACCTCGTGCCCCCTCCTCATTGTTGTCTGCACTCAAAGAGAGGCAAACCGTTGTCATCACTCTCTGTCCGGGGTAGGAGGCGAAAAGCTGAGCCGCACCAGCCCTGGACCAATTCTCATATTCGAGGCAGTTTCAACCCTTCCAGCTCTCAATATCCTGCATTGAATCACCTATCTGATTTCTATGCCGGGACGTATGGCCTGGGAAGCTTTGCTGCCATGGATCCTTTCTCGATAACATCAGGGGCATTACAGATTGCCGGCGCATGCGCACAGGTCACGATAACGATAATCAAATGGGTGGGAGATGTTAGGACAGTGGATGCTCGAATCTCGAGCTTCTGCGACGAGGTGGCTGCCCTCCAAACCACATACGAAGGCCTTGAACGAAGCTTGTCGTCGCCTCTGGTGGCAGAGGCTGCTCGCGTGGCTAGCAAAACTTCAGATGGCTCTCACCTCTGGCGACAGATCAAAGAAACCCTTGACGATTCCAGGCGTACGATACAGCGTGTCAACGATATCCTTGACAACATCGTTCGGACATCCGGCTTTGGAAGGAAATTCAGAGCACACCTGCAAGAATCGCTGTCTTCTGGCGAACTCTCGCGACTTCGCCAACGTATCCAGGTTTTCAATACTACTCTTTCGCTGCCTATACAAATGGTTTGCGTCATGCTGCAGCTTGAGCAAAGAGATCTTACGAGTGATCATCAAGCCTCACTAGATGCAAAGCTGACGGGTTTAGAGAATTCTGTGAAGGAACTTGTCCGAAGTCTTGAGTCTCGCTCGCACTCCCAATCTCTCTCCAGCGCCACCATTGTCGCCACAGACCCAGAAGTGCTGAGGCCAGAGGACGATATAGATACATACATCACTTTTGCAAAGAAGTTCCTGGCGACTGCCTCTGCTGCTGCCAGTACAAGATCTTCTCTCAGCACAGTTTCCCCAGGAATGGAACCAGATGTTCTTCTTAATCGAAGAAAGCTATACACACCCGAACTTCCACAGCCTTTGACCGAAAGAGAAAGGCTAACACAGTGGATTCCCGAGCCGAGTATCGCGATTGGTAAAGCCGTAGTCAACACTCCAACAAGATGCAAAGTGTTTCTATATCAGGTCACGCTGTCGATGCTGAAGATGATACAGAGATCCACTTTATGAGAACGAAGCGGCATCTCAACCTTGGACAAGAGCGAGTGGAAAAAGGAAACAACGCCGAGGCTGAGACGCACTTGCGAAAAGCCATTGCCCTGATGGAAAAACACGACTTTGACGGGAGGATATCGTTGCATCCTGCAGACGTTGTTCTGATGCTGGCCGATGCCTGCGTTAAACAGGAAAAGCTTGAGGAGGCTATCAATCTGCTGAAACCCGTAGCTGCCATGAGAGAGGATATATTTCCGGTTGCTCGGGAGGTGATAGAGACTATGACCAAACCACAGTTGCCCCCTTATCAACAGGTCGACAAGCTACAGGCGCTGGCGGCAAACCATATGCTGGGCCAAGTCTTCAAGCTGAAGTCAGACTACGAATCAGCTGAAGATCACGCACTAAAAGCATTTATGGAACGAAGAAAAGAGCTCGGCCCACAAGATGCAAAGACTTTGGAGTCGGTACAATTGGTCATTGACATTTACCGAGCCCAGGGCGATAAGGAGGAAGCCGAAGGATATGAGGTGTTTCTTCTACCTACGGAGACGTCACCGAAAAGTGTGTCTCGCGAGCCGTCAACCTCCTCTTTAGAGGAACCTCTATTGAACCAAAGGATGATGGCATTTGAGAGCAAAGCCGCCCCCGTGCAACCTCAGCCCATCCACCGTAATAGTCTATCCAGTCTTGCGCAGCGCCTTCGACACTTCGGGCGGTCACCTCAGGCTTCGTACACTCAGTTTTCCACAGCCGGAGACCTGCAAAGGCTATCGATATCGAGGTCTACAACACTCAACAACAATCCGCAGGATATCGATACTGAGCAGCCTCGTAATGACTGCTTGAGGAGTTTCGGTTCCCCTTCGGACGCGTCGACTCACGACCGAAGCATGTCGATCTACGACGATGACTCCGTCAACACTCCTTCAACAGGCATCATCGAGCGATCGAGCCGGACGATCGAGTCAACATTCCTGGCCATTTCGCAGTTGTGTGCCGAAAAGAACCTCGATCGCGCTACCAAAGTTGCTCTTCAATTTCTAGACACTTACCACTCCAACGTCATGGTGATCCGGAAAATGGAACTGGAGAAGAACATTCGCCGGGGTAGCGGGCAGGGCCTGGCCCGGACTGGTCGCGGCTACGCACCCTTGCATTTCTTCTGCGAACTAAAGAAGGAGCATGCAGAAGAGGTCCACTTGCTGATTCAACACGGAGTCAATGTCAACGCCGTCGCTTATCAAGCTGGCTACACCGAGTCCAACCCCAAGAACGCCTTTACTGCGCTCCAGGCGGCCACCGACCGGGGCTACTCGACCATCACCTCTCTGTTAATTTCTTGTAAAGGTATCAAGACGGAAGTACGCAACGCGGAAGGCTTCACACCACTCATGGTCGCATGCAGACGTGGCCATTATGCTATTGTCAAACAGCTGCTCGCATTTCCCCTTCCGACGGAGTTCCCGCATTGGCATGGGAATACTCTGCTTCACGATGCAGCTCGGCGGTGCGACCCAAAGTTGGTGGAAATGCTGATCGATTTTCATCCCGATCTCAATGCCCGGGATACATTCGGCAAGACGGCACTGATGCACGCGCTTACGCTGGACGATGTCATTGACGAAGTGGAACGGAAAGGGAGAGACAGCCGGAGGTGCAAGACGGTGAAGATACTGCTCGAGGCAGGAGCAGATTCAACGCTCAGAGATAATCGGACCAATTTGGGCATCAGAGACATCGCCTTCAAGTCAAAGGATCCAGACCTGTTAACACTCCTCGATCGTAGTCCTCGGGTGGGCGTAAGTGAGTTGTTGGCTTGATTCTCGTTTTCTCCTTTGGGTGTTTCTGCTTGTTTCATTATAACGAGGAAAAGAGTCCATGTAAGGGTATAACGATTTATGATCTTCTGATAATGTGAGAGAACGCCAGGAGCTGCTCGCAATAAGGTAGTTAGCCAACAGCCGTCGGTAATTGGGTGTCTCGTATGCGATAGTGAGGAAAGGTACTCTATGTGCGACTTGCACAGCCACAGATGATCAGCCACAAGTCTTCTCCTGCGCCACATCTACGTCACCCGACCAGAGGTCGTTTCTACCCAGTTTCATCTCGCGCTTCCTCCCAGGCATAAAAATAAAGATCGTTGAGATCGTGCCGTTCATCCATCCCACTTCTTCCTGCATTGGACATCGCGTCTACTCTTACACCTCAACCGACTATTGAGAAACACTCAGCGCCACAGTTCGATCGGTTATCTTACTATCAACTGAGCAAACAACAGACCTCGAACCATTACAATGTCGGACGCAGCTCCCGCCCTCCTGATCATCCTCATCACCATTCTTCTCCCGCCAGTCGGTGTCGCTATGGTGGCTGGATGCGGATTTGATCTCTTTGTCAACATCTGTCTTACCCTTCTCGGTTATATCCCTGGCCACATCCACGCATTCTACGTTGAATACGTCTACTTCGACCGTCGGGACCGCGCGAGACATGGACAGCTCACTGGTCGTCCAGCGCCAGGCGTCTATTCTGACCGCGTCCAGAGCGGTGGCACCCAAGGCTACGGGACTATTTAGGGGAGAGTCCAAGGTGGGAAGAAGGCAGCAGGAAGTGAAGCAATAATCGAGGAGTCCGCACGAACAAACACAAACACATGAGGTCGCTCTGAGGCTGGTATGGATCTGGTCAAGGCTTTGGAGGTTGGGATGCAGCGAGCTAGTGATGCTATGGGGGTTCGACAACGCCAGATTTGAACGGAAATGACATGACTACAAGGAGAACGGACGTCGAAACAGCCCCGAACAGAAAGTTCGTAGTGGCATGCAAATATTAGAATAGGATATGGGCTCAACAATCTGTATCGATTGATGATCTCCAAAGGAAACAAACCAAAAAACCCTTCCTGTATGAGTGTGGCCCTTTATACTGAGCCTGGAAGTGCTGGGTGGCTGGTGATACGCCGATATTTGGGCAAGGATTGATTTTGTCGGTGCAACTGCTATTGTATCTACTCCGGAGTATAGTAGTAATGATCAAGCGAATGTCGAAATGAGTTAGAACAACAGAGGAAGATGAGACAGTCGGCAAATACATGGAATTCCGTGTTACTCATGAGGAAATGAGACAAAGGCGCAATCCCTTTATCCCAACCGGTGCAATGTTTTGTCTCAGGCTGAATGAACGTACTAATACATACCCATCCGGTAAAGAGATGGACACGGATCGCCGGGTCATCTGGGGCTTGATGATGGCTCGCCATGAAGTCATCCTTCGACCTGCTGCCCCAGTTGGTATCGAACACTTCCGAACGGATTGTCGAGGTGGATGAATATTGGAGTACAAAAGAGTTTCTGCACTGCATTCGTACGACATAGACAGGCCCGGCACTGGTGTTTCAGGGCCACAGCAACGATGGGCCATACTCTAACTTTTCTTGCCCGGACCTGGGTCCATCAACTCCTCCATCAAGGCCAATCTCGCTGTCAAGAAGTCGCGCCTAACTTAGTGTTGGCCCGCTCGCCGAAGAACAATTCGTGCTCAGCTGTCGCTGTACAACTGTCAACCACCATGTCTCAAATTGATGGTACAGAAGGATCCAGTGAGCGAGCAGCCGTCAAGGAGTCTGATGAAGTATCCCTTCTTCTTTATCGGCAGTTATCGATCTTGAAACGATATCGACGACAATCAGCTTCAATTCTTGAGCCATGCTCAAAAGTTGCATCTCCTGATTGAGATTTCTTCTCCGGTCTAGCGCTCGACGGCGACCTGCCCATGTCGCACCCGGACATTGTCGAACTCTCCAGTCCTTATAGCTCAAACCCATATCTTTTTGGTTCTGGTTTTGGTTCTGAGAGCGGTCATCAGTCGCCAACTAGGTCATTCCGCTTGGGCCGAAAAGGTTCATCTGTCACATACGATCCTATTCTCACCCCCCAAGATGAATATGACCGCCGGCGATTGAGGCCGGGTGTAAACAGCCTCCCACCGGCATCTACCAATCTTGGACCGGGCAGGGTTGGCAAGTTTGGAGTGGATTTGATCCTGGAGGTCATCCTCTGCACACTTGCCGTGGGTGCTTCGGTTCCATTCATTTGGCTTGCAGTGGTGGTCTCAAGGTACGACCATGACCCAGTCACGGAGCACAAGACGAATTACATCCGACAGGCCACGAGCACGGTACGCATCTCATCACAAACTTGGACGAGTACGGGTTCGATCGACTGACTGATGGGTTTTTTTGTTAGATTTCTACTCTGTTCACAATTCTCTTCGCCGCCGTCCTAGGCTCGACACTCAAACGCTTCGCAACATGGCGACTGGAAAGAGGGATTCGGCTTGGTCTGCTCGAGCAAATAATGCAAAGCAGAACTGTGTTCTCGGCTCTTACGGCCCAACTGTCCCTGCGCAATATCAATGCCATGTCCCTTGTGCTGCTGGTGTGCTGGACATGCTCCCCCTTGGGCTCCCAGGCTTCACTGCGCCTATTCTCGACTGGCATCGAGCTGAGCACGAGTAGCGGTCTAGTCAGCTATCCAGACACCATAACTAACCAGGTCTTCGACGGCGTATCCGGCGTTGATTCGCTCATGACAGCGCTTAAACCCACGTACATCAGCTCCATGTTGGCATCGAATGCCACAAAGTCAGGCACAATGGATCTCTGGGGCAACGTGAAAATCCCCTGGCTCGACGAAACGCTCCCGCAAGATCAAGACGGCTGGACCGATCTTTCCAACACCGACATACCAGAGGGTATGTACTCTTCTCTCGTCGGCCTGCCCGTCTCATCTTTAGCAAACCGCAACTCGTCATTCAGCATCGAGACGACTTACATGACCCTGGACTGCAAACTGTCCCAGCCCGCCGAACTAGTCGACATCAACTACAACGTGACCGCCGGCAACGGCACGTTCCTCGGGGCCAACGCGACGCGCCTCGAGACGGCCAATGTCATCTACCCTTTCTGGCGCGTGGCGATGAACCAATTCGTCAACAACAACCTCTACTTCTACGGCTACCCTGAGCTGCTGGTCAACGTGACGGACAACGACCTTCCGCAGGCGACGTTCCTCTTCCAGACGCGCGGGCCGTGGGTATCGCGGTGCAAGATCAACCAGGAGTACGTCGAGAGCAACGTATCCTGCCGGACGACGGTGGCCGCGAGGTCGTCATCAGGGCTCGTTGACGTTGGTGGCGAGGGCGGCAACACGCTTCTCCCCAGCTGCGCGGTGCTCGCCCAACGTAAGTCAACCCGTCGACACTCTCCCTCCACAGTCACGACATTCAGCTTCCCGACGACGTTCGACTCGATGGCGTCGTACTGGATCATGGCGACCGACCCGCTGCTCAGCTCGGCCTACTCGAGCCTGAGCGAGTACTACCTGCAAAACACGTCGGCGAGCTTCATCCTCAGCGGCAACGGGCGCACCTACGCCGACTACAGCGACGTCAGCGACGGTGACTTCTCGCACCGCCTCGCCCAGCTCATGAACACGTGGGTGCTCGGCGGCCAGGTGTCGGCCGACACCATGGCCTTCTACGGGCTCGACCGCCGCACCGCCACCGTCGTCTACACCGACGCCGCCGAGGTGTACGTGGTCTCGCGCCCGTGGCTGGCCGCCTACTGCGCCAGCACCGCCGTCATGCTCGTCGCCGCCCTCGTCGGCATCTACTGCGCCTTCGACACCACCGTCCCCGACGTGCTGGGCTACTGCTCCACCCTCACCCGCGACAGCAGGCACTTTGCCTTTGCGCGCGGCGGCTCCACCCTCGACGGCGCGGCGCGCACGAGGCTGCTCGGTGACTTGCGGCTGAAGATGGGCGAGGTTGTCGTGCCGTCGCCGCCGCCCGATGACGACAACTACAACCACGACAACAGCGGCGGCAGCAGTCCGCACCCACACGACGACATATTACAAGCCGGGGAAAGCAGCCAACACCACCATCAGCATCGCCGCCGTCACCGGCACCGGCAGCACCAGCAGCAGCTGCAGCCTTTTCGGAACGATTTCGTCAACGACTTTTCATATAATCCGAGATCGGAAAGGGCCGCGTCTCTTGCAATCGCTCCGCCTGAGTACGTGAAGACACCCAAGAGGGGAATGCTGTATTCTTGAACGTACAGACCCGTACGTGTGATCTTCTGAGGAAGCATACATGACACTTTCACACAACAAGGCTGCACCCATACACCTAGGTACCTACCTACCTTACCTGGGTAACCAGTCGCATGATTTACTTCGTGACAATCTACAAGAGACGAAAGCTACGAAATCGACTTGGTGGTACCTCGTACAAAATATATCGATATGCGTCCGCGCCGAGACACGAGTCCTCTTTCAAGGCTACCTAGGAAGACGTACCCGGTTACAGCTACGCATGTGAACGTCTGTCTGGTGTCGTCTACAATACATACATGGGTCTATCGACCTTATATCGCCGTTACCTCCGCTTGGTAAAGTCAATGTAGGAAGTATGCTCCAGGACACGAGATTGGAGTTCGTCATGAAACAGCTCGAATCGACTCGTGATCCCAGGAGTGGCGTCCAAGAACTGTGTTGGAATCGTTGTTGCGTATTCTCGGTAGACGGCGGCGACTAATGTCGTGATCTCGGCCAGGGCCAGATGCATACCTATACACATTCTTGCGCCGCTTGCGAAGGGCCAGTATGCTCTTTTCATCTCCGCCATTTGGTCGTCAGAAACCTTGTCGTTCTCGAGCAGCCAACGCTCAGGGTTGAATTTCCGCGGATCGGGAAATATATCGGATCGATAGTGAAGGTAGTATGGCGCGACTCCGACTATAGTACCAGCAGGGATCTTGTAGCCGTCTATAACGGTGTCGACTGGACTTGTTCGCGGCTCGGATGCTGGTATTGGCGCGTACATTCTCAATGTCTCTTTGATGACCGCATCGAGGAATGGGAGCTTATCAACCACTTCAACCCTTGGCACGCCGTCATGATCGAGTGCCTCTGGTGGAATCGAAAGTACTTCTTGCGCCAGCCTCTCTTGAAACCTCTTGTTCTCCGGCTTGGACAATGCCCAAATCAGAAACATGGCGCTGTCACTTGTGGTGTCGACTCCTGCAAGAAACTCGTCGGCACATTCTGACGCAATGTCCATGTCTGAGAGTCCATCTGACCCTTTGACACTCTCGTGCCGCTTCCACAGAAGCCCCATTATCGACCTTGTCGTGGTCGGGGAGAGCTTTGATTCCGCCGAAGCTGCGTGGAATCTTTTCCAGGAATTGAAAGCGTACACCCGGACGCCAGTAAATGTTGAGGGCTTCTTCATGGGCAGGAAAGGGGCTAGCAGGCGCTCCGTAGTTTTGGTCCTACTGTAGAGCCATGTGGTGACCTTGGGAAAATTCATAGCACACCAGATCAACCTTCGACGAGCAGGATCAAATATGTCGTCCAGCAATCCTTGATGTTCCTTGTTTCCCGTCAGACAGCTGGTGCCCCCAAAATCGGAGCCAAAGATGAAGTGGCTGATAGTGTCCAGAGAGAAATAGTGTAGAGTTGTAAATGTCTCGACGCTGTGTCCCCCGTGGCTCTCTATCAATCGCAAGTAGTTAGTCACGTTCCTTTCGATCATCTCAGCGGCATGTCCTTTGAGTATAGCGCCCTTGGAAAAGGCCTGAGCTAGCAGCCGCTTTCTCTCAGAATGGGGTCTGACACCCCTGAAACTAAAGAGATTTGCGGTTCCATAGACATCAAAGATGCCATAGTAGAAAGGAGGCCTTTCGAACCCCGAGCCAGCACCGTATATTGAACGCACGGCGGACGTGCTGTTGAACGACACCTCCCGCGGCCCAATCCTGACCACCGTGCCGTACTTCTCGTGTAATTTGCCGATCGTGACTGTCCTTGTGCCTTTCCAGTCCTCAAGGGAGAGGCGAATAGACGTCAGAGCCCACAGCTTAGGTCCTGAAATCTTCGACAATGGTGACAATGTCAATGGCTCCAGGATCACCTTATAGAAAGCCAGAGCCACGAGGCCTAGCACACAAAGCAGTGTGGTTGAACTCAACATGCTGGCTCTATTGGGGCGATAGATGAAAAAGGTTTGACACTCGCAATTATTCAGCGAGGGAAGTTCAGTGCCTTTGACTTATCTTCAGACTGAGCAGATCAAGCATAGCAGCACGTTATTTGAAGGCAGGGGTGTTTATCACCGGATGTATCCGTTCATCTTGATGTGAGAGGAAATGCTGATAGCGCCTACCTCCGTCGTGCCCAATTGCACTGAGCTCATTTTGGCACGAATCGACAGTCATTCGAGCCATACGTGAGTTCATGCAGGTGTACTGGGGATTAGTTATGCCCTTGTAACAATCCTTTCCGTCCGTTTCGGTTGGTTAGCGGGCGTCACGCAAAGCATGGGCAGTGATGGTCGAAACATGACAGACTGGCTGTGCTGAGCGCAGAGTAGTGTGTGTAATCCGGACGCCAAAGCGCGCTGTTCTTGAGGAACAAGTACCTGGTCAGAAATGAGCTCGGTGTTTATGGAATCCATAGAGATTCAGTTCCAGTGCATGGGATAGCTACCGTATGTGCTCCGTACTCCGTACTCGTACTGGATCTGCGGTCTGGAGGCCGGTCAGGAGATCCCGGTCTTGGCGTGGAAACGCGCGCATCGACGTAGAACGCGTGTTCGCGTCTCTACAATTCCCAGCATTCACCAGGTTGCTATGCAGGCCGCTCCTTAACCATCTACGTTTACTGCCTCCCTTTGTCGGAGACTGCATGCACCGACTCTTGTACTTTCTGTCTTTATATCACTTTGTTGTACGGCACTATGGAACCTCAAACCTCTGCCATGTCATGCGTTCCTTCCCACCCACCTCAGCAACTCACCCCTTCCAAGAAACGCAACTATGTCGGCGAGTTCGTACACGATCCTTCCTCTATAACACCGCCACTTGATTTCCAAAGCACTCCTGTGACTCGGTCACGTTCTGCTTCCCCTGCTCTCAGCACCGCGAGCACGCCTTTGACCGAGTTAGGGTCCACCCCTGTGATGAGTCCCTCAAAACCCGAGATGGCACCCTCCGACTCCAAGAAACGCAAGCTCACGTTTGCCGAGCGAGAAGTCGAAAAGGCCTTAAAGAGGCAGGAAAAGGAAGAAAAAGAACGACAGAAAGCCGAGTCAAAGGCCAAGAAAGAAGAAGAAAGGAAGCAGAAAGAGGTAGAAAAGAAACGCAAAGAAGAGGACAAGAAGCGAAAAGAAGAGGAGAAGAAGGCCAAGGATGCTGTCAAGGAGGAAAAACAGCGACAGAAAGACGCCATCAAGGCCGAGAAGGAAGCAGAAAAGGGACGAAAAGCTGCTGAGGCCTTGAAGAAAGAGAGAGTATGCTGCTTTTTGAGTTCTTCTAGGACAAATGCTAATGCTTTTCCCAGTCACAAATGCGGATTGGCGCTTTCTTCGGCCGTCCTGTTGCAGCATCTACGCCTCCTGATAGCGCAGATGATGTATCAATGGGGACACGCAGTCGTCGATCATCAATTGCCTCTCTCGATATGGCACCACCACTGATTGAGACCAAGGCCCGTGAACCAGCAAATCCCGAGTTCAACAAATGGATTCTACCGTTCTTTGTCAGCGAAAACATGGAGTTGGCTCCGTTCAATCGCTTCCACAAGTCAACAACCGAGGCAACTTTACCGCTCAATCAGGGCATCAAACCAGAAAAGCTCAATACACAATTTCGAAAACGTAGACGGACGGCTCGGATTAAGCCTGTCAAAGCGATCTTGGAGGTCTTGGAGGAAATGAATGATTCGACAGACACAGGTTCGGCTCTTTCCGGCTATAGAGACCCGTTCGCAACGATCCCAACCAAGTACCTCTACTTCCATCAGGATGTTCGACCGGCATACCAGGGTACTTACACAAGAGTTGTCTCGCCTCGGACCAGTCGCAAGATTGCCGTCAACCCGGCTCATCGGGGTTTGCCAAACACAGATTATGACTACGACAGCGAGGCTGAATGGCAGGAGCCTGAAGAAGGCGATGTTGATCTGATGGACGAAGATGAGAAGTCAGAAGATGAAGACGCTGACGAGGAAATGGACGATTTTCTTGACGACGAAAATGACATGCTGAAGCGACAGACCGTGTCTGAATTGGAGCCCAAATCGAGTGGATTGTGCTGGGAAGGCACAAACACATCGCCCCAAGAAGGATTCGACCTTTCGGTCTATCGAATCGACGTCTTGCACGATTCAACCACATTTCCCATTGATCCGTTCTCGACGAAGCACTGGTCTGATACAGGCAGGCCATCACCTGCCAAGCGTGAAAAGACTCAGACAACGAACACACAAACGCCAATGCAGCCTCCGAGGTTGCCCCTGATGACAGTTGATCCCAACAGTGGAAGTCTGACTCTAACATCAGTTCAATCGGATGACATGCACGAGCAGGCTGGAAAGAAATCAACACAGGCCAAAGCCAAATCCGTCAAGCCGGTCAAATTGATTGATACAAACCTATTACCAGCTTTCAAAAATGCTGTATCAGGAAGTACTCTCACCAAGATCGGCTTAGTCGAAGTGCTGAAACAGCAATTTCCCAAATGTGCCAAAGATGCCATCAAAAACACTCTCGAGTGCATTGCCACGAGACAAGGCACGAAGGAGGCAGAAAAGAAGTGGGTGTTGACAGAGTAGGAGAGGTTTGGACAGAACTCTTCTGCGAAACGAGTATCAAGACCCCGTAAGTCTATCATATTGAGTATTACGGAATAGTGGACGCTTGTAAGTTGACCTGAGCGTGCTCAACACTATGTAATAGCAAGCAGTATCAATATGAGTGCAATGACATTATGATGTTTCGAATTGAATAAGAGCTTGCCCTCATTCCATAGCTTGATCCGGTCACGCCTTGTCAGTTCACATCGAGATAGGTAGACATCGGGCCTAAACTCACGGAGTAGTCCATACTGTGGTTACCTTGGGCGAGAGTCTGTCGTAAAGGACGTGGTGACGTTGTTATTGGCCGACGCGCAGCGGCGTTTCCCGGCCGCGAAGGCGTAGCCTGAGACTCTCATCGAGCATTCTACTGGTTTAACGCGCACGTTTGTTGGAGCATGACATTCTACCGTAATTTCTAGCAGTCAAGACTATCGAAGGCTGTCCCGGTATGAGAACTTAAATAGATGCGTGTCTCGGCAACGATCCGAGGGCTAGGCTTGAGAGGCTTGATGTTATCAATGACCACGTTGTCGATATCCACTCGACCTTTTATTTCACCTGATACAACCGATCCCGTTACTCCGTAACGGCGCTCGAACTTGTTCATTACCATCATTTGTCTTGTTGATGCCCAAGACAGGTATTGATTTCTGGACAGTGTAATCAACAATACATTTTCTTATCTTGATCATCGCTAAACGACGGGAATTCCAACATCGAATCAAGATGGGCGACGCTGGCCCTTGTTCACCTACGCTGTTGACAGGCCCGGCTGGCCTCCCATCTGCCAACCCGACCAAGGCCTTCTGGCAGACATCACACCCGAACCCGGTGGCGAAGCACCGCTCGACACCCGGTCTCCCGGCGACGGCAGACATCGTGGTCATCGGCACCGGCATCTCGGGGACATTTGCAACGCATGAGATCCTGACCACCGCCGCCGCCGCCGCCGGGCAAGCTCTGAACGTCGTGGTCCTCGAAGCCCGCACGACGTGTTCGGCCGCGACGGGCCGCAACGGCGGACACTGTCAACCTCTCGTGCACGCGGAGCGGCCTGCCATCATCGACTTTGAGATGCGCAACTACGCGCACATCCGCGACCTGGTCAAGCTGCACGACGTGCCGTGCGACTTTCGCCAGATCCCCGGCGTGCTGGGTTTCTGGAACAAGACGTACTTCGACGAGGCCAAGGCCGCGCTGCAGGGCTCTCTCGTGACGGCGGAGCACAGAAAGCTTGTCGAGGTCGTCGAGGCGCCCGAGGAGCTACAGAACCTGAGACTGACGGGGGGCGTCGTCGGCGCCATCGTGCAGACTGTCGCGGCGAGTTTGAGCCCGTACAAGCTCATGATTTGGCTTTGGGGGGAAATGATCAAGGAGTACGAGAGGAGCGAAGGCGGCGGAGGACGGTGGGAAGGAGGAGGAGGATGGGGAGGAGGTGGAGAATGGCAGGGAGGGCGAGGAGGACGAGGGGGGTGGGGAGGGGGAGGAGACTGGCGAGGAGGAGGTGAGTGGCGCGGGGGACGAGGAGGTGGAGGAGGAAGTTGGGAAGGCGGAGGAGGATTCGGGGGAGGAGGAGAATGGGACGATGGCGAAGGAGGAGGAGGGAGATGGGGAGGCGGAGGCGGAGGCGGAGGACAATGGAGAGGAGGCGGCGAATGGGGAGGCGAAACTTCCAAGGTAACCTTGAATCTACAGACCGAGACGCCCGTTGCGAGCATCCAAGAGGTACAGGGGGGCCACGGCTGGACGGTCAAGACGAGCAGGGGCGAAGTGCACGCGAAACAAGTCATTCTCGCGACGAACGCCTACACCTCGCATCTGATGCCGGAGTTCGAGGCTTTGATCTCGCCCGTACAGGCTCAGATGTCGGCGCTGTTGCCGCCGCAGGGCTCGCCGTTCCGGGAGCGCCTGATACCCATGAGCTACGGGATGATGGGCGTCGAGGGCCAGGATAGGGTCATGAGCGATTACCTTGTCCAAAACCCGATCTTGGACGAGGATGCGGGAGGAGTCGTTGGCCGCGGTGGACATCTCATGTTTGGCGGCGGCCGAGCGCAGGCCCGAGGGAACGGCGTCGGCGTGAGCGACGACGACTATGTCGACCCTGACGCCGAGGCGTACTTGAGGAGTCTACCTGAACACCTGAACTTGGAGGCTGAGGAGGAGGCTGGTGGGGCACCACAGACAACCACTGGCACGGGCACGAGCAAGAGCGGACTGCTGGACATCGCGGCCTCGTGGACCGGCATCATTGGGAGCTCGGCAGACGGCCATCCTTGGGTTGGAGGTGTGCCGGGACGCGATGGTCTGTTTGTCGCAGCGGGCTATAGTGGCCATGGCATGACGAATGCTGGACTGTGTGGTAGACACGTTGCGCAGTTGGCGCTGAAGAGCTTGAAGGGCGAGGACTGGAAGGCTCTGCAGGCCCACGGGGTGGAGCTCGCCGAGCAAGGCAAGGGTGGTGTGCCGAGAGAGTACGTGATCACGCAAGAAAGGATCGACGCAGCGCGAGGAGTGAGGCCGTGAGTAAACGAGTGGGTCGCAGTGTATACGCGACTAGTCGATAAATTCTATAGAGAAACTACGTTAGCGATATCGCCCGTCCCCATCTCAGGTTGGACCACTATCCAGCCGTTCTAGCTCCTTGTCTCGCATTGTATCCAACCGTCCATATGTCTGGGGTAGCGCGCCGTTTGGTCTGTAGAAGCTGAGTCCGTAGGTGAAAAGGACAAAGACTGCCCACGCAGCGGTGAGGTATGCCGTCTGTGGTGCTCGCATTGCCATGCCTTGAGCATAATCCACGCTCAGACTTACTGCGAAGAGCCAATGGAGGATAGGTTTGAACAGCAGCAAGGCGGCATTTGGCGGGGATTGGAGCGGTGCCGTGACCGAACTAAAAGACCGACTCATGTATCCCGACGCTGACTTCTGCCACAAAGACTCATCACGCAGCATAAGGATTTGAAGCTCGGCGCTGTGGAGACCAATGGTGATGAACGACTGGAGAACAACGTACAGTAATAATATCCCGAAGAGATTAGCTTCGGAAACGTAGTCGGGGCCCAATCCGCCATGGCGGTTTTCATACACCTCGTTGTGAACCTTGAAGAATTTGAGAAAGATGGTCATTGTATTCGGATCATCCACTTCGTTGCCATTGGTCGAGGTAGGGAAGAATGCCCAATTACCATTTGGTTGATTGCGGATACCGTACGGAATGAGCAGAGCCGTCCAAACAACGAATGCGAGAAACACAATCGTCACGAGGACAAGGACAAGACGAATCCTCGGGCGTGAAGCGTAGGGAGACCGTCTTCCGTTGGTCGGAGAAGATCTGGACTCGGATATCTCAGGTTGCGTAAGTAGACTATCGCTGCGCGACCGAGTCGCTGCTAGAGTTGTAAGTGGACTCGAGTCCCAACTGGCGAACGTTTGACTTTGAAGACACCATATTGAAAGAGCACATTGCACAAGTATCGCGATACCCAAGCTTAAAGGTCCAACACGGCTGAAGTTTGCATCGTGGCTGTGTTTTTTCCATTCTTCTGCGGACGATCCCAGATCTTCCGCTTGGATCACATAGGTGTTGCGAACGACAATGACAGATGAAGCTCCGTAGCTGAATGACAGCGTAATGAAATAAGCAATATTGGCCAGAAGTCCATTTGCAGGCGTCTTTTGGGACACTGTGAGCAGACGGAGACTGCTGTTGAAGTCGAGTCTGCCTTCGCGGGAGAGTGCCCACCGCAGTGAAAGACTGTGTATCTGTCCGCAAGATAATGAGTTAGCAAGCGCTTTGGGACCAAGCTGTTCGGGTATTATCTCCAGCAGGCAATGGCCCTGCTCGGAGCTAAACAGATTGTTCCAACAGAGCGGCCATCAAGGACAGAAGGGGAACACGCATTACTTACATAGCCATTGATCTCCGTTATAATGAGCACCGCAAAGTCGATGCCGAGGGTGAGCAGCTCCAAAACTACTGGCGAGAATGCTATGGCATCATCTTCGCCATTGAATTTGTGCGGTACGACGCAACCCAGGACGAAGAAAGTGATTCCAACCAAGATGCTGAAGCCCAGGCCAATCAGGCAGGCTTGCCTCGTGCCCGAACCCTTCTCGTAGGTCACATCGCTCGGGGTCTGCAATGTCTCCTGCCCACTGTTTGCTAATTCATGATACTCAGCTTCTGACCGCATTACTCTAGAGACTTGGAGCCTGGATGTTAGAAACTCATGGGAGCCGAAGTATTTGTGACTTTTCCATGAGCGGAAATCTTGAGGAGTCGAAAATGTGCAAAGACGCTGTAGAAGGAAAGGGTCCCATCACGAGTTACAGCGCTTGGAAAGACCAAATCGGGCGTGACTAGGTAGTCTAAACATTCAAAAACAGTTACAACCGTGGAGCAGGAATCTAGGGGTGGCTTATCACTCAGGCATCCCGCATATCTTTTCAAATTGGGGCGAGAACGCCTGGTGATGTGGGACACTCTCTCGTCAACTTGCCTTGCATTTCAAGGTGCTAGCCTCGTGTGGTACTCTCTGAGGAACCAGGATTGTGAAACCTGGGCAAAATGGCATGGTCAAACATGGGGCGGTAAGTGGGTGGCCTTAATATTGCTGTTGTTTTGCAAGAGCCCCGTCCCGAATTATTCTGTCTCGCGACGTTCGATATGCTGTAAGTTTCGGCGAACATGCAGCAGTGCGTTTCGAAGTAAATACCGAGCGCGGCTGTGGTACAATCTTCCCTCCCTTACGCATAGGTCTGAGATGGTGTTGTTGGGTGATATGAGAAGAGGTGTTGCCATAGTTGGATAAGTACTTGTATGCTTCACCGTAGGGCAATGTACTCCACCCGCCAAGAATCCCGATATGCAACTCCTCTGATTGGTTGCACCCTCTCAAGCTCAATGACCTCCAGATTCAAACGAGCAACACATACAACCATACAGGGCTCTACACTCCTGCCACCATGTCGTCCTTAGTCCCCTCGCTGCGGGCGGCAGTCCCTCGAATCCTATCACGAACATCATGTCGTCCCATCTCTGCCTCAGCCCGCCTCCTGCGCCAGGGTCCCGGAACAGGAGAGAACTTCCAACAGGCCAACGACCCAACATCACGGAAACTCACTCCCAACGTGTCTAAGACCGACGAAACCCCCGTTGACTCCATGGGCGCTTCAGATGCACCACTACAAGAATTGGTCCCCGATGGCGAGAGAGCTCGACAATTACAAGCACCTAATAGAGCAAAACCATGGTCTCGGAGCCAAATGCCCAGAGAGCTCGCAATGACAGGACCGAGATTTGAACAGACGATCATCGAAGCGCAGGTATGCCTTGCGCCACGCTTCAAGAGACCGGAAGATGTACTAAGAACTGTGTTATAGCCTGCCCCGTATGCCGCAATCGAGCTCATCCACAAACAACCCGTCCGATGGGTTGACGATAAACGGGTCGCATGTGACGGCGGTGGTGGTCCCTTGGGCCACCCAAAGATCTATATCAACGTGGACAAGCCACAAATCTGTTGGTGTACTTACTGCGGCTTGCCATATGTGAGGATGACCTGAGATCTTGATTTCTAGAGTATCCCGCTGACAAGGAACAGGCCAAAAAGGAACACAAGAAATATCTCGAGTCACTACCGAGCACAACTTACCCACTAGCACCAACCGGCGACCCTATGGAAGTACAAATGCCGGCCACACCTAGTCAAAAGGGAGAGATCCAGGGACAATATCCTCAAATAAGAGGAGAGCATCTGGCTGAGTCTTTGGGTGAAACTGCCTTTGAACAGAGATGATTTTTGATGGGCGGAGATTGTACATATCACAAAAATAAGCCTTCAATCAAGACAGGAGTTGTACGATGGCAGGGTGCCTTGATGGTGATACTTCTTCAATCCGACTTGTACACCCACACGGCGGCATGTCGCCCCGAGATTCAGAAAGCAACACTGACCGTTTGAGGCACGTTTTAACGCTCTCTGTGCAAGTTGGCGGGCTCAAAGTAACAGAAAACAGGTCCTTGTCATCCACTTCCTTCCTTTCTCTTTCTGCTTTTGTCTAAGGTTACATGGCAGGACGGAATGGCTCCTTCAGCCTCGTCTTGTGTCTCGCACCCAGGGGGCATCGGCTCGTGCATTGTCGATTCCAATCCTGGGTTCCATCGTCACTACCGGCTCCAAGAGCCACAGAGGGTCGAAACTGTCCTTCAAACTTGGCAGAGATATCTGTCGCCCTTCATCATTCCTCGTATTCCGTTGTCCGCTCTCCATTACCCATGTCCCTGGGCCCCTTCCTCTCCGAGCTGGGTTCGACCTTTGATTGCGTACCTTGCCTGCCTCTCCCCAGTCGATTACACACCGCCAACAGCTTCGATTGAATTTTTAGATAGAGCTTGTTTTTGAGCTCTGGCGACCACTCCATCTCTTCAAAACAGTTCATGATGTCCTCTATCAACTCCGGCCAATCTCCTTTACTCAAAATCTTCCTCCTCAGCTTGAGTGCTTCAAGATCCGTTTCATTCCTCGCATGCCATTCAAGTAGGTTCTCAAGATCGGAAGGCCAGTGTTTTCTGGTCTGGATTCATTAATGTCAGTCTAATAAGAACCTTTCAACTGCAACATCATGTAGATACTCTTTCATCATGTCACAATTTGATCTTCTTTATTGTCGAACAGGTTCAAATGAATAGACAAAGCGAGTTATCACGCACAAAATTGCGTTGAAGAGTATCGACATGATCTTTCGAGTCATCACCTACCACAATGAACTGTTGATCCAGTACAGTTTTAACTTTAGGCTTAGGCTTGATGCCCTCCTCCATCCTCGACAAATCTTCAGTCTCCACCAAAGATGAGGAATCCTGATCCTGTAGAAGTCATGTAAGCATGTGCTTCAGGTCCCCAATGGAGTCGCGTCACGAGCCTTGTATGTCTGTGTCGAGATTGAACTGCGGCGGATCTGTTCGACTCAGTTTCGATCGATGATGTTCGTAAACCGAGTGAGATCTCAGATTGAATTCGATCGCTAGTGTAAAGTGACGTTGTACACTTCGACAAAAGTAGCCCCTTGGTTTGTGCCTAATCCGAAGGGGTAAAGTCAGTTTCCACCCTTGGTATTGCTTTCCACCCCCCTTTGCTCGATAATCCGCACATGCGATTGATACTGAGTTGAATCCAGAGGTTGGGATTCCCAAGCTCGTCCCGGTTCTCGACCCTTGGCACCTCGTCTTTTGCAGGCAAAGTACTAGATAGTAACCAAGAATATATCGAGAGGTACTTGGTCGAGAAATGTGTGCTTCTGGGGAAAGACCAATCGCAGCATCATCTCGCATCGGGGGACCCGACCCTGCTGGAAGCCGGGACACCCATGCTCGTGTGCATGGCTAGCTCAGCCTCTGCTTCAAGGGTCTTGCAGGTACGAGGTAGTTGACAGGCCCGGCGAGCCCGGACGATTGATATATCAAAATGTGATATATCATATATGATAGATCCGAAATAAAGCGTCGAGCTTGCGGGGCTTTTTAGTCCTAGTTAAAGGTCCTGGGGTCCCTGGTACCGGGCAATCATGCTGGTCCCCCAGGGGCCCAGACTAGAGAGGCGTCGAACCTTCAATGTTTCTCGAGGTCAGTGCTGGCGCGGGCTTTCGTGACGTTATAGCCTTGATTCAGACCGTCACCCGCTAGATGTCATATCCGCCCACTAACGTATAGTACAGAGCGCTAGACGTATTCGCTCAAGTCCGCCAAAGGCCGGCGTCCTCCGTCAAGAGGATGCGACATACAGAGGAACAGGTAGAGGCACGGCTCGACACTCTCACTTCACCACCTCGAGGCAAGTGTACGTCGAGAGTCACGAGAATCCGAGATCCAGCGCTTTCACCAATATCACACATTGCCCACAAACATGTCTTACACTCGGCAAGCTGTCTGGGCTCCCAATGCTCCAAAGCCGAACGGCAAATACAGTCATGTCGTCAAAGCGAAAAGTGGAATGGTGTACCTAGCCGGATGGATGGGCGATGATCCGGAAACGGGGAAAATTGTGCAAGGAGGCATCGAAGCGCAGACGGTAGGTGTTGATCCCGTCCCAAAAAATTCACCTCCGATGTATTGCATTCCGAAACAAGCAAGATGATTAACTTTCGCCGGGCTAGGAACGAGTTATTCTGAACATAAAGGCGTGTCTTGAGGCTTGCGGGTTGACTTTTGACAATATCGTCTCGAGACGAATCTACATCATTCCCATGCAAGACTACAGGAAGGTCCTCGAAGTGTGGGACAAGTGTGTTCACTCGCTCGCAAGCGAAGTTTTGTTTTGATGGCTGATTGGAAAAACTAGGTATTTCGAGGAACCGTATCCTGTATCGACGCTGATTGGGGTCTGTGATTCTACGACACTTCACAGGGATGTGAGATGTATACTGACTTTACTCTCTAGGTGACGTCCCTGGCGAAGGAAGATGCGTTGGTGGAGATTGAAGTGGTCGCAGAACAATAGTTGGCTTGGGGAGGGAGGCGACAGAGGAACACACTTAGTCACTTGGGGTTGATAGAGTATGAAGCGACGATGGTGATATTCAACGTCCCTGAAAACTAACGTGTTTGTGTTGAGAGGAACAATCCCCACGAGAAGCGGCGACGGACCGACTTGCTTGGTGGGGGATTCAACTAGGTAAGTTAGTGCATCTGACGTAGTTTGTCTGTCTGTGAGAATAAACCACATCAACCTTCTTCTCGATATGCCTACGACCAGCCTCGTGGACTCGAAATACTTCACCGTCACCTGTGTCCTTATCCTCATACTCGGCCTGTTTCCCGGTCTGCCACAGTTTCTCCTCGGACTGCCGCTTTGCGCCCTGAAACTAGCCTTTTCAACCCGTCAATTTTCATCGCCGTCCAACATCGTCACCTGTCCAACCGGCTGTGCGCCTCTGGATTCTGTCGACATGTCGTCTTCCTGGTTCCAGAAAACCTTCACTCTGCCCTCCAAGTCCAGAGGCTCATACTTGATCACCGACCATGTTGAGTCGTCTCTGCCGGAGATCAAGGACTACAAAGTCGGGATTCTGAACCTGTTCGTTCAACACACCTCGTGTGCGTTGTCCTTGAATGAAAACTGGGATTCCGACGTGAGGGAAGACATGAGTGATGCTCTGGACAGAATCGCTCCCGAAGACCGGAAAGGCAACCTTTACAGACACTCTGCTGAAGGGTTGGATGACATGCCAGTGCGTATACCCAGATTCTCAGAGAGGGAGAGAGAGAGAGAGAGAGAGAGATGCGTTCAATGTCTTGGTGAGCTAATGAACGGTTTGTTAGGCACATATAAAATCAGCGTTGATCGGAGCAAGTGTGACCATCCCCATCACTAATGGTACATTGAACATCGGCACGTGGCAGGGGATTTGGTATCTAGAATTCCGGGCATCGAAACACACGAGAAAAGTGGTTGCGACGATTCAAGGAGAGAAGCGATGAGAAATGCGAATCGCTCTCGAAGGATATATACACAACAATCTATAGGGTCGGTTGTATCTATTTCTTCACTTGTGACTTTTTGCTGCTCCAGACCAGCCATGCCAACACCATGCACCCCTTGACTCCGGTAGCAATCCATAGAGCCCCAGAGTAGCCGATCGATGTCTTGATCAAAGCCCCAGACACAGTTGCGCCGCAGAATAACAAAACCGCTCCCAGTGCTCGCCTGTTTCGATCCGGATCCTGGACTAGACCCGCTGTGAACAGGTCCGGATCGCTCATCAAGTCGCAGAACAAGCTCGTCAAGACCACGGTCGGCAAGGCATTGTACTTGAGCACACGACTCGCGACGATCTGTCCCGCACTCTGGAACGCCAGGAGAGCAATCGGACAAAGCTCGTGCCACGGGAACCTGCCTCGACCATCGGCTGTCTCTGAGAGGTCTGTTTCCGCAACTAGATTGCCAGAAATCAACGACGCGGTGATGATCATGAACAGGGTCTGGATGAGGAATGAGGAGGTGATGACCCATCGTTTCAGCGGTCCCAGGTATCGATGATATCTCGAGAAGAACAATGCGCCGAGACAAAACGACAGGATGGCGACCAGCGATTTCGTCCAGGTGTACTTTGGGATGGTGCTGGGCAAGTCGCTGACCCCGAGACCCGCAAATATGGTGTTTCCTAGCCATGAGAGTTTAGTCGAGGACCGAGCGAAACGTGGGGAACTGTCGCGACATACCAGTCTGCATTCCGACGAAGCAGTCCCAGGTGTTGAAAGCTATAGAATCGACCATTCCGGTCGTGAAAAAACACGCGAGCAGAATCGTGTCTGCCCATGCCGTGTCGACATCGTTCACGAACCGTAATCGCAACCTCGTCGTCCAAGGTAGACTGTCAAGGGGCAGCTCTTTTGATGTCTCCATTGCCTGAGGGCCATCCCCGGACAAGGGAGTGTCCATGCTTCTTATCACTGATGGGTGGGATATGAGGATGTCGTGATGTGATGTGACGATGACGGTGTGTCCAAGAGATAAGGGGAGGAAAGAATCATGTCACCTTGTGGTGGTGCCCGTCGCTGATCAGTACATATTTGTTATTTACCTGTTTAATTGGATTTTTTTTTCATGTGCAATTGCGCAATACCATGCTTCCACGGAGTAGCCTCCGCCTCTTCTTTATCGGCGACTCCATCCTTGCCTGAATGGCATTTGACAGGAAAAGGTGACAATCTTGAGCTCCAGCCTTGCCGACTGAGAGATTAAAAGTGTGTGGCTGTGGCTGCCCGGTAAAATGTTTATCCTCCCGCCGCTTGGCCTCTCTAGCCTCCCCGTCCAAGTACGATTGTCGGTTTTTCCGGGGCCTTTGGACAATGCATCGCTTCTCCGTGCTTTAAACATTTTTCCCGCGCCTAATGTTTATGAGCATTGCTCAATCGATCCTTTTACGGGCATAATTTCACACAGCGGCTTCACAGTACTAGAGACTGGCAGACTCGTGTGTCGTTGAGCAGGATTCGTCACGATTGATGTTGTCGTCGACCAACCTGCGCTTGTCTACGGTCTGAGAGAGACTACACGAGACAACACTGTCGTGCAAGTGGCCTTGATTGCAACTACTAACTACGATTCACACCCATGTTAGCCTAGCATCTACAGTTATTTTATTTTTGCAGAGGTGTGACAAAGAAAGAGAACCGAGATGGCAGGACTCAGCACCCAAGGCGCACAGGCGCAACCGAAGTCCATGTCTTCGCGTCTCTTGAATATGAAAGTGAGTTTTTGAACATCGTCCGCCGCGTCAGTCCTACGGAGATCGGTCACTGATTCAGGTTATTGGATGGACAGTTTATGCAACGTGCAGCAGCCTCCACTGCTACCTCACCAGCCGCAGCGACACAATCGTCTTCGTCGCCGGGAGTAGTACATCAACCTTCAAAAAGACGTCGCATTGATTACGAGACATCGTCTCCTTCGTCGACACCAGGAACGCCCCAGACACCTACCACCGAACCACAAATATCCACATTTGGGCAATCAAGAGGAGGCATAAGTACGTTCGACCGCGGAGAAGGCGCAGACACAGAATGGGTTCTCGATCTGAAGATGACGTTTCCCAACCCGAGTCAGACCGCACACGGTTCAAGGAAGGACGGTGACAGAGTCAACGGAACGCGATTCAACCAACTCTCACAAATCACTGATGGAGATTCCGATTCCGAGGAGGATGATATCTGGAACAACGGACCTCCTGGACGCCAAACCTACGGCTCGTTCAAGACGAAACGCGGATCCAGATCGCAGGCAGCCAGAGATGTGGGCAACGGTGCCGACTCCCCGTCGGACGAGTCAGACGGAGAAGAGGGAGAGGAGCATGATCATTCAAATCATCGCACGCCGACGAGGAATCGGAAAAAGGCAGAGTCGAAGGGCGATGATTCCGACGAAGAAATGAAACAAGTTCGGAGAGCCATTGAGGCAAAGCATCGCAATATGTCGGGACAAGGGCAGGTGCATCGGGGATCTCCTGGCGGAGGTGGATGGAATTCTCGTTCACCCGTCGCCGGAAACCCAGGTCAAGGACCAAAGAGGCGACGAGAAGAGGGAAATTACAAGGCTCACAAGAAGGCCAGGAAGACGATTTGAAGCGAGGAGAGAAAGGTGATGAAGAGGTGCGAGGTACCGATGGTTGTTGCGAACGATCTATGTTTGTACTGCTATTTCGCGGTCGACTTCGCTGATGGAATTACTTATTACTCTCTACCTCGATGAGGAGAGTTCTAACTACCCGGAGGGACTTCCCATCATGCTTCTTCCAAGATACAATCAATGGACGGGGCTAGGTCACCACAGGTGAAGATTGTACGATGCTTCCCGGAGCCTTTCTTGTACGCCCCGGATGGAAGTTGTTACAACTAACTTGATCTCTAATGGATGCTAGTACTTTCAGGGAATCTAGCATCTGGATAAAGATGCAAGATGCAAGCAGAGCGTGATCTCAAATAGGTACCTGAGGTATGCCGAGTATCGATCTCGCCTCTGGATGGTTTTCGTCGTAGCTCTTTGACACTACCTCCCTACTCTGCTCGTACGCTGGATGAAGAGATGTCACTCACTCACATAGTCCCAGGTCCTGCTCCTTCTACCTCTCCTGACCTGACGTGCCCCTTCGTCCTGCTCTTTTTCTTCCCACATGAGAACACCAAGTTGAGGTAGGTAGGTACAGTTTGACGATCAAGTAGGTACCTCAAAGCTTGGCTAGGTACGGGTCTCGTCTCGAATGTGTCCAACTTTCTCAACTTCCGTAATGCCTATTCAACCACTCTGCATTCGCGGCCGCCCGTCTCTGGAGCCTGGCGGCCTCCTTCATATCGTTCATGTAGTCCTGTGCCTGCCCACTCTCCCTCTCTCTCCCCAAGTCTCTGTCGTTACCGCCGCCGTATCCGTGGTGATCATATCCGCGAAGAATGGAGCAGTAAGGACCATTACGACGAAAGCCTTGATGACCATGACCGTGACCGTGACCGTGATCATGATGATACCTGAGACCGCGACTGTGCCCGGGCCCATGCCCATGCCCATGCCCATGCCGGGCCCGACTCTTCTCACCGCCGTCTCGTACAGTGTAGACGCGAATCTCTGACGCTCCATCATCACCGTATTCGATTTCCTTTTTGCGAATCTGAATCATCCCAGCCGGAGTGTCCGAGTGTTGGTGTCGGTGTTGGTGTCGTGCTCTTCTGCCGCCCCGCTCTCGTTCTCGCTCTCTTTCTCTCGCGTGGTCTCGTGGCCACCAAGCCCTCCACCCGCGCGAGCGACCGCGGTCACGATGTCGCCGCAATGCTGGCCATAATGTCCACTCGTCATAAAAGTCTTCATGTGTAGTCCATGCGCTTGAACCGTTGGACGACAGGCTCCACGCGCGTGATCGTCTTCCCCTTCTTTCTCGTCCCCGTCTTCCTCGAACACGAGATCGACCTCGACTCCAATTTCGACAGCTTCGACTTCGACTTCGTCCTCGACATTGATCTCTGTCGTTGTCACGATAAACATACTCGGCCTCTTCGTCATCGTCGTCGCCATCATCATCATCATTCCGCCTTCCGGCCCCGGGGCCCCTCCTCCATCTCCTCCTCTCGTCGTCTATCTTTTCCCACTCACACTGTCCGCAAGCCTGGGGGTATTCGCCGTGTCTACACATGCGTATTCTTCTTCGGCCTCGAGGGTCGGCAAGGTCACGGTACACGGGTTGTCCCCCTCGATCATGCCCTGACAGGAGATTTATGCATTGCGGGCCGTCTTCGAGGTCGTGAATTCTGCGGCCGAAACGATCCATCTTCCCTGTATCTCTGCTTTTGCTTCTGCTACTGCTTTGGCTTTGGCTTCTGCCTCGGTTTCGGCTGCGGCTTCGGCGTCGGCTTCGATCTCTGTATACCTCAAAATAGTCATGTTAGCCACGCCTCATTTAGTTTTCCCTCGTGGGATAAGTGGCACGTTTGCTTCGAGAGTGACTTGTGTGTGTACTTGATCCAAATGTCCCATATTTGCCGAGCTCATTTGTAAACGCTGTCACCCACACCCAATGCAGCCAAGGAAAGAAGAAGAAGGGCAGACATCCAACAACAAAGAAGAGGGGAATCGGGGTTGACTTTCGAATGATATTTGACTGGCTGACTGACCTTCTCTCTGTAGCTCTATTCCGACTCCTCCCTCTTTCTACACCGGCGTGATGAGTAGACAATATCGGTGATCGTCCTTTCTTTCCTCTCAATCTTCCCAGGAAGCGGACTGTATGGCCCTTGACGTTTGGTTTCGAGTCAGGCCGTGCCGGGTAGACACGTTGGTATTCGGTGCTATCAATGTCAGAGTCCGCGTTGGATGTCGATGGCATCTCTCGCTTTCCGTTGCCGCGTCTCGAGCAGGAACAAAGGTGCGACCCTTGTGATATGTGGCTTGCTGCCCTGCCGGGTGGCTCTCGATCTCCCAAGACAAAATAAAAAGATAGGAAGTTAGGACTGAAAGAGTGGTTGTAAAACAAACTGTACTTGACGAGCTCGGATCGCAAACGTGATCCGAGTACAAGTGTCCTCGAAGAAGAAGAAGAAGGAGAAGAAAACGTAGGCGCCCAGCCAGTAAACATGGCAAAGGAGCATGCGAGGCGCCTTTCTATATCATGCCCGAAGAAGGACTGTAAACTATCATGGGCAAATGAGCCTCACCGTGTCACCGGGCCAATTTGGACGGTTCAAGCAATCAAACTCAGAACGTAAAGACAAGTGAGTGAAATGCTTGTCACACAGAATTTCTGTTTCCAGCGCCCGACGCGGCACTGAGGAGCGATTTGGCCCTGTGTTTCTCTGGACGAGGCATTCACGAGCCCGGCCTGTAGCGGATCGCTTTGCTCAACCCACTGATGACAAGTTTTGTATCAGTTGATATTCCTCGACTCCCATCACTCATAAGTAGTGCGCAAAGGAGAGTATATTGACGCACATGGGCTCTCCATCCATTATCGCATGAAAGCAGAAGCACCATCCAGGGTGTGGTAAAAGGTGTACCTTGAAGAGAGCCGGCGAAAGACGAATCCGCAATGTCGGTCGCCTTCTGTCCCAGAGCAGTCAGTCAGACAACTTACTTACCAGCCTTCACCAGACACGCTCACACATCAAGCAATGCTTTCTTTCACACGCCTCATCTCTCGTTAGCGGGTCTCAGCCTTCGAGTTCTTTGGACAGGTACATCTTCGGCGGTTCCACCGCCCGGTGCCACTCTCAACACGTATCAAGTCGAGGTGATACATACCCTCGTTGGATCCAATCACAAATCCTCCTGCTTCCACAGTCCCACCCCCAGGCGTACAAATCCCCGACTTGCCGCAGGCTGTCGCTCACGAGTCAGGCTCAGCGGTGACCACCAGAATACCCGGAGGGCGCAGTATAAGCAGTACAGAGACCACAGAAGTCGTTCTGCACATGCAAGTTCAATCGAGGCGCTGGGGGGTGAAACTTCTGATGGCGTTTCGAGGCTGGGTAGATACTGGTGATACCACACTCGGCACAGCTCTTTCGTCACTCATATCAACAGCATGGCCATCTGATTGAGGTTTGAAAATGCTCCAGTGGTCGATGTGCAATGAGATAAATCATGGCACCTCAAATTCATGCAATTGCCCCGGAAAAATAGCTCATCTGCAAACGGCATAGGATCCAAGCACGCTGGTGCCTGATAACATGGAGGCAGACGGGATAACTAAATGACGCCTACACGCACGAGATCCCTGTGATAGATCAGAATAATTCCATACGAAAAAACTAGCAGAGGGTATTCTGTTTGAGCGAACCAGCCTCGCAGCCAAGTCGCAAACCGGTTCCTCTTCCAATACCGGAAAGCAGTAACAACACACACATGCAACGATAACCTCCTGGAATTCAAGATCCATTTTCTCTTTGATTGTTCGCAGAAAAACACATGTACCATCATCGCGTAATCAATTCAATGATTTCGCCCCCCGTAGCCTAGCAACGCCCTCATATCCGCATGATCGAAGAATGCCCCAGAGAAGCCGACGGTTCGACTTTGATTGCGTGTCTATTGTTGCATATACTCTACTCGGCCTTGCTCTTCTTCTTTTGTTCGACCTTGAGGAGGAGGGCTCTGTTGATATGGGGGAGAACACCACCGAAGGCGATAGTCGCGCGGATCAATGTATCCAGTTCCTCATCGCCACGGATTGCGAGTTGGAGATGTCGAGGGGTGATACGTTTGACCTTGAGATCCTTAGCAGCATTGCCTGCTAGCTCCAAAACTTCAGCAGTGAGGTACTCCAGAACGGCTGTGACGTAGACGGCAGCTGTGTAGAGAGTTAGCGTGAATCCATAGACCTTTGCGCGCAGGGAAGCCATACCTTTCGCGCCGACGCGCATCTTGTTCTGAGTGTTGTTCTTTAGGAAACGCTTGACTCGCCCACACGGGAACTGGTGAATGACGCGTTAGTACTTCTCAATCAATCCGCAAATAACGCGCGCCGCCATAGGAAGCGAAACCTGGATGGAGAAAATTCGAGAGGGCGGTGCTGCCTAATCAACACCGAAAATCGCCTGATCGGAAGGCGTCCACTCGCTGCGGGAGGGACAGTGTCCGTATTGAATCGGCAACAAAGCGCGCCTCTCGAACGGGCAGAGAAAAACATGTGAAGATGCCCACCTGCAAGCCAGCCTTTGCGCTGTGTGATTTCTGACTCTTGACGGAGGAGTCTTTCGCGCCTGTGGCTTTTCCGCCGATGCTCTTGCCCTTGCCTCCTGCCATTGCGAAAGCTGTCGATGAATGAGTTTTGGGTGTCTGATTGAATACGCGCCAAAAGTTGTGGTGGGATGCGATGGATGGAGTATTGACGACGCGTCTGGTGTGGTGTTGATAAAGAATGGCACGAGGTAAAAGCAAAACTGGGTGGCAGGTCAGTAGTAATGAGCAGGCGCAGACGGCTCGGAATAACAATGGATGCGCTAGTCCCGAAACGGTTAGTTATCACTTGGCATCTGGTTGTGCGACGCCTGCGTCCTCCGCGAGGATATCGTGCTGGTTGATGGCGTTGGTAGCCTCTGGGGATCTGTTGACTGAGTACAGCTTCTCTTGAGCAGAAATCTTCACGAGGTACATGCGCCAGTAAGGAAAAAAACGGTACCAAGAGAGGATCCTTGAGAGGGAGAGGGAGCTCAGCTCAGCGAGTCACGGCTCTACCTGTCCGTGCATCTTCCTCTGGGCGCAGACCGCAGAGTTGCACGAGCAGAATGCAAAGGCCAGACATCACAACAATACGATACAGGAAGACTTGCAGTCCTGAACACCTGACAACAATGCTTGGATATTGATCATGATAAGGGGTTGAGGTGAGGTGAAAAGCGAGCAGCTTCAGCATTCTCCAAGTCTTGGCATTTGCCTGATGTAATCAAGGGACTGATGTACAGCGGAAGGTACAGCGCGTTACGTGGCCGACGGCATATCCAACGACAAGCATTACCAGGACGTAGGTAATATTTTATATCTAGAGATGCCGTCAGCACGAGTCCAGTCAGAGTAGAGCATCTCCAAGAAATGCAGGACATGATTTTATAACGGAGAATTTCAGTATTACGTGCAGTAGCCCTCGAGCTTCTGCTAAGCTTATTAAACGAGTGTAACTTATACATCAGTTCCAGCAACACACCCATCGAGCCAGATATGGGAGACTAGCTCCGTCGTATCTAACCCGACATACAACAGGCTAGCCCGTGTCGTCTCTTGCTTCGAGTGATCCTCGATAATCAACGCCTAGACATGCACCGCCCGACCACCTCAGAATTCCACAAATGGAAAAGTATACAAATCAATCAATCAGTCTTCTCGGCGTTCTCATGAAATAAAATGCTGTATTGCCGCACCATGAAGCCTGTCAAGTCGTTACAACAATCTTTTTCTGTAGTCCAATCATGCAGTCGTGCAAGGCTGCCCTATGCGTCTAACTTTTGTTTTGGGTCGGAGGATGGTCGTGTCATTCGTGGATCATTGACTCGTCATTTGCTCGGTTGCCGAGCATCATCATAGGGGGTATATTGGGTGTTATGTCTCGTTCATTCGGCGATCGCTGAAGCGGCCGCCCTCAATTCGTCACTGCCACGTCCATTTTGGCGGCGAAATCCGATAGTGTTGTTGGCACTGGGTCCTCGTGACTGGCGCATCGGGTTGGAAGTTTGCGAAGTTGACTCGGGTCCGATGCTGACTGTTCGTTTGCTGCCAATAGGGCCAGCGCCTTGATAATTCGGGTTGTCGTTCCATTCGGACCCGTTGCCGAAAAAGCTTCGTTGACGTCTAGGACTGGTCTGGTTTCCTCCACTGTTAACTGACATGTTGTTGAAGGCGGAGATCAAAAAAGGTTCGTCTCTGTTGGCACCTTGGCTGGAGCTGTTCGGTGGCAATGTGGGTGTATTAGAGCCGGCGGTGTCGTTCAAGCCCTGAAGACGTGCCCCGTTGGTCTGCAGAGCAGCTGGAAAGCTGGCAGAGGAAGGAACTGGTGACGGGCTCCAGGAGCGCAGGTCCGCGAACGACTTTGCATTGCGAAGGTTATTATCAGCGACTCTATTGAAAGCATTTGAGTCGACATCCAAGAGGCCGACAGACGACTGGCCGCGCAAGGTGTTGAAGACGGGGCCCTCATACTGCCTGCTCTCGGCGAAATCGGCAGTGGAAGAGCGACCAAGAGTTTGCCTCAAACCATCATTGCTGCCGAAAGGACCAGGAAGGGGCGGGCTGACATTGGTCCCTGGCGCGGCTCGATGGATATGCACTTGGCGCTGATCGCCACTCCCACGAGAAGTGTGCATCAGCCCCATATGGTGTGCAAGCGTATGGACGATTCGGCGAGAGGCAGGGTCCAGGGTAGGAGGGAAGATGAGCACCTCGCGGCTCACATCTCTCTTGAAGAGAGTCATTTCGGTGTAGAATTCCAGGGTTTTGGGATCGTTCATGTCGATATCTGTTGTATAGGTTAGGCCATTTCCTGGCGATCCAGGTATTGCAGACGTACCAGGCTTGCCGCCGCCGCGATGCGACAAGGGTGAAGGTGTGTTTCTTGGGATGGATGACAGCGAGAGTTGATTGTGAAGCTGCGACTGGGGCACTGGCCGGTGTTGTTCTTCCAATTGACCACGACGCTCACGCTTCTCTCTTTCGATGCGTTCACGCTCTGCCAAGGGAAGCATCTTTTTGTACTCGACTCGCAACTTGCGTCCACTCAGGTCCATATGGTTCAGCGCTTGGATGACCTGTTCAGTCTCCTGTGGCGAGGTAAAGTTCGCAAAGGCCAATCCTCGGAACACGCCATTATCAAAATGGTAGTTGAACGCGTAGGGCAATGGCAAATTCATGTCAACCATAAGCTGAACGAGCTGCTCCTTCTTGACAGCAAAGGGGATGTTTTTGATTACTATGGCTGTCGGGATCAATTCATCGTCGTCTTCGTTAGGATCATTACGGCCTTGAGCTCCAGCTCGAGGGCCAACAAGAGAAGGGTGTTGCTGGGGCTGTTGAAGTGGACCGGGTTGGTCTTGGAACCATAGCTTGGGAAACAACTCAGTTTGATGTTTCCAAGTGGACGTGTGAGATGACTTACATTGGAGATGGCGGCACGGCCGCGACTTGGCTTTATGCCTCGAGATGGCCCATAGGTGGGGTTTTGAGGCATTGTGCCCATACCGTTGCCAAAAGACTGCATGTTGGAAGGGGCAGTAGAATTCCAAGTCTGCGCCGCGCCTGGATCGTAGGGGAAATGCACATTTCCAGCACCTGGATTTGGCATCGGCGCGCCAAAATTGTCTCTCATGTTATCAAAGCGCATGGACGGGAGGGGACCTTCGTTGCCAAACATTGGCTGATTGGCACCTCCATATCCTTCATTTCTTCCCATCTGTCGGTTCAACGGAGGATTGCGAAAGGCTCGCGGAGAAGAATCTGTCAGTCCATCGTAGAATGGCTCGGAAGCATTCGAAAACGTCGCCATCGTGTCCGTGGAAATTTTTCTATATTGTTACTTTCTGGTGACTAAAACGAAGCGTGATCGTTCTTAGGGGCGTATCTTATGGCCCAAGGCGTAATGAAGTAGTGTTTCTCCTCCTTCAGAAGATGGTATCGTATCGTCTTTTCTTTTGTTCGTAGGCACCTTGTGAGAATCCGTGATGATGGAAACAGTGGCGAGAGATCCGAATGAATTAGGAGCTAGGTTGTCGCAAAGGGACTCAGAGGTCAAATACGATCATAAAAGCTGGTTCTGAATGGTGATTCAAAGGGCTAGATGTGTCATTCGAGCGTTGCGAGCAGAGGTGCGCCGCGGTGAGGCCGCCGTGAAAAGATCAACGAGTCGAGTCGACTGGGAGAAGCAGGGACAGGCGTGGGAAATTTTGAATAGCTGCGTGTGAGGTCGTTCAGGGAAACATGATCAAGGATAGACAAGGTCGATAGGACGACGTGGAGGGACAGGAAGGACGGCGGTGGTTGCAAGCGAAGGAGGCAGGCAAACAGATACAATGTTGAGTGATATGAGGAGAGAGAGATGAAAGTCGAAGAATAATGAGGCGTTTGGACGGGATGTGTTTTGGGACGGGTACAAGAAATTAGGAGAAGCGAGCAGGTCGGTGGATGGACTAGCAAGGGCTGTTGGTCCCAGGACTCGTCTGCCTCTCACGCTCAGGGAGGGTCTTTTTTCAACTGAGTCGAGGCGAAGATTAAAGTGCCCATTGACAGCCGGAAGGAAAAAGCGCACCAGCCTGAGAGAGTCTAGCTGTCCAAGAGTCTGATGAGTGCTTCCCCCCCTCGACCCTCCACATCCAATTATAATAACAGCGCAGCGACCAGCCTACCAGTCCCTCCGCAGGCTCTACTGTGCCTGTGTTGACCTCCAAGCCTTGATTGATGGCACTATTATCTGAGCCACCACACAGACGCCTCCCCCCAAAACAAAGCCTCTGCCTGGCGATCCCCCGGAGCAACAGAAGAGAATGCAACGCTCCCTGCTCAATGGCTCCCACCTCTCCATCTCTCCTCTAGACGCGCTGCACGAGTCCAAAAGAAAAGAAAAGAAACAACAGCCTGGACGTCGCTGGCCGCCCATGCTTCCTAGTGAAAGGGCTACCAAATTTCCCCATCGCACCATCTTCCGAGTCCACCCTCCTTCGAGAGCCGAGTGCAGATGCAATCAAACTCGTCCATTCCCCGTCTCCCCTTCTCGCAGCCAGTCCTCGTCGGCCGCCACTCACGGGCACAAATTACCCAGGAGTCAGGACTAACCGTGAAGATCTGGTGCCCGGGTTTCATGTAGGTGTCTCCTCTACGAGGACAGGGCAACGTCGATCCACGGGCACCAGGAGAACGTTTCTGCCAAAAGCCATGCCGTCGGAGCCTCGTTCCCACTTGGGCTCCTTTCCACCCCTTTATTCGGCCCTCGTCCATGCCCTAAGCTGTTAGCACCAGGCATATCATCACTCTCGCTCGTGATCCCGAGTCTTGACTCCCCGGTGATGACTTACATTCCAACTGTTTAGCGATAGGAGTATGGAAAATCAATACCTGCATGCCCGGTCGCGTGGAGTCATCTGTTGTTCTCACCACGAACTACTCCGAAAGTCTGCGTTTAGTACAATCTGACTGAACCCGCCACAGGTTCTCATCTACCAAACCGAGACGCTCTAGAGCCGTGATCACTGAAAACGAGATTGTGGTGGCAATCGCGTCGGCGCCGAGTTCTCAAGGAGGGACCCTTAACAGTTCTATTTTTGTTGCGAGCTCCAGCGTTCGGAGTATTCACTGTACTTCTAAAGGCATCAGATACATCATACCCGTGCTCCATACGGAGTGCTCGGTACCTTCGATAGCAATTTAGGTTCATACTTCGTCGGCTGCTCCCTTGGTTTGTACTGAAAAGTTACGTACGCTGGCGGTCGACTTATCAAAGCAGACCAGAAAAGAAAGCCACAGTACTCCGTACTCCGCGAGGCGCGGATTTTGTCCCAGCCAAAAGCTTGCGACTCAAAAGCCACCACCGCCCCTAGGAACTCATTGAATGGTTCAACTCAAAGCCTTAGAGGCTAGAGGTCAGCAGACCTCGTTGACCTTGGGAACTCCAGGATCCCAGGTACAAGTATCTGCCGGCTGGACTTCCTCGTGGCGATGCTCACTAGGCAGTGTCACAAGCGGCTGCGGCACGCCACACTCAATCGTGACACCTGCAACTGATTTCCATCGCATTGAGACACGTATCCTTTTAATGGCGATGCATGAAGCACAAGCCGGATCTTATCAGCCCATCATCTTCAGGATATTCTGCAGCAAGCCAGACCATCAACGCGCGCCGGGCCCCTATTTCGTGATCCCTGTCGTCCGTGGGATGTCGAAGTCACAAAGTGGACACACGATCCATTAATTCTTAGCTTTCAATTTGCGGTTGCCAATCGAGTGCTCGCTCATCAAGCAAGGTGCCTCGTCCGGAGTAGACACCAGACGTCAATTGGTATTTTTTTGTGGCTCTTCAGCCTTCAGCCTAGAGTCTGTGATTACGCATGTCGGCAATCGTCAATCCCAGAGCCAGGGACTGTCCTCGTACGCGTACAAAGGCGAATGCCTAGTCAGCGGTGGCTCGGTGATGCTGCTTGAGTGAAACCGTCTGCTGTGTATCACCAGCCACACGAAGCAAACATGACAAGTTCAGCAATTTTCGAGAAGCTGGTGCTACATGCACCGCATATCTCCAGCAAGCAATTGGTCCCTGCCTTCATTTATGGAACGGCCTGGAAAAAAGAGGCCACCACAGATCTTGTCTACAAGGCTCTTTGCAATGGCTTTACGGCTGTTGACACAGCTGCCCAACCAAAGCATTACAGGGAAGAGCTTGTCGCGGCAGGAATTGCCAAAGCTATCAATGAGGCAAAGGTCAGGCGATCAGACATCTACTTACAGACCAAGTTCACAAGTATACACGGACAAGATCCCGACAACATGCCTTACGACAAGAACACTCCCCTTACGGACCAGGTGAATGCTTCCATCATAAGCTCCCTACAGAACTTCAATTTTGCCAATGTGGTCAAGGAAGGCGATGTGAGAGGCCCTTACATTGACACCCTTGTTCTGCATTCTCCCATGAAGACGTTCGACGAGACTTTGGAGGTATGGCGCACCCTCGAGCAATATGTGCCTAATGAGATCCGCAACTTGGGTATCTCCAACTGCAACCTTTTCACGCTGATGGACTTGTATGAGCGGTCATCCATCAAACCAAGTGTGGTGCAGAATCGCTTTTATCCATCTACCAAATTCGATATCGGCGTACGCAAATTCTGTCAAGAGAAAAACATCATCTACGAGAGTTTTTGGACTCTGAGTGCCAATCCGGATCTTGTATGGTCAGCAGAGGTCGGTTCCCTTGCCAGTCAGGTGGGTATTAGCACTCAGTCGGCACTGTACTGTCTGGTGCTCGGGCTGGGGAATATTACGATTCTCAACGGGACCACGAGCGTGAGCCACATGCGGGAAGACTGGGAGGCAATAGACAAGGTGAAGACGTTCGCGGAGAAGCATCCGCAACATTGGGAGAGTGCGGTCTCTCGCTTCCGCATTCTGATCGGTCAGTCAAAGCGTTGATACAGAGATAGTGCAATGGCAATTGCAAAAAGATTGACTACAACTGCGCCTTTTCACATGTCTCGACCGTACTGCGAAGCATGATTCCGTCCTCGCACTCCGTCTCCGCTGCTTGAAGCACTGCAGACTAAGCCGGGTCATTGTTCCGACGGCTCTGGCGGAGGCACCTTGCAACAACGGTGGAGCAACGTTGACTTTGGCAGTCGGTGGGATTATTTTGTAAGGTTCTTCATTCTAGTTAACTTAGTGCCTTATTAAGTAGTCGAATGACCGGAACTGGGGACCCGATGTCATAGGCTCCTCAGAGACTAACAATACAACAATCCCCAGCCTGAGTCGCAGCTTCTACCAAATACCAAAATTTGCATATTCTTTCCCTCTACCAGACTTCTCACTATACGTCGCCTACATGACCTGAACACTGACGGCTCCTTTATCCTATAACCTTTGTCTCATCTCCTGCGAAGACTTCGCACAGTCTGATATCCGTCACGCACCCGACCGTTCCTCCTCCCGCCTTTCTCAGACTCTCTCCTTCCACCCACGTATACATCAGATCTCAATTCGGCCTTGCGTGTTGCAGACATCCATCCGCTTAGTCGTCGCCTTGCGCTTCATTGGCCGGGGTCTTCGCTTTGGCTTGGCTGGCATTTGCACAAAGTCTCCTGCAAAATTAAAACAACAATTGTTGAATCTCAAAATTACAAATCTCCGTCTCAGGAACATATCTCGAGTCTCGTTGTGACTACCTATCGTTATCGCCTGGATGGCTTCCCAGGGTTTTTCGAGGAAGCGTCCTGCGCCTGGCGCGGATCCATTTCCTCCTCAGATGCAGAATCCTACACCCGCATACACCGAAGGCATCGGAGGACATGATCTCTCAAATGATGAGTTCTTCCAGTGGGGTCAGACTGGTCAACCGGCTGTACCTTACAACGACAGCAATTATGCTATGAATGCGAACACCTTTCCTCAAGCCGCCCCTCAGCCGCAAACCTCTACTCAACTTACTCGAAGACCGATGACTCAACTCGCAGCGCCTGCTCACCCTCGGATCGATCAAGACGCGAGCGCTTGGATGGACAACGCAAATACGCCTCATGGTCAAGACGCTGAATGGGCGGACGACATAGCCGTACTCGAGGCTCGGGCACAAGTTGCGAAGAGAGAGGCTCAAGCGAAGAGAAAACAGATTCCTCCCTTTGTCCAGAAATTGAATAGGTGAGTCTCCCACTACAAGTGATATCTCGCGACAGTGCTGACTCTATACAGCTTTCTCGAAGATGGCAGAAACACTGATCTCATCCGCTGGTCAGATGATGGTAACTCGTTTATTGTCCTCGACGAGGATGAATTCGCGAAGACTCTCATTCCTGAGTTGTTCAAGCACAACAATTATGCCTCGTTCGTTCGTCAGCTGAATATGTACGGTTTCCACAAGAAAGTCGGTCTTTCCGATAACTCGATGCGGGCGAGTGAAAGAAAGAACAAGAGTCCAAGTGAATATTCCAATCCTTACTTCCGTCGTGGCCATCCCGACCTGTTGTGGTTGATCCAAAAGCCTAAGAACGCTTCTGGACCATCTTCGAAGAGAAAGAAAACGGACAACGATGCCAATGAAGAGGAAGCGGAAGAGTACGCTGACGAGGGAGTACCTATTGCCGACACTCGTGCCCGGCCGCATCCCGGTCAACTCACCCTCGGAAACACCCAGACTGCCCTAACCCAAGAACAATTCAAGAGTGTGCAACGCGAACTGGCAGCGATTAGGCATCAGCAAGCTCAGATCGGTCGCATGATGCAGCAGATCAAGCGCGAGCACGAACAGTTGTACGGTCAGGCAGCGACATTCCAAGACCAGCATAATCGACACGAGAATTCAATCAACGCCATCCTTACTTTTCTTGCCACTGTGTACAACCGTAGCCTCCAAGGTGGCCATGATGGTCTTCCAAACATGGCGGCACTTTTCGGTAACAACGCCATGCCTGAGAGTCAAGCGAATGTTGTGGACGTAGGCGATTTCCCCATCAACAACATCAACTTCGACAACAGCAGTCCGGGATTAGGAAAGCCGTTTAAGAGACAGCCTCTCCTCTTGACGAATGGTCGGGCAAACACCATATCCCCTCGGGCAAGCGCTGCCAGTAGCCCCTATCCTCAAAGAACGCAGGGCGTTCGCGCCACTCAACCGACCAGCTTGGCCCCTAACGTTGAGGAGGTCTTTGATCCAGGTGTCAACAGCCCCGATACTGCGATACCACCTCAACCAGCCAATCAAGGCCCAAATGTTCCTCAACGTGACATGATGTCGATGATCCAGAATGCCAATGCCCGCAATACTTCAGGTAGCCCGACTACTCCCGCGCAGGACTTTTCCAACGTTCTCAATGACCTCGAGGCATCTACAGGGGCAGGACGGTTGAGCAACTCCCAGCGTGCAGACATGTTGAAGATGATCAATGATTCAGCCCAGCAGCCATCGGGCAGCGACAATGCGCTGATCAACTCAACTCCACCACCAGGCCCAGCCAATTTTCGTCGTCGTCTGGCAAGCACGGGTGCCGATCTTGATCATCTCGCCAAACTCCAAGCCGAGCAAGATAAGAGCGTGCAGAACTTGACCAATCTGTTACAACCGCTCAGCCCTACCGGCTCCATTCCTGGCATCGGTGACGGCCAAAATCTACCTCCACCGCCACTAGACATTGACGATTTCCTTCACCAAGTTGAATACTTCGGCGACTATGGTGGCAGTGAGAGCAATGGGAACTATGACTTTGGAAACACAGGGCTCGATCCGACTGGACACAATGACAGCCTCAACTTTGATTACAAGGATGATGATGTGCTCTTTGGTGACCTGAACGACCCAGCTGGACCTAGCGACATTGGGGGCGGCAAATACAACCTTGGGTTCGATGGCGCTGCAGATGCGGAAGGAGGCCATCAGTACGAACCAGTCAAGTATGAGACCAGCAGTGATTACGAGCAGGATGGCGGTGGGCGTGTTGAGAGTATGCCGAGCAGTACAGTCACGACTCCCAAGTCTGCTGGGGATGATGGACCTGCTACTCGCGGCAGCAACAGTCGAGGTGTCGGTTCTGGGGTTGGCACAGGCACCGAGAATGGCTTGCCCACCAAAAGACAACGTTCTTGAAGGACAGTCACGGTTTCAAGAAGTGGTTAACGCCAACCAGTCGATTGACAACAACCTAGTAAAGGAGAGGCAGGCAAACTCAATGTTGTCACAGGGTTAACTCAGTTATCGAACTGAGTTCAAAGTTTTTTGTTGTGATGAATTTCTTGATGAGAGATGAAGAAAGAAAATGAGCATATGCGGTGGCAAAACACGGTACTCTAATAAAAGACAGAAGAAGAGGAATTGTATCAGCAACTACTACTAGGTACTGCAAGTAGTTGATGAAGAAAAACTTCCTAGATGCCCGAGGTACATAGGTACTACCTATTTTTACTTGCCTTTGATTCATGACGGTTGCATTTTGACTTTCCCCAAAGCCATATGATTGATGCCACCGTCAGCCGACGGTCATGGACGTCTTCTTCCGTCTTGGTGAATGAACATGGATGGAGAGGTGATGATTACACGAGTACCTGTGTACCCAGGAGATACCTCACGTTGGCTTGATATCAAAAATACTTCAAAGGTAAGGGCGTGTCCATCAGACAGTGTATCCGCGCTGTACATCCAATGGGAAAGGTATGTACATAACTGCGTTACCTGAGTGCTGATGCTGGTACTGGCACCGAGTACTTAAAATATAACGTATGTCGTATCTCGTCCTCGCTCCTGGTTCTCGTTCCGGTTCTCGCTCCTGAGAACCTGTTCTGGTTCGCGTCAAGATTGCATTCGCTCGACGTGAATGTATGTACGAGTGAGTGGGAGTGTTCCATGCCAATTTAAAACGTTGTGCGTTCGTTCGTTCGTTCATCCGTCCCGTTCGTGTGCGTGCATATGTGCCGTGCAAAGCAACGCCCTGCCCTGCTTGCTTCCAGCAAAGCACCTCACCCTCTTATCTCGTCACTCGTCAAAGTCAATTCTCTAAACCCCCCCTCCCCCCCCCCCTCTTTTGTTTCGTCGTCCAAATGTCACTCTTCGTTTTTGTTTTTTTTGTTTTTTTGTTTTTCACTCCCTCTTCTTGACCTTTGGGAAACTGAGCCAAATCCCCATCAGGACAACGATCAAACTGAGTATGACGGGCTGGAGGACCTTGACGCCCTTGCTGGCGGCGATGGCGCCTATGGCGAATGGGAACACGGTTCCGCCGGTGCCGCCCATGGCCATGGCGAAGCCGATGCTGCTGACGTGGATGTGTTTCGGGAGCAGCTTGGCGGCCATCATGACGCCGCCGGGGAACATGGGCCCGAGGAAGAACCCCAGGAACGCCACGGCCACGGCGGACACGATGAACTGCGGCACGAGCCAGAAGATGAGCTCCAGCACGAAGCAGAGCGCGAGGTAGACCATGACGCAGGTGCGTTCGCCGAACCGTTCCGTCACGAACCCCAGGCTCGCCCGGCCTAGTGCCTGCCCCGCCCAGAACCCCGAGCCCGAGTACCCTGACGCCGACGGCGAGGCGGAGCGGACCCGGAGCATGAATGTGACGATCCAGCCTCCCAGTCCGACTTGACGGCAGCACATCAGTTAAAAGACGTTTGAGAAGAGTGGACGGCGCGACTAGGGACGAGGGAAGACAAAGACGAAGAGAGGACTGATGCGAAGGGGACGAGAGAGACCGAGAGAGGACCCCGAATAGCAGCGGGATCCGTCCACGGTGGCAGGGAGCGCCGACGGTTTACATACCTTCTATACCCATGTAGATGAAAAAGAAAGCGGCGCAGAGCCATGTGATTTTCGATTTGAGGGCTTCGCGTGTCCGACCACCACCGCCTGATGCTCCTGCCGGCGAGTCTGTTTCGCGAGGGTGTTCGCGTCGGTACAATTCTCCGGTTTTGCGCCAGAAGGTGGTGGAAAGACCTAACAGTTCGAGAACAGATGCCCCGACCTGGAGAAGGAGGTCACCAGTCAGTACGAAAGTACGTACAAGGGGCAGTGGTAGTGGTCCAATGGGCCGAAGAGAGCAGAAAGGGCAGGCTGTGTGTGTGTGTGTGTGTGTGTGTGTGTGTGTGTGTGAGAAGTATCAAGAGGGCCAATCTGTCCGTCAATGGACGTACCATGACATAATAGAAATTCCACCACGGCATACCAGCCTTGACGACCATGCTCGTAGCGATCAAGGGAGCGAGAAGAGCCCCGACCGAATAAAAGCTGTGCAGGCAGCCCTGGACGGCGTTGGCGTTGTCCATGACGCCGATCCACGCGCAGAAACAAGCGTCGGTCAGGCCATTCCCGAACCCGGAGATGGCGTTGGCCACCACGAGAACGGGGAACGGAGGGTGTGCGGCGAGGATGGCGTAGGTGGCGATGTGGCATATCGGAGCCATGACTGCGATGCCGCGCTGGCCGAGTTTGCTGTGGATGCTGGCATTGGTGAAGGCGGCGAGGGAGTAGCCTGCGAACGGGGTCAAGAAGATGAGGGAGACGATGGTGTAGCTCAGGGAGTAGTATGATTCGAGCTGTTGATGTGGAGGTTAGAGATGAGAGATTGCTTCGCCGTTATCCCGTCGCCACAGTGAGTCCAGACGTGGGAGCAGCTGGGAGATCAAAAACCGAAAACGTACATATGGAATCAAAGCCTGGTCAGGAAGCAAGTGTTAGCCAGTGCGGACTTTCAGTGATTCGTTCGGGCCGTAGCAAGGGAACGGACAGTGTGAGGATGAGGATGAGGTTGGAGGGCTATGGAAAATCGTAACACTTACACCGACAGCACCATCATTCATGCCTGCAATGATGAATGACCAGAACGCGAATCCCAGACGTGGGATGTTCCCTCGAGGTCTGTTCCATCGCTGAGTCACGGCCTGTGCGGACGGAGGCGGATCGGCATCAGTGCGAATATTGTCTTCTTCGTCAGACGTGGATTCTTGTGCACGAGACGACGATGTGCCGTTGACGACTCGACGAGATATTTCCCGTAGTGACCGTCCTGGAGATTTGAAGCTGAGTTCAAAGGTTTCGGGGTCTGATGGTGGTTCTGGGGTGTCGTGCATGGACGATATCGTCATGGTCTGTGAGGTGGCCATTTTTGGGATCTTCAGTCGATCAAAGTGGGCTGAATAAGACGGTGATGTCCCCAGATGCTCGCTACCTGCTGTGTCCAAGAGCCATGAATGCGTTGCTGACTCGAGGTCCGAATGCTGAAGATGTGTCTAAGGGCAGGGTATGGTGTGTGAGAGTGTTCGGCTGGGCGTGCTCTGCAAGTATACACGATTGGATCAACTCCCTGGAACGCAGTACGGATGCTTCAACGGATGGGTCAGGGAGATTCTTGGTACTTGTCCTCGAGAGACTTTGTTGGTGGTAGAAGGGCGACTCGGATTGAGTTCGAGTATTATTTATCCTAATAGGTTAAAAAGAGTTGCAATACGGAGTATTTATCGGACTTTCTCCCGATGGCAATGAAAAGGAAACTTGACTGATGAGTTGATCGATGAGCGAGCGACAGGCACGTTTTTCTCCACGGCGAAGCACGAGGGCAGTGGAACCCTGGAGGCGCCCGAACCATCAACTCCCCGCCGATGAAGTGTCAGTGGTCGGATACATCTCAGCTCGGTAGATCTCGATAGAGGGTCCATGTGCGCAAAACATCACCACTACTTCGCCTACGAGTAAACGATCCACAATATCTTACAAGCCTCTGATACGGCGTCTCTCACAAGGCAAGTTTCCACGCCTCATTCGGACTTGCCCACAGTTCCAGGAAATTAGGACCAAGGGATTCATAGGTGGAATCAGTCTTGAGACCCTTGACCGAGTTCCTCACACACCCAGTCGACGCAATCTGCTTGCCAGCAAATCGATCCTTCACCCATGTCAACCATTTCATCTCACTGGCCTGCATGACGGGGAAATGATTCATGGCAGAATACGTGACCAGTTCCAGGGACTCGCCCCATTTCTGTTGCGAGAGCATTTCACAAGTGTCGTTCACTGCTGACTCGACCGTAAACAAAGGCACGACCACATCATCTTCACCCTGAAGAATCAGAAGGGGGCCCTTGAACTGCTTGCGTCCAGTCTCAGACAACTGCGCATACCTCTCCACAGAGCTATTGTTGTTCCAGCCCGGGCGGGTGAGTTGGTCTAGTGGCACATCTGCAAAGACCTGGCTGTATGTAGGTAGGCAACCCTGAAGTGGTTCCAGCACGTTATGAAATCGGTCGTATGCCAGCGATGTCATGCCCGAGTCGTTGTAAGAAGGAAATACAGCCGTGACGGCGTGGACGAGGGCAGGCTGCTGACTCAGAAGAGTCTGTGCCCAAGTCTGGGTGCTGTTCAACAACGCTTGTGCCAGTAGGTCGAATGTACGTGTGGGAGGAGCGAAAGCCACGGTACCCTTGTATCCAGGAATTGGCTTCTTGACCAAGCGCTCAGCAAATGACCATGCAGCTCCTCCTCCCTGGGAATGTCCCATGGCGACAAAAGGGCCCGTAGGCGGAAGCTCGGTGGGGAACGCTTTCCGGACGGCAGTGATCGCATCTGCCATGTTCATAGCCTGTGCAGGCCCATTTAGCCAAGGGTGTCCGATAGCTTTACCAGAGGGTAACGAGTCGAAACCAAGTCCGGCATAGTCAGGGGCTACAACAGCCATGCCTTGTAATGCAAGAAGGAAAGGGACCATGAAATGATACTGCAGGTTACGGTAGTTGCTGGGTGCACATGCCTTCAGAACACCAGAGGTACCGTGAGCCCAGGCGACCAAGGGGTACTGGGTGTTGTTGACACCAGGAGCGGCCAGCGGTGTGTACGGCCAAAGGACGTATGCTGAAGCGGGCAGTATCGTTCCATTCTGGTCGGTGGTGGTGTAGATGATTCGGGACATGGAAAGACCGCTTGGGACACTGTATACTGATAGGTTGGTTGCGTCTTCCACATGAAGCAAGCTACCTGGTGCGAGCTTTGCTGAAAAGTTGGAAGGGATGGTGTAGAACGAATAGTCTGGGTCGGCGTGCTGGTCCGACTCCCATGATGAAGCGGTCGTGCTGAGTGATTGACACTTTCCACCACAGGTCGTGCTTGACGTGATATTTGCAGCCGTGATGACGCCCGACAGTGCTAGGACAGTCAAGATGGCAGAGCGCCAACATGGAGGCATAATTGATGTTATGACAAGAAAAGGAAATCAGGTTGAGGCGACGGAGCGATGAGCATTGGGAAGCACCATTCTTACCTGTCCGTTTTATAGGAATAATGACCTTTTGTCGAGCTCTCCGCAAGGCCTGGCTACCTACCTGGTATGTCGGCAAGTCGGGCTCGCGAATTGTCAGCGATCCAAATCGAACATCAACTGCGAACGAATACGCTCCCATCGTCGTCGTGGACGAATAGTAGGCTCTCTGACCAAACTAGTCCGCTGAAATTCCTAGTCTTGTGGCTCAGAGCTGGCGAGCCGTGCGAAGCGCGAGAGCAAATGAGCTTGAGTAATAGATGGGCTCATTTGCTATTTCAAATTGTGCTTCGTGGCATATTTGAAAAAGTGGATGGCCAGGATGATGATTGCGGCTCTTGGAATTTGCGCTCAGCGCTCTGGTTATTGAAATTCGATTGTCAGACGTCCGGATGTGACGCGGGCTGCAGTAATTGGTAACGAACATGCGACCTATAAATTTAGTCAGACACACCCCAGTATCTCCATCTCTGGCGCCCTTGACGTCTTCCGCGCTCTTTTACCGCAAAACAAGGCACTTTGAAGCCGCCTCATTCCGAGCCAAATCGCCATGAAATGGACAAGGGGGCGCCAGGCGGTGGCAGGTATTACGAGATCCGATTTGAGTGTCCATATCCCTCATTCGTCCTGCATGAAGATTGCTGAGTGTCCCTTCGCCAGAAATGCGCTTATAAAAACCCCAGGCAACGAATTCCCCGGGAATGGTATCTCAGGTGGGAACTACTCAAATATACCTACTTGCTGGACCAACCTTTCTTGGGTACCTGGCTCAGGACCGAGTCGCCTGGTCTTCTGAAATTCAGGTAGTTGTCCAGTATGCATGGCAAAGCAAAAGAACCACCTGCTCCTCTATACGAGACAACTTTGTCCTCCATGTTACTCACAATGTTCCAGGAGTGGGTTGAAGTATCTCTTCAGGCGAGAGCGAAGGCAACGCGATCTCCTTCAACCGCCTTACCGTATCCAACAGCTCTGCTTTCCAATGCATGGCTTCTGCCTCCGCCTCCAATCTGCATACCATGTCGTAAGCCGAAAGGCCATCTTCGTCTTTCAGCCGCATATCCGCGCCACAGTCGACCAAGCATGAGAGGCAAGCCCTCAGCTCCTGCAAGATTTGACTTGAGGGGTCCTGAAATGGAAACAATCGCAGTAGAAAATGAAACACAGTGTTCCCATGATTCTCACGCTTGTTAATGTCAGAAACCAAGGGGGCAAGGAAGGTCACCATTTCCATGCGTTGATGTGATGCAGCCTGCATAACAAGTGTCCAGCCCGTTTTCCCATCCGAGACGTCCACGTTGGCGCCAAATTTGTACGTCAGTAACTTCACGATTTCCAGACTCCCCCATATGACGGCATGAGTCAGAGCGTCTCCGCCAAAGTAACTCACACGATCCACGTCGATCTTGTCTACAGATGGCAGAACCCCAGGGTTCTGAAGAAGTTCGAGCGCAAGTGAATCCATTCCATGCCACAGTGCGCGCTCTAGAACACTGAAGCCAGTACTATCCTTTTCAAACGCGGGGACTCCATTGGCATGGTGGAGCGTTCTCATTGTTGATCGGTGAGCTTCCGAGGCGGGTTTGAAAGCAAATACTATGGCAGTCCTTCTCCATCCGTCTTTCAGGCTTGTGATTGCCTCTTGCCAGGGACACTGTCTCGTTTCGAGGAAAGCAATGTGTGATGATGTGCAACGTTTGCATGCTTCGCAGAGTAGGTCACCATTCTGCATTGGTGTGGATGGGAAACCACGGTCAAGATAGGTCTTCACTACTACATTGGCACCCATTGCTGCCAGCAGGTGAAGTGAAGACAACCCATGATAATGAAGCTCTCTCACAGGACGAAAGTTTGCTCCCCATGCTTCCCATGCTTCCCATGCGCTGCCGACGAAGCCAAAGTTGTCCAGGAACGAGAATGCTGTTTGTTCCAATGATCGATCAAATCCTCCATACTCCCAATGTCTAACCCAAAATCTTGCGGAATAGGGATAAAACGGATGTGCCCTCCATCGCCTCCCACTCGGCTTGCGTGGAAAACCATCATATAAAAAATGACCTGACGAAAATGGGCTGAGCTGCAGGTAGCTCAAGCAACGAGAGGCCAAGAAGGTGTGCGGATTCGAAAGAAATCCGTCGCCCAAAGACTCGAGAAAGGACTGTGTTGTATAATGGACCATTCTGAGATTCTGGCTTTGTGAATCAAGCGTCACAAGGCCGGCACACACCGAGATGACGAGGTCGGGATCGTCAAGATCATATTCCGGGTCGATATCCTGAGTCTCTTCATCGACCGCAACAGCATGACGAACCTGATCCATAGTCAAAGGCTCGAAACTAAAAGTAACACATGTCAAGACCTTCCGTGCAAGATCTCGATGTTCTTCTGGTTGGCTCTGTATCCGCCGTAGACTGTCTTCGTATGCTCTAGGGAGAGGATCACCACCTTCTCTGAATCCACTCAGTGCTCTCAATATGTCTTTTGGCTTCGTCTTCGCGGACAGGGTGTCACAGTGCAATTTGGCAAGCAGAAACCTGCAATTGTTCAGTATTAGCACGCAGAGACACATTCGATATACGTACATTCCTTGAGCGCTCTCACGGACCTCTTGTATGACCTTCAACTGTAGTTCTGGCTTTTTAGCAATGCATCTGATACTGGGGACGATTGCTCGGCAGAATGTTTCCAGATCATGGTCACTGGCCTCAATGCGATGGCGTTTGTGGTTCTCGGGGACCCCATCAATCAGCACAAACGGCCGAAAGGTTGCTAGGATGCGAATTTTGACCTGGGACTTTAGAGTTTCTTGCAAGCGAAACAAGAGACCGAACACAAGCCCCCATGGTTTTCGTCCTTCCTCATGCGCGTTCTCACACTCATCTAGTGCGTCAACCACAAAGAAGACGGTGCAAAATCCTTGCAGCACGCTTTCCAAGGTACGTTCCAGATCATCCCAGCTTGGGCGCTTTTCCGGTCCTTGGTGCTTGTTGAAAAGATCCTTGACAGCATCAGATCTCCCAGGCCGGTACAGGAATAGTTGCCTCATGATGCTGCTAACGATATCAATGGATGATTGCTTTTCGCGCCTCCTGAAGCTGCTGTAGAAAAATGCCACAGCCGTATCGCTTTGCGAGGTGGAAGACTGCAAATCATTTATAATCACAGACGTGAGGAAAGTCTTTCCAACGCCGGGGTGCCCCTCAAAGAATAGATTTGCCAGGTTTCCGTCCCTCCAGTCGAGGTACGAAACATTGCTCAGAATCCATTGTCCGGTACCAGGCTGCACTTTAGTGAAATAGTCACTCTGCCATTCAGAGTAGGTTGAAGGTGCAAGCCAGTCGGCAATGTGCCGAGCTTCGGTAGCATCTGATGCGATTGCGAGTGTTTGCACCCCTTGCGCTATGTTGTTGAGCTGCGTACTAGGGATGGTCAACAAGTGAACCGGCGGAGATCTTTCCATTACCATCTCACCTATCGAGCACGGCTTTCAGAAGCTGCACTGCCGAAACTAGTCGTGATCTGAGCTTGGACGCCTCGGCAGGGTCCCATTTGAGACGCTTCCACAAGGGACTGTGTGGTTTTGTGGGTGTTGAGTTGATGGAAGCGAGCTCGGTGTGAGAGTCAATGACAGCATTCAAATCAGCCAACACGGAATCGCAGCTGGCTGCGGCACTCTGTAAGTTCGCCTTGACCGAATCTGCAAGCTCATCATCTTCAATCTGGACTTTCAGGTCATTGACCACGATCTGAAGAGTGCGTGTTCTTGGTGAGTTAGCAGAGAGTCTGAAGGCTGAGGAGAGATTCCGCACTCATCAGCTAGCGCCGCATATTCAGCGGGCGCCCCTTTGAATCGTTTCCTCGTCGCTTCTACCAACTTTGCAAGCGCAATAAAATCACCAAGAGAAAATCCGAAACTCATCGTCGATGGCGCGTAACTCAATGCTCTCTTCCTTTGGCATATTCACTGATCATGGATGACGCGAATCAGAGAAATGAGAGGAAGAGCGCGTAGTCAGGCTGAAAATGGCGCTTCAGAAGCCGACGTGGCCAACCACACAGCCTCAGATTCTGAAGCCTGGTTCTCACCGCTAGTGGAGGATCACACGGGCAGGGCAATATGGAGCTGCATCCCTATACATGAACCAGGCTTTATGTTGATCGGGCCAAGAGAACAAGAAAGATCTTGCAGGCTTTGTGGTGCGGCAACTTGACTATCAGAAGCGAAGAAGACGTCGTCCAGATCAACTGCCACAGTAAGGAGTCTCACGACAGTTACCGAAAGGAGCAAACGACAGGAAATCAGACTTCAACGACATATATTGTAAAACCGTAAGATATCGCGCATTATCTGTGAGCAGCCTGTTCCTTGACCCTAAGACGTTGCACTCGAAGTCGGAGCTGAGCTTGTTGACGAAGCAGTTGTACTCGTGCTTCCACCACTCGACTTCTGTACTTGCGCCTGTACGACTTGACCAGCGGTGTTGAAGACAATATCGACCAAGGCATTGAGTGGGGTATAGGAATACGTCTTCTCAGTAAGGCCGCCGGATAATGACTTGCTTTGACCAGTGTATGTCATGTTGGTAAGATAATCGCCTACAATGGTAGACACACCTCCGACCTCCTGCACAATGTTTCCAAGATTGTCGATCAGGAACGACAAACTAGTACCGCCCTGAGTGATTGTCCCCAACAGTCCATCGACGGCTCCCACAATAGGCTCAAGCAGAGAAGTGACGTTGTTAATGGCAGAGATGAGCAGTGGATTGAGATCAAGGGACTCGAATACTCTGTTGACAATGTCCACCAAATGCCCGAGTCGGACAATCAATTCCAGGTTGGCGTCGACATCCGCAATGGTGAGATTGACTTTTTGGATTGAGAGCGCAACGCCAGCGTTCAGGGTTACTAGCGACGCTACCTGGGCGTTCAAGTTGATGTCTGCCCGGAGATCATCGACATCGAGCTCGATACGCCCAACGGAAAGCGTCGGTACATTCAGATAGACATCGGGCACAGTTCCAGTCGATACTGGTACTGATGTGGTGGTAGGGGCCCTGGTGGTGCTTGAATTCGAGAACGGTGTTGTAGTCTGCGCAAAAACACTTTGGCCGTAGAAGAACACAGACAACAAGGTCAAGCTGACACGGAATATCGACCCGGACAACATATTTGAAGCAGGAGCTGGAGTAGGGAGTCGGAGTAAAGAATAGACCAGAATCGAAAGATCTTCTTTCTCATCCAAGGTATGTTATGTTGTATTTACCCTTTGTTCATCATCAACTTCTCAATTTTCGCCATGCAATTTCGCGACAAGGTCGATCATGAGAACAAATTTCATTGTTCATAATGGATTTCTTGCCGCATGTGTTTCAGACTGAAAAAAAAAGTCTCCAGGCTTGTCTGCAATGATCCTCGCAGCATCTGAAAAACAGGTTTTGGTGGAAGATCCCCCAGTCTCTTCACCAACGGTGAGAGCCATATCCCTGTCAACCGAGATTAGCGGCGTCTCACCCCTAACATTGCCATATGAGATTTCCAGGCTTTTCTCGACTTCTCCCACTTCGCATGCAAGAACCGCAGGTATTCTGCATGGGACGAAGTCTCATCAATGCCGGACATGAAATTGGATTAGCTCATGACTGGCAACTATCATGTCGACGTTCCGCGCTCATTATTTTGCAACCGTCACAGGAAATGGTTTTTGGACTTAAGATTACTTTTCTTCAGACGTTTCTCGGATATCCAGCCAGGATAGTACGCATGCTCCATCGTCTGCGATGTTGTCCCTAATCTTCTGTGTATTGTCCACATTGCTGGCTTTTGCATCTCCGCAAACCATATCCTCCGGAGATGGCTACACTGGCTATTCACTAGGCGTGAGCGGCGACGGCGAGTCAGCAGTGTACGAAACTGAAAATACCGACACTTCGAATGGAACTGCTATAACACCACCGGATGTCTTTCTGAACGCAAGTGTCTTCGTCGGGGAGATCGACATCACCGTGTCCAACTTGACAGCAAAAATCAATCTCGATGCTCAAGTTCTTTCGTTGCTGCAATTCAACGCCGGTGTCGACTTGAGCATCAATCGGGTCGCTCTGAGTATCCAAAATGTTTCGGCCAAAGTGGAACTCGAGGTGAGACTCGAGAACGTGGTACTCATGATCAACGACACACTCAGTTCCATCGATCTGAACCCAATCATTGCGACACTGGGCCAGGACGTCGGCACATTGGTCAACGATACCGTTGGAGGTCTCGGAGACGACTCAGCCTCGGATTCCAACGATTTATCTGCTCGTTCATTCAATCTCGACCAGGGTATCCTGTTTTCAGTCAATGATTACCAGGGAAATACTCACAAAAACCGAATCCTGGATCAAGCAGGAAATCTAGTCGATCAGTATCTACACAACGATGGGACGGTTTACCGAAGCGAGATTGTCGGGTCATATTGGCATGATATGACTTTCACCGGAGAAGAGAGAAGCACTGTTTTCGACGGCGAAAATGTTCGGGAGCTGGAATACTCATACAGCCCTTACAATGGGCTGAGCATAATAGCTTCGATCTTCCTGAACACACAGAGCAATGTGGTGGGAACAAGAGTGCTGAGTGAATTAGAGGGTGGTGGATCAAGCACAATTAGTACGGATTGAGAGTATGTAAATATTCAGCGACGGGTATGCTCAGCACGTCGGCCTAAGGTTTTTGTGACGCGCTCTTGATGTTCGTGTGCTTGGTTGTGTTAATTTCGTGTCTTACGATGTCCCACGCGATTGAACAATGCGACTTGAAACAACCGGTCTTTCTGACCTGGGCTCAATATGCAACGCGATGAGTCTTGCGTCGTAGATCTCGGTAGTGACGGGTTGGGCATACCTCAAGTCGAGCAACCCTGGCCTGAGTCGGAAGTTGAAGTAGTAAGGGCTCATCCGAAAGCCCGATAGATAGACGGCTACAAGGCTGCGGCCAAGCCAGCCCACCAAAAGACATATCACGTGTCAGGCTGAGCTGGGATTTCCAAGATCGACGTCGAGGGAAGAAACACTTTAGATGTTCATGCAGAAGTTGGGAATTCGAGCAGCCCGGCCAATGGCGCGTACATCTTAAAGTATCCCTCATACACGGGCGATCCGTGTCGCTCCCATACAAACATGTCGTCTCATTACACGACGGAACCTCCGCCTACTGCGTCCGTACTCCTCCATACCACCGCCGGCCCGCTAACGCTCTCCCTCTTCGCGAACCAGACGCCTCTAACATGCCGGAACTTCCTGCAACATGTCCTGGACGAGGATTACAACAACAACATTTTCCATCGCCTCGTTCCAGGTTTCGTCATCCAAACAGGCGACCCTACCGGGACGGGCGAAGGCGGGCAGAGCATTTACGAAGACCGGGAGTTTGAGCGTTACGATGAGGACTGGGCAAGAGTGATGGGCCGAGAAAAGGACGAGAAGATCAAGTTTGGAGATGAGATACACAGCAGACTCAAATTCAATCGGAGAGGCCTGGTGGGTATGGCAAAAGGCACCGGCGAGAGCGGAGGTTATGGAAGCCAGTTCTTCATCACACTGGGGGATTGCAGGGCAGAACTGGACGGCAAGTGCACGATGTTTGGCCGTGTCGAAGGCGAGGGTATCTACAACATAGTCAAGATCGCAGAAGGCGAGCTCGTCGAAGGAACAGAACGGCCCCTATACCCGGAGAAGATCCTCAAGGTCGAGATCCTCGAATTGCCCAAAGGTGAAGCCTGGCAGAAAATGCGGAAGAGGGTCAAAGTTGCCGAACGCGTTGTCGAGGCTCCGGCCAAGAAGAAGGCTCCCAAAAAGAAGGGCGGAAAGACGCTGCTCAGTTTCGGAGGCGACGAAGGAGAAGACAACGCAGACGACATGGCCGTCCGACCGAAGAAAGCGAAGTTCAACCCAGCCTTGATCGACGCCAGCGGAGAGATCGACTCTACGTCAAAGCAGGCAGGCACCGTGTCGAAACCAAAAGCCAAGCCTAAGCGCTCACCATCACCGACGACAGTTCCACAGAAACGAAAAGCAAGCCCAGGACACGAACCATCCACGAAGTCCCCTTCGCCTGTGCAACGCCGAAAACCCTCATTCCACGACCCAACAACACAACTCCCCCTACGCGACCCTGAGTCCCCGTCTCGTTCACCTACACCCGACGAAGAACCATCCAAGTCCAAATCCTCGGCATCGAACCTGCAGGCTGAGATAGCAGCTCTGAAAGCTTCGATGCGGCGTACAGTGGCCACGGCAACAGACACGTCGCACAAAAAGTCAGCGCTAGAAGCCTTGATCCCGCCCACCAGCACTCGGGGTCGTAAACGTCCTCGGCCGGGCGAATCAAACGCCAAAGAGGACGCCAACGCGCTCAAGATCCTCAACGCGTTCAAAGCCCGCCTCGAATCGTCATCGGCGTCCAAACCGTCCCAGAAGAAGACGAATGGCGAGAAACCGCACGGCGCTCCACAGACGGGAGAAGGCACCACCAATGACGACAACGACGACAACAATAACGACGAAGAAGCACAGTTGTGCGATCTCCACTTCATCGCAAACTGCCAGTCTTGTTCGCGATGGGACGAGCAGGGCGCGCAGGGCCCCGACGCCGACACGGACGACGACACGGACTGGCTCAGCCACACGTTGAGTTTCGCCAAGGACAGACTCGGCAAGGACCTGACGTGGAAGAAGAAGAACGAAGAGGAACTCGTCGTGATTGATCCGCGCGAGAAGGAGCGAGAGCTCAAGACCGAGAAGAGACGGGATCGCGATCGCGGTAAACCCCGTGACAAGGATAAAGGAAAATCTAGAGAGGGACGATGGTGACACTCATGACTTTTCCCTCAAGGCCCGGCAGGTATATGCAGGTACTTCTGCTCTAGTGCGTCGTCAAAAAGGGTGATACTACCCTCTGTATAATCGTATCCGCCCGTATGGGTGACTATCAAATTTCTGGACACTAACCCGCCTAATGCGATTTTTACGTCGCCGCTGCAAATTGTGTACAAAAAGATATCTATGGGTATTTCCTCATCTTCAATCTTCAGCAGCGTAGGTATATATAAACACATTCTTTTCCGACCGCGTCGCCCCCGCTCTATATGTACTTGTATGGATTCATGATGCCGTTGGGATCATACAGGTTCTTGATCTGCTTCATCAGGCCCAGCATGGTCTCACTGCGACTGTAGCTGATGAACTTCTTCTTCGCGATTCCAAGGCCGTGCTCGGCGCTGATGCTGCCGTTCCTCTTCTGGATCCACTCGTACACCCAGGGTTCGATCGCCTCCTCGACCTCTTTGGTGTACCTCCTCACGGGGACGTTGAGATGGAGGTTTGAGTCGCCCATGTGCCCATACCCGACGACACCGATGGCCGGGTACGAATCGTCGTCACCGACCAACCCCTTGGACGTGAGTCGTTCTCTTGTGTCTTCGACCAACTTGTAAAGCTCGACAAGCGGTATTGACACGTCGTATTTATACGTGCCGCCGAAGTGTCCGATGGCTTCGGTGATGCCCTCTCGCCATCCCCACAGGGCGCGGACCTGGGTCTCGTCTTGGGCCAGGACGCCGTCAGAGGCAATCTCCTCGCCCATGACATACTCCAAGAACTGCTCCAACTTTTCGTTATCGTGCTCGGCGTTGGACCCGCTGGTTTCGATCAAGCAGTAGAAAGGGTGGTCTCCCTCGAGCGGCCGTTTGTTGCCGGTGACTTTGTGGACGAACCCTTGACTTTGCGAATCCATCAATTCGAAAGCCGACAGGATCTCGCCCAGCTGGATCTTGGCCTCCTTGAATGCCTTTTGCACGTGTTCGAAGGAAGGGAGACCAAAATAGGCGACGTTCACAGCTTTTGACCGTTGCGGACATTGCACCGAGACACCAGTGATGATACCGATGGTACCCTCTCCACCAATGAACAATTGCTTCATATCGTAGCCGGTGTTGTTTTTCCGTAGCTTGGACAAGTCATCGACAATGGTGCCATCGGGGAGTACAGCTTCGAGACCCAGTACATTGCCGTGTAGCGAGCCGTACCGTAATAGTCTCAGGCCTCCAGCGTTTGTGGCCACATTACCACCGATCTGGCATGAACCCTTTGCTCCCAGGTCTAGAGGGAACAGGTGGTTGTGCTGTGCCAGGAAGTTGTCTGCCACCTCCAGTATGACACCTCCGTCGACGACCAAGATGCCACTCACGTCGTCAAAGCTGCGGATCTGATTCATGCGCGCCAACGAGATGACAATCTCGTCAAACACCGGCACGCTTCCTCCCACCAGGCCTGAGTTTCCTCCTTGCGGCACGACGGCCAGTTTGTTCTCGTTGCAGTATTTCAGCACCTTGCTCACCTCCTCAGTGCTCTTCGGCTTCAACACGAGCTTCGTGTGCCCTCTGTATTTCTTCATCCAGTCTCTGTTGAATGCTTCGAGGTCGTCTGAAGCGTCCTTCGTCACTCCGTCGATCACAGCTGCCTCATCGCCGAGGGCGGATTTGAAGAACTGGACATGGTCCGGGGTGATCTCGGCGAACCTCGAGTCGCGCTGGATGTTGTACATGTCTGTGGTATATTTGACATTGTGATGTGGCTCTGAAGTATCCTCCCTTCGCCTGGACGTGCTGGAGAAACTGCGCACGGGTTCGTAGAGCGTTCGGGCGCACTGTGGCTGTCGCGGCCGAGGGATTGAAGGTTTTCTGATCTGCCGCAGAGCGCGAGCAACGCTTCTAGATGTTGGCACTGCCATGTTCATTCGGCGCGACGAAAGGGAGGCGAGATGAGGCAGGGTCAAAGATGAGGTCCCGGCAAGTGGAAAGTAGAATAAGATAATCGAGAATGTTGTAGGGGGAAAGCGACTTCGGATGTTCGTCACTGAGCGTCGATATTTAATCCCCCACTCTTTTTGTCTTTCCCTCGGAAGAAAACTACATCGGGAATACTCCTTGTCCAGGACGACATAGGTTATAGCCGTTTCTCTTCTACGTCTCATACCCCCTCCTCTCCGTCGAGTTCAAGCAGCTACAATAGACCAAGCTTCGAGATGAGTATACTATCCTGCGACTGGCTCATAGCACTTCCCCGGCACAGCGCCTGATCCAGTTGACCGTCTCCTCAATTTGGCTTAAGAACGGATTATGTCCTGAGTCAATCATGGTTACTTTGACCTCTTTCCCAGCTGGCATCTGTTTGTTCGCCTCTTCCACGATGAACCTCTGCTCTTCCACCGCCAACATGCGGTCATCCTCGCACATCAGATAGTACGTCGGAAGCACCAGATGTCCGGCAAATGGAATAGGGATGCGGTGTCCCTCGTAGATATGCGGTCTGAGATTCGACGCCCAATGTTCAGCCACGGTAACTGGTAAATCGTGGTACAAGAGCTCGTTCGCACCAGGAGGACTAGCCGGCATACTGACTTCGTATTGACGTCCATCCGAGTATGACGACTGCCAAACTTGTATGCAAGGCGGGACTTGGCCACCTGTGCTGTCCAGTATCGACATTCCTGCTGGAAGCAGTAGTCCCGCGATTGTCATCAGTCCCGCAATGCCATTCGTGTGCCCGGCTGCGCGACGCGAGAGCTTGTCGAGATCCTGGCAGGCCACCGAACCGAGGACAGAGCTATACGAATGGGTCAGTATGAGAATGTCGTAGTCAGGGTAGTCGTTCAGCTCGCGGGTTGCGATGGACTTGATTGCCTCGACATCCTCTACGACTCCGTTTGGAACAGGCTGGTTGAGCTTGGAGTAGTGAAGGCTCGGTAAGCGCACCACGATGACTTTGTACTCCTTTGCTCGCAAGCTGGTCGCCAGGGGCTCGAAATGTGCTGGTTGATGCCACGCGCCAGGTACCACCTGTTTGCAGGGTTAGTTCTTGGGACACTGTATGGAACTGGAAGCTCTCTCGGTGCTTCTACCGCCCTGTGAGACGTATCCAGGCACTTACTATAATAGTGGGCTTGGGCGGTGGCATGTCCGTATGCGAGGGGTGAGCGTTCCCTATTTTCGACAGATACGAAAGACATCGATAGATGCTTGTGCTGGACGATTGCGTGCAATCGAGATCGACTGGGAGCGTGTTTCGCTTGTCGTGTCGTCGGCTTGATCTACTGTTAGACACTTGATACTTGCTTCCGTACCTTGTTGCAGGGCGGCATCCTGACGACGGCGTTTGGCTTCACGCATTCTCATTATATATAGTCGTTTACGACTTGAGTTCAGGCCGTTGGCCCTCGACAATGCATTCGCAAAGACAATGCACATGAGGATAGTTGTTTGCGATATGGCTGTTTGTACAGAGTGTCACAGCCGTAAAGGCTTACTCGTCTTCTATCGCAAAGCCACCGATTGAGACGCATGTTTTGCCGAAAGGGTTCGCAACTTGCGAATTAGGTACCAGCCAATGCACATTGTGTGAAAGATATTTGAGTTAGTGCTATATGTGCCGCTTCAGCTGCGTTGACTGTCCTCATTTTGGCCCGAAAAGTCTGGTGCGAAATTCGCTGCAGCCTGATACTGGTCTGCCTGATATCGCACACAAAGGCATTTATCGCTTGACTACGGAATCTTCTCGGCAATAGATACTCGCCCCCTCTGTGTGATGCCATACCACAGGACAAACGAGCTACCGTCAGTCATGGGTTGAGTCGAGTTGGTCCTTTTGACTTTGTATGATTTTCTGGTCCTACTTCTCTCCCTTGCTGAACTCTGTACTCGGCCTGATGCCATGTTTCACGACGGGGCTGTCCAGAAACCGTGCATGGTCATGGAAGGCCTCAGTCTGCACCCGAGAGATCTCTACTTCTTGCCTGCCGCGAGTCATCACGTCTTGGTCGTATTCTGCAAGCGCCTCAACTAGGGGCAGCTTTCCAGACTTGACCTTGACCATTGCATCGACAAACATTTTGCTGTCTTTGACGGCGTTGTTGGCGCCTTGGCCACGGTCTGGAATGGATCACGTCAGCAATGTCTTGCTCTGGTTGCCATGCATCCTTGCTTCCTCGTGGCGTGATATGAGCTGTACTTACGGAATGTCATGCTGTGCGCCGCGTCTCCTGCCAAAGTCACTCGACCATCCCGATTGTCCCAGTCAGAGGTAGGACTCCAGATCTTGAGCTGGACCACCTTTGCCTTGACATCTTCTGGCATCCACTCAACAGCAGACTTGAAAGGGTCAGCCCAGCCATCTGCCCGTTTCCGAAGTTCGTCTGCCATGTTCTGGCCTTTGCATTGATCCTCACTGGTCTGCTCCTTCGGCCACGTCGCGAGAATGTAGAAGATCCATGTCTCCGGCCTGTCGAGGTCGGGTTTATCCAGCAAGAAGATACCAATGTACATGGACTTTGGATGCACGCCTACATCCACGATAGGATGCATCATCTTGTCCATCTTCAAGGCTCTGTCGGCTGTGAACCTGAAGGGGAAATTGAGAAAGACATATGGTAGAATCCGGGCCTCGGCTTCGTCACCCAAAAGCCATCGTCGAACCCATGAACCCCCTCCGTCTGCACCGACGATGACTGTGCCGGATTCAGAAGTGCCGTCTTGGAAGTGAGCAATAACCCCATCAGATGTCAGCTCGACGTTCGTGACTGTTTTGCCAAACTGGGGGGTTCGTGAGTATGCTTTACGTCAATAGGACTGAAAGGGCAGCATTGATTCACCTTGACATTGACGTCCTTGGACCACAGAGTTCGCGTCTTCTGAATATTCAGTCGCCGCACAGCAGGAAAGGGCGGTTCGACAATGGTTTCTCCTGTGGCTCCATCCCTGATTATGACACTTTCGCATCCTGCTTCCTTCGAGTTCAGCTTGGTGTCTGGCTGGCATTCCGCAAGGCGGTCGAACAGCTCTGGTGGGAGGAGTTCTTGAAGAAACGGATGCGACCAGGCTATTGTCACTCCCCAGTTCCGGTCTCGCGGTTCGCTTTCCTTGTCGACCACGACGTAATCGATTCCATTCTGACAAATGGTTAGCTTGGCCTGGTGCCTTGAGTGTGGATCAGGCCGAGACCTTCTTCAAGCCCTGAGCAATGGCCAACCCAGACAATCCTTGACGGGACCATTAGTTCTGGATAGCTGGTTAGAAGGGCGTTGGTGGTAACATACCGGCGCCGACGACGATGACTTTCAGAGGTTTGCTCATGTTGTTCTATTTTTGGGTGCTGGTTCCGGAATATTGGGTATCTCCCCCACAAGAAGCGGTAGGGGGTGTTTACCAGTTTGGGTTCGTGGGGTCAAAGTCCGGGGAAGTCGAGGCACAGCAACAAGAAAGAAATGAGCAGCAAGGCGTTGACGCAGATGGGGCGAGTAACAGACGAAAGAAGCAGACACAGGTGTTGTCAAGTGTCCATCGGTGAAGATCGAACTAAAACATCAGAGTTTTGAGTTGTGACACATGCCGCCCACCTGCAGCCTGGACGCCGCCAACACAGACAACACGAGGCATCGGGGCCCGAGCGCGATTCCTACGAATACATAGTTTTGTGTAGTCTGTAGGTAACTACAAAGTACAAAATGAGTCAATCAGATGAATGTGCGAGGATTGAAGTCTGTACTTTATTTGCCCAGATCAGGCCATTGCTGCATGGTGATGACTACTGAGGTGTTACTGTTACTGTTCCTGGATTTCAGCTTTATCACAAGCCCATCTATCTAAAGGATGATCGAAGACCTCCGTACTACACGTCCCTCTGATACTGAAACCCAACACAGCCCTGCCTAATCTCAAGCTGCCCTCTCACCAACTCTTGTTTGACAATATTTATTAGTTTGGCCCCCCCCCCTCCAACTACCAGTCGCCGCAGTCGGTCGATGGACTCGGCGCGTCCACAATGACGATCATCGAACTAGCCCGCATCAGCCTGAAAAATGGAGTCACGGCCACGGACGCGACGCTCAAGCAGAACCTCAAAGAAGTCAAGCGCGTGATCGAAGAGTACAGCAAGCTGACCACGCTGTTCTACACGCAGATCGACGACGCCACGAGCATGTTCGTCATCGGCGCCTGGGAGACCAAGGACCAACACCAGCGCGGGTTCGACGGGTCGGCGCAGCAGGGCGAGATCTTGAAGCTGGTCGAGGACCAGATGGACATCGACTGGATGCACTACATGGACATCGAACAGCATCGGATCCCCCTGGACGCCCCGGTGCTGATGGTGCTCAAGGCGGTGTTGGCTCGCCATGTGCATCGTCTGGCCGTCGACAACGAGTTCGCAGAGGGCACGGCTACCTTGGGCGGAGCGAGGTACGGCGCCGTGTCGGCGTGGAACATCCCCAAGGATCACAAGGAACACGCGGTCCGTGTGCATTTCTCGGGCTGGGACACCACCGACGAAGCCGTAGAGAGCGTGGCGAGCATCATTGCGGCGGGAAGGGGTGATGGATTCGTCGAACACACGCTCGAGTCGATGCTGTTTCTCATGAAGAGAACAGAGTTGGATTGAATCTACGGTGTAATCTTTCTTCCACGGTAGACACCACGAGCACTGATAGTATTAAGCACTCGATGTACCTGTCGATCCGGTTGTTATTTTACCGCCCAGTCCGATGCCCCCTCCGAGCTGACTCTCTCCTCACCATCCTGCATCCTGCATCCTTGACCCCCGCCTTTTCTCGTCTCGCCTGAGGTGATCATCACTCTGAGGGCTCAGATCGTACACAGTCCCACTCCCCTCCTACTGGTAAGCTAGTCAAGGCTACTTCACAAAGTGTCGGACGTATCCCTCGGGGCTCTATCGGATGTACGTGAGTGAGTGACTGACCGACGGACTGCGCACCCCTCGGTGCGATTGTGCCAAATGTCCAATGCCACGAGGATTGTCGTGCAACATTTACGAGTACCTTTACTCACCGCCACCTCATCTCGACTACCTTAACCAGCCTTGACTCTCACTTCGTCCAGAGCGTCCCGGATATCAAAAGGTCACGCACGATTGACCCAAGGCTCCGACTATCCAAGCAAGGAAACTCATCACAATGTCTACCAACGACGACGACGACAACACCCTCACCACCTCGCTCCGTGACCTGATCTATGCCAACCACATCCTCCACCACCACGGCGTCGTCGACGCCTACGGGCACGTCTCGATCCGTCACCCGACTGATGCCTCAATCTACATCATGTGCGGCTATATGGCGCCAGCCATGGTGTCGTCCCCGGCGGACCTGATCCACTACCACGTGTCGACGTCGGAGCCGGTCGACCCCAGCGCGAAAAAGGGCTACTCTGAACGGTTCATCCACGGCGAGGTCTTCCGGCGTTTTCCCAGTGTCAACTGCGTCATCCACAGCCACGCCGAAGAGGTGCTGCCGTACGTCGTGAGCACGGGAGTGTCGCTGCGCGCCGTCTACCACATGGCCGGGTTCCTGGGGTCCAAGCCGGTAAAGGTGTTCGACATCGACCCGCACTACCGCGAAGGTGACCAGCGGGACATGCTGGTCCGGCAGGCCCACACGGGTGCTGCGCTCGCGAGTGTCTTTGGCGATTCCGGCGCGGGTTCGGATGGCTCTCAGGCACCGGTGCCCGAAGAGACCGTCGTGCTGATGAGACGCCACGGCTTCACGACCGTCGCCGACAACCTGGTCACCGCCGTCTACCGGGCCATATACACGCGCATCAACGCCGAGGCGCAGACAAAGGCCATGACGATCGCGAGGAGCGTCTACGGCGACCAGGTGGAAAAGGGCGGGTTTGAGGGACTCACGCCGTTGCAAGGGGAAGGCTGTGGTCTCATGTGTGAGCAGTATCAGGATAAACCTTGGAGGTTGTGGGTTAGGGAAGTTGAGATGAATCCGCTCTATGTGAACGAGTTGAGCGAGAGGAAGAAGGGGTAGAGGAGATGAATCCGCTTCTGGGGGACGAGTTGAGATTGAGTGAGAGAACCGAAGCAGATGGGAAACGCTGGCGGCGGCACCAATAGCAGTGGCACCAATCTCGCTTCTTGACGTGTTCTCTCAGAGAAAAAGGCCCTCAAAGTGTGTCACCCATTGATTTAATTATGAGAACTCAGAAAAGGTCAAAAGTTGACTTGACTGTGACTTTGGTTTTGGGTTTCCCCATTACCATGCACGTCCTTCCTCTACCTGAGTTAGGACGTAACGACAGATTATCACCAACATCCTCGTACGATGACTACGATAAAATTGACGAACAGGACAGGCAGTAGTTGGTGCTGGGACCAATGAAAACACGCTTGAATGACTTCGCTGTATTTTGGCTTTCCGGGTGTTCGACTGCGTACTGATTTGCATATTCCACTTCCACGTACTGTGCCGATGTCGATAGTGAATCGTTCCACAAGTTCATCCATGTCGTCCCATTATCCATTACCCATTTCCCGTTTCCCGTGCCTGAAATCCCGTAACCTTACCCAGCATTTCATTTCAGTTCCACTCCGTTGATCAATCTGTGTTTTGGTAGCCCGTCGCCCTTGGAAGGAAATTGTCCCTGGACCGCACAAATAACCCTAGGAGAGCAAAAACAGTGGTACACGAATGGTGTGGTGTTTCGCCTTCGCAAGCAAACCTTCCCAGATGACATGATCGGGTAATGTGTTTTTTTTTCAGGTCAAAACGGTCGTGACACCACTGACCCACGCCACGCCCGCCTTGATGATCCCCTCGACGACATCGACTTCCTCCATGGTCCTCGGGGCGTAGACCATGACCCAGCCCTTCGGGATGAAGGCGAGGGGGAACCTCTGGGCCCAGCCCTTCTCCACGACGGTCTTGGCGTCCGGCTCGCTCAGCCAGACGTGCAGACTCCCGTCGGCCGGGTGGACGTGGGCGACCTCGGTCCCGATGAACTTCTGCCGCCCGCACTCGGCGTTGACGGTGGGCAGGGACTCGCGCGCGTAGATGCCGTCGGAGCTGTACCCTTCGGTCCTGCTCGGCCTCACGTCCAGGATGTCCGGGTACCGCGCCGCGAAGGTCGCCGGGAGCGTGGCCGTGCGGTCCGCGACCCCGGGCGCCACGACGCCGGCCCCGTAGGGCACCTGGCGCTGCGGCATGGTGCGGGACACGATGGGCGGCCGCGGGCCGGCGCGGACGGGCACCGCGTCGGCGTCGAGGTACGACGGGCCCGCGGCCGACGAGAGGCCCGACGCGTCGCTGAGGTCGTCGCCCGACAGCATCCGCCCCACGCGCAGCTTCGTCATGCCCCAGTACCCGGACCACGTCGGCGGCGTGCCCCCTGTCCCGAACGACTTCCACGCGTGGAAGTCGGACACCACCCAGGCCGTGAAGAGCGCGACGGCGGCCACCGCGGTCGACGTCAGCGCCGCGTTCGTCGGGCGTGATCTGATCGTGTCCATGACCTGCGAGTATTGGGATTGAAGAGTCGACGTCGACATTTTGGTGCTGTCGATGAAGGACTCTCTGAGTGGTGAGTGGTCGCGCCCGCAAACAAAAGACACTCGAGCACCAGTTGGGTTTCGGTTTTCGGGGAGGATGTCGAGTGCCTGGTGGCCTGCAGCTGTGTGCCCAGCCAAGGTTAACGCAACTAGTTAGGTACTGTCAGTGGAAAGGGGAGACGGATGACTAGGTGGGTAGCCAAGGTAACTGACCGTACCAGACCTGAGGTGATACCGGATCTGTAATCACACCGAGACAAGCATGATATTTCTATGTTGGTTGAAGGTGTCGAAGGTATCAGGGAGAAAAATTGACGAGATCCAATTTGGTGGAGAAGGGTGGGATGGATGGATGGATGGATGGCGCTGACGATTGACGGGACTGTGAGACGTGAGTGAAGAGTGAGTTGGTAACTTGGTAGATGGTACGGAGTATGTAGATATTCAGACGGACTCTGCAGGTACCTATAGTTAGTGACCACATGTCCGAGGTGTCCAAGGTTGGCTCGTGCACCAATATATCGGCCTAGTTAGTTACCCTGGGTACCTGTAGTTAGCGTCCTTGAGAAAGACCTGGGGTACTCCATGCCCCCCGCACTAACTAACTAGTTAGTTAATTACTTAAAGACGGCGGCTCCGTCGGGCTAACTTAGGGACGAGGCGGCACCCGGCTTCATGCTGATCCCGAGTATTACCTCTTACAACTTTAGTCTCTACTCACACCTCTAAGTTAGAGACCTGTGCTTGTCCAAGTACCTCGTCAAGTCAAGCTCTAAGACTGCCCTCAGATCGATACAGATACTGCGGCCACCCTTTTAATGTAAGACGCCAACGACTACCTAGGTTCGAATCACACTCATCTACCCTTGTTTCGACATCGTCAAGGCAGTAATAACGGCGGCTCCGATGCCACTCCCATCCTCTGCTCTGGTCAACTTGATCATTCCCCTCTCCAGGCCCAGAATTTCGGCCACGGCCATCTCCCATCGCTTCTGGAAATGAGGACTTTTCATCGCCACAGACCCATCTGCAGCCACATGCCCTCTCTTCACACCCAGCCTCTGACAGATGGCAGCAGCACCACACCCGCAGAGCCTCGCACCGCGGATGGCGATGAGTCGCGCGAGATGTCGCATCAGCAGGAGCTCCTCTGAAGTCGGGGAAAGAAGCCTAGATACAGACCCTGACTCGCCAGGGAGGTAATACCGTTCCATCAAAAGCTTCCTCGATTCCGTCAGACCCTTGGACTCGTCGTTTTCGATTTGTGAGAGAATTCCCGTGTCGATAACGTACGGTTCTTCAATGCTCTTCCTCTGTTTCCAATCATCGCCCTTCGTGTCGCGTGCTGCATAGGTATCTTCTGAGGTGGACTTGAAAAGGATGCCTCGTCGCCACATGTCCACAATCACTTGACGGAATATCTCGCCGAGGTACAACCCAGCAAACATCTTCTCGAACGTCTGTTCTCCTGGCCGTGGTGATTCTTCGTCAATCTTCTCATCATAGATCGTGCGAGGTAGGACAGTATGTGAATTGTCAAAGGCGCCGTATTCGCAGTTGATCGCCATCACGCCATCCCCATCATTTCCGCCTGTGCCATTACTCGACCCGTCCCCTCCATACAATCTCATTTTGGGAATGTTCTTAATCTTCTCAATATATGCGGCATTGCAACCTGTGCCGAAAATGGCTCCGATAATCGTGTCTGGATCCTTATACTTTGACGCGATCAAGGCCCCAGTGGTGTCGTTGATCAACGCGACCACTTTTATTGGAAGATTCTGTTCAGGTCAATCAGTATCATGGGTATTGTGGTGAATGTCCAAAACCAGAGTATACCCTTTTCTCGATGGCATTTCTCAACATGGCCACCACGTCTTTTCCTTCCACGCCATCGATATCCCAACCTTTCGTCCAGGTCTGTAGAGCACCATGGTCTATTCTGTCTTGCATTGCCGGATAACTAAAGGTGAAACCTAGAGGTAAGGCGCCATCTTCCTGCGCTTCAATGCGATGCTGTTGGACGAAGTGCTGTAGTGAGTCCGCGATGAATGACCAGAGCGCTTCGGAAGTGCCGATTTTGATCTCCGAAGCTACGTTATATCTCTCTTGGATAACATCTACACCACTGCCGTCTCCCTTCAGGGTAATTGAGCAAACACGAAGATTCGTACCACCCAGATCCAATGCTAAATAGGTACCAGTTTCTTGGCCCGTAGGTAGAGACGTCACCCAGGTGATGTTCATGGGCTTGCATACAGTTAAAAAGGGTTCTTTTCAGAAAAGGAAAGTGTCAAGCATACAATGTTCTGTCCGTGTTTATCAAGACCTTGTGTTTGTGAAAGTCAGCATGAGACAAGAGGGCATACATGTACTTGGGCAAGCAGTCGCAAGAAGAGCATATGTGACAGTGGAAGACCACACGTGAACATCTCCAGTATATCATCGGGTTACAAGGACACACCTTGCTGTAATTCCTCGCCAAACCTCTTTGTGATTTTTTTCAGTGTAGCTGTGTCCACTGTGAATATATTCTCCAACTTTCGTCGCTGCCTTTCGAGTTCAGGGGGGAGCGTCCCTAATGGATCTAGATTGGGCGTGAGTCCCATAAGACAAAAAGCTATGGGCGATGCGTACCCTGATATTCTACCCCTGTAAGAAATTCATCTTCAGCTCGGACCTGACCTGGCATCTCCCTCATTAATCTGCTCGTGTTAAGCATAAATCTGAGAGCTCAACAGCACGATCCCTGCATGGAGAACTGGTTGAAACGGTGCAAAAGCAGGGGACAAAGTAAAAATGAACTGAGAGAGGAAGCCGGATGAAAGAAGCGAGCGTCAATCTGTGGAATACATCAATTCTTCCTGGTCAGCCATTGGCCATCGTGATATATGATGCTCCCCATTTTTGCGCCCAAGGAACGGGTCTTATTATGACGTCAATCCCACAACCTCGTTGCGAGCCTTCGCAAGAAAGCGTTTTGATAGGATTGAGTATCCCTTGTGGTAGACTTTCGAGATAGGATGGATATAGAGACTGGTCAGGTGGCATCATGATTTGGAGGATGCGTTTTGGATCTTGCGACCCCTCTCTTCGAGAGAACGAGGCTCGCACTGCCACAACAAGGCTGAACATTGAGTGTGTCGTGTTGGAGTCTTTATGAGCCGCCTGATTCTCATCTCCGGATAAGCATTGAAGCTATCCGAGAGATGCGGACCGGGGTGGCTGGTTCAGCAATATTCCCTTCTACTTCGAAAGGCCTGCTGTCATACCACGTCTCGTGGCTTTCCGATCAGACCGAGGTCTTGCTCCGCTTCACCATCTTCATGGGAGTCATCGCTCTGCGCTTCCCATGCGGTCGGCTTGAAGATATCATGTTCCTTCGTTTGGAATCTTGAGCTGTCAGTGTTTGCTGACGCCTCTGTGTCTGCCTTTTCAAAATCGGTGTCGTGTGGAGACAGCACTGAATATGGACTGTATCCGTCTGGTGCTAGAAGATTTGCTTCTTCTAGGTCTTGTTTTGATTTTGCCTGCCCAATAATCGGCGTGATATAGATATCGAAGGCCAGCGACAGACTCCAAGAGACCGTAGTCAGTGCATAGATCCACTCAGCAGGTGCCCCTGCTGCTGTGATCCTGTAGCATTTCGTTCCTGGAGTCTGAATGTTCTTTGCTGTCGCCCTGTGGCAGCCGAAGACAGCCACCTCCATCATCGTCGCCGTGGCTGCAATGCCAATATTAGCGCAGAAGAGACACTCAACACCGCTTGGACATACGCAAGGCAACTGCGAGGGTAGCTACTTTCCACCAATACAGCAATCTCACACAACCTATATTCCAGAGATCAGAGTACTTTCGGCGCTGGAGATGGTCTGTAATCCAGCCAGATACTTTGATGCAGAAGACCGACAGCGCTTTTGCCGCCGTCACAGTCAGATGGAGATGCCTATCAGGATTCGCAGCTGCGAATACCACCCAAATTGCCAGACCTCCAGAAACTACACTGACGAGCCAGCTCGTCCGTCGACTTTCCCATCCTACCAGTTCGTCGCGTCCCCGGTAAAGGCTTATGCATGCCGACGTGAAGTTGAGCAGCACGACACACATAGTCAGTCCCTGATACACAGCCAGCTTTTTGGACCCGATGCAACTGATGAAAGGGAATACACTGTACAGATTAGCGATCCGCGGGGGTCGCTCCCCAGTCTTGGGGTCTGCTGGTAAGGTATAGTAAAAAACAAACAGATAAAGAAGTAATATGACTTCCAGCAACGCAGAGGTAATGGGGAGAAGCGGCCCAATGGTATGCCAGTGGTCGTCGACGTATTTGAACAAAGGATGCCATGCCCGTGGCTTTCGGCGAGACCTCCGCGTGAGTTCTTGGAGGGTGGTTTTTGTTCGATGAAAACGAGGGCTGAAGGTGGTGAAGCGACGCTGGACTATCTCGGGGCTGTAATGGTCTAGAAAGGAAGCAGCCTCGGATCGATACCAGCTGCCTCGCGCATGTGTAGTATCCTGTCGAGTTGGCGACATCTGTTCAGGTTCGATTTACACAAAGCACAACGGGCGAGCTACACCAAATGTCTTCGTAGAGTCGACTTACCGGTGATCCAAGGTAGGCGACGTCTACCTGGACTGGAGGCCGTGAGGCTCGTCAGGCGTCCGAGCCACCTACTTTTGTCAAATCACAGAGTGACGGTGTGCTGGCGAGCTTGTCTCCCGACGATCCCGGCTGAAAACCATCACGGAAGAGTCGACTCTCCGGGGTCCGAAGACAAGCGATTGGAATTCGGAGTATTGCCGCGGTGAAGTGGCCAAACATGAGAAAGAATGCAACCTCTGTGTGGACAGTGACCAAGGGGCAATGTTGTCGTTTCCGTTGAGCAGGCTGAATTCAAGCTTGCGAGGAGAGGATTTGAAGTACACGTTTCTGAAGGTAAATTGATACCGAATCTCAGGAAAGATTTCTCCCTTCCCGGCGCCGCTAAAAGGGGGTAAGCTCGTTCTCTCACTATAACTAGGTAGGTAGGTACCTAAGTTAGTTAGCCCCAGCGCCTGGGTGTAATATGTGTAGGTATTTAGTTAGTATCTTAGGCAAAGCACCTAATTGCCCCTTAGAGCCCTCTAGTTTAGACGCTATTGAACCCTATAATCTTAACTAAAGCGCCCTAAGTTATGCCCGCTCTTCAGGGCTCCCATCACATGCTGTGGCGCACCTGGTGAAGTTTCCTCGATACCATCAACACCCTCTCAAACATCATCGCCCAATCGGCTCCATATCCCGAGTTTGCCAAATGGAACGTGGTCACCAGGCGACACCATCAGCCTCCATCTTGGACAATGACGTTTTGACACCTTGGGAAGAATGGTTTATTCAACTTGAAAATGGGGGAAAGTCTGCAACGTCCACGAGAAGAATTGCTACATAACGAACAACGGTGCCTACGGCTACAACATAGAGAGGCACCCTCACCCTGTCATCGCCAGCTACCAAGTTGGAAAGAAGCTCACTGCCGTATACCCTTCGCAATGTCCTTTCTGTGCCATTGAGAAGCGATAGGCGATTGCCTCAGCGCAGCCAACTTGCGTCCTGCTTGTTTGATTACATCTCTTTACTGTGAACAATGGAGAACGATTCCCACACCAACGACGCCGAAGAGCAACGACCACGGGGTTCATCCCGAGCGTATTCCGGCCAAAGTGTTCCTGAGTCAACTTCACCTGCGCCCTCACGTCCAAGGTATGCCGAGTTCAGCTTCGGTCCAGGCAGCTTGCGGCATCGAGTTGCGAGCACAGCTGGAAGTCCAGGCCCAGCACGATCCTTTCTCCCCCCTCGTGATTACAACAGAGCTTCTGTCGCCATCGCACCGTCTACCTTCCGTGACCCAGATACGGCATCACAGACATTCTCCCTGGCAGGACCAGCAACTATAGATACCAACGCAGCTAATCAACCATACGTCGACCCGGGCTATGCGCAACTAAATCCCGCATACGATCAACCCCTTAACGTTCGGCCAGTATGGAGTTTGGCCAAACCTTTGCCTCGAGTGCTGAGACCTGGCATGGTCCCAGCAAGGGATGAACTAGAACAAGAAGCCGCTGAAGAGAGAGAGGAGCCGCCGCCTCCAGATATCGAGGCTGGTAGAGTCGAGCCGACACTTCGTCTCGACAAAGCTTCTTCTCAACTTGATGCAATTCGTCGCGAGAGAGAACTATCACTTTACCGAGCCTATCAACATCGCCTCTCTGAATCCCCAACGCTGTCACCGCTTGGGGCGCGAAGAAGATCGTCAGATGCGCGGACCGAGACACCTGCTACCCGCGTCCGTACTCATCAAACTATACCAGAGGAGCCGTTGCCAGATGTGGAAGCGTTTCCTCAATTAAGCGAAGCTATCGCGACAGTCCACCAAGCACACGAGGAGCACGAGGAGCCAAAATCCCCTTATCAAGATGCTGTACCTTTGCCCGCATATCAAGCCGAGGACGATGAGGTTCACAACCTTCACACCTACTGGTCGATTATTCGGTTGAGATTTCGGGAACCTCTTGCGGAACTGCTCGCGGTATGTACATCTGGCGTATTGCTTCTGTGCTCGTCCGATCTAACACGTTGTGTCAGATAACGGTACAATATACACTCGGATTCGGCGTGAACCTCTCTCTCACAGTCTCTCGAGGCGCGGCGGGCGCCGGGGACACAGGGTCTTGGGCTTGGGGCTTGGCCACCATGCTGGCCATTTACATCGCAGGCGGCATTTCTGGAGCTCACCTCAACCCGGCAATCTCAATCATGCTCTACATTTTCCGCGGGTTTCCCCTGGCCAAAGTTCCCAGCTACGTGGCTGCACAGATGTTGGGAGCTTTCCTTGCGACATTGATTGCTTTCTGGATTTTCAGACCCGGCTTGATTGCGCTGATACATGACCAAGGCGTGTTCCTCCAAAGCAGGATCGAGGATCTCTCACCATCATCGATATTGACATTGTCACCAACTGTGGTGCTGTCTAATTTCATCACCTTCCCACGGACACCGTGGGTTGACACAGGCAACGCCTTCCTGACCGAGCTTACCGGTACTACAATACTTGTCATCTCTGTTCTAGCGCTGGGAGACAACACCAACGCGCCCCCTGGAGCAGGCATGAATGCCTTCATCGTCGGGCTGCTTGTCGCCGTGCTCGGCATGGCGTTTGGCTACAACACCGGCCTGGCCATGAACCCGGTGCGCGACTTTGGCCCCCGTGTTGCTCTATGGGTTCTCGGGTACAGCCCAGAGTTTCTGTTTGCCGATGGTTACTGGTTCAAAGTCAACTGGCTGGGTCCTTTGGCCGGAGCAATTCTAGGCGGCGTCCTGTATGATGCTTTCATCTTTGTCGGTGGAGAGTCGCCGGTCAACTACCCGACCAGACGGATCAGACGAGCAGCCAGGAAGTGGAGAAAGAGGTGGAAGGCCAGGATGACGAGGACGAAGAAGAAGGTCGGAGGAGTCAAAGGCGGCGTGCTTGGAGGAGGAAATAGGGGTTACGAGGCTGTCGAAGGGTAGGCTAAGTAGTGCTTCGTGCGTAAGATTGCTGCTCAGAGACTCTGCTCGAGTATTTAAGAGAATATGTGAGATATTGTTTATTGTGATAACGGTCCCCAATCAATTAGCAACCAATGCGTTGAGCCGCGAGAGAAAGAGGATTACTCAGAAATGTAGTATTTAGCGACCATTGTGAATGAAAACTCAACGCAAGGGATATTTTGGTATCATTATTGAAACACCCCGTGGCAATGGTATCGCACGGTTTTCGATGAGGATAGATAGTAATACAGAGAGCTTGCAGTGGCGACGGGGCCTCACGCTGACGACTGCTCGTAGAAGGTAGGTCGTTTCCAGGGTAAAGAAAAGGGCATATCCTCTCCCTCACCTAAACAACCGCCTTCCTGAAGCACCGTCTCCGACTCTCCAGGCAACCGAGCCGGGGACACCAAGGAGACCGTGGCTCATTCCCTGGAAACCCACGCCGCCGCCCTCGCCGTCTGCCTTGTATCTCCGCAGCGCCTCTCGCAGGTGATCCGGCAACAGGCCCCCGCGGTGCGGATTCGGGATGTACTCCTTGATCTCTCGCCTCAAGCGCTCAATGTCCCGAGTGAGCATACGAGACTGCATGTCCGGGGTCGCGCGACCGCCGCCGGGGCCGGCGTTATTGTTAGCTTGGATCTGCGCCTGCTTCTCCTTCTGCTTCTCCTCCAGAGTTTCCAGCTCCTTTTGCCGGCGCTCCTTCTCGGCCTGCCGCGTCACGTCGTACGCCTTTGCGTATTCTTCCTGGACCTCGCGCGCGCGTTCCACGATCTCGCCCACGAACCATTTGCCGTAGATGCGGACGGCCTGCAGCGGAGCGGACGTGACCGACTGCGACACAATCGAGTTGACCAGCCGCTTGACGGTCGCGTTGTTGAGAGACAGCGCTCGCCACTGGTTGTACCGCGAGTACTGGTCCGGGTCGAGCGTGTCGGCGAGTCGCTCGCGGCGCTGTTCTTGCCTGATCTCCTCCTCTTCGGCCTGGCGGCGCTCCTGCTCGTCCATGTTCTCCAGCATGCCGTCGATCTCGACCTCGTCTTCCTCCTCGGCGTCGGCATCGGCTCCGCCGCCAGCGCCGCTAGCGACTGACTTTGTGCCGCGGCCGGCGCTCCTGGCGCTGCCCCCTTCGACCTGTGACGCCGAGTCGGCGGGCGGTTGGTGCGACGACCGGACCTCGTCGGCGTTGAGTTGGGCAGACTTTCTAGGACGCCCACGTCCTCGGCCAGGTACCTTGCCGCTAACACCAGAGATGGCGCTGTTGGCTATGCTGCCTGTCTCCGACCGTGCGCTGGTGACGGCAGAGTTGAGTCGGGCATCCTGGGCCGGAAATGACGTTTGTCTGAGAGGGTGGAGTTTCGGTCGCTTGGATGAACCCCCTTGGCCTGAAGCTTGGGAACTCATTGATGGTCGCTTCTTCGGGTTGGGCAGGCTGGTGGGAAATGGTGCTGGAGGGGAACTCGCCATGATTGAGGCGGGCGAGGACAACGGAGTTGGGTAGTCGGAAGCGGAATTCAAAGAAGGTGCTGTCGTTGTACGCGGGGGGGATACGGTCGATCGACTGTCGACACGGTACTCGTTGAAGATTCCACTTCTTTAAGGAGTATATGTCGATGCCGTTGACGGATTTGAGAAGTTTGAGCGTACGGAGTAGAGTCCCATGGAATTAGAGATGCCGCGGCGCGGGAATGATTCTTTGGGCGCGCCCTCCTCGCTGCTTTAAAATAGTCGCATTGTCACCGACCAGCCGGCTTTAACTATCAAATCACCACATACATCATGATCTCTTCACTCCTCGATTACGTGACTTCTACTCTTGTTTTTCTAGTCCTTTGTCTTCTGACTTGGACTTCGACATATCTATAATTATCATGATCTCATGGGCCGTTGCAAGATTATCAGAGTCAGAGCTAAAAGAGGCACAAAGCCCTTTTGAACCCTGTGCGAGTTAGCTGGCCAGAGCCAATTGTTCCATGAAGAGCGCGCATGACCAGCTTTCATATCCGCTACGGGCTCTGAGAACTATTCGGCATGAACAGCGATGCTTCTTGACGATTCGAGTGTGTCAAGGGTGTTTACGATCCTCCGTGGTTAATGATCTACACACGTGCGTCGAATCACGGGCTTCGTGCCGACCGAGGGTGTTGAATATGCAGGTTTCTGCAGCTTATATCAAAGAGTTGCTTCTTTCCCCCAAGAGCGAGAGCCGCAAACGTCCGCATCCGCGTCCGTTGACATTAGCCCTGTGTTTTGAACCTAGCGGGCATTTACTGACTAACCACAAGTCCTCATAACCCCGGTGTCCCAACACGACTGGCTTACTGACTTGACTATATTTCATTCTCGTCACGGGTTCGACGCGATGGACTTCGATCCCAGCGAGATCGCCTACGTCCCCACGACGGGGGTACGCAAGGAATTCAGAGTGCCCGTGGTGCAAGCCACTCCCGAGAGCGTCGAGGGCTACGGGCACATTGTCGAGTCACCCGACAACTTCCCGATCGAGATCGTCCGATGGCCGGCTCCGGGCTGGAGACCCGTTGACCAGAACTCGGGCGACCAGGGTGGGACGACCGAGGGGCTGTTCGAGTTTTGGTGGAAAGGTGACACGCTGTATGCGCGCAACAACGCCGTGGGCGACAGCTACCTGTTCGCGTGGAGCCAGTTCCCGGAAGAAGCCTCGAGCTCGGGCGACGCCAACGCCCGCGACAAAGTGCTGATCTGGCGAGCCAACTACCACCCAGACGGAGGGCAGATGTTCTTCCCCATGGACGGGCAGAGCTTCATGGTCCCTGTGGCTCTGCCCGGCGACGACGTCACGCCGGAAAAGTTCGTTGCGTTCAGGGTCGAAGGCGGGAAGGGTCTCTACATTCACCCCAACATCTGGCACGGCGCCGTCGTCCCGCTGGACGACCACAGTCGCTTCGTCGACCGTCAAGGCAAAGTCCACGCCCGGGTGTCTGTCGACTTCGCAAAGGAGTTTGGGGGTTATCTTTCCATACCGCTGGCTCCGGCCAATGGCAACACGAATGGCGTAAACGGTACAGGACACTGAAAATTGTGGGGTCGGTGTTGATCGATTTTTCGAAAGGGTTACTGATCAGCCCACCCTTCGCCGTGGGCCTCACACGCATAACCGGCAATTCTCATGACATTACTGTCTGGTCACACCAGAAGAGGATATGACTACAGTCGTCAAACCAGCTCAAAAAAAAAAAGGAAACTTCCCAACTTGTGATTGTGTCCAGAAACAAGTATGCATGACCTAGGTCCCCAAAGCCTTGGAAGCTGTGGACCAGTAGGTAGATACTGAGCTAGGAATAATGTTGACAACCTCCATCGTGCTCGGTCATCCATGTACCACCAGGACTGGGTATGCCCTTTTTACTAGTAGGTAGTACCTATCTCGCTATCAACTGCGGATCAACCGAGACTCGAGTCTGCACCTTCGCCCATTCTACGTTCCTCCCTCTGCGGCAGCGGTCTCGGTGCCTCTACGAGACCTCCCGAGAGCCCACTGGCGGTTCGTCGTAATAAAGCCTTTTGTGTCCGTAGGAATAGCGATGGATATGGTTTCTTGCCCAGTCCACACCTCGAAATATTAGAAATATATTCTTATTGGCCTCGGTGGACCTAGACGAGGCCAAGGCAGGTATTCCACGAACACGTCTATACCGTCGATGAAACTCCCCAACGCCACTCACTAGCACGACAATAAATACCTCAGCTCAGATACCAACCTACCCCACCAAAATACACCAGGGAAGGTGTGTGTAGGTAGGTGTAGGTAGGTTTAGGGAACTCGAGTGCCCACCCAACTCAACTCAATGAAACATTGTCCTTGTCCTGTCATACATGTCGTGAATACCGTAGTTTTTTCCTCGACCGAAATTATCTCTCTTCTGTCTCTGAATTCCCGGGGCTTGGAGCCTTGTTCAAGCACCCTACTAGTATCACCCACCTCTTCACGCTTCCTTGAGTCTTCCCTCCAGTATCCCACTGGAACACAAGCTCGGTATCCCATCTCAATTGAACCTCAAAAGTATTTGTATTGAGGTGGTCCCCAGACTACCTTTCATTACTCTCCGTGTTTCCACAATCACATTGTCGCAGTCGAAAAGTAATACCCACTCCAGAGCCACTCATAGTCCTCTACCACACCACCGACAAGATCCAGAATCGGCTTACCCTTCAAGCCCTGTGCAGTACCGTGGATCCATCGCTTGGTAACATTCTCGTAAAACGCGCCTCTCATCCCCCACCACGCCAAACACCAGCCTCGCTTCTTGAGTTCTTCCCTCTCGAGCGCGGACAAGCCACTCTTCGCACCTCCAGGCACGCGAGAAGTGAGGTCTCTCTTGGCGAGCTGTCGCGCAAGATACTCCATCGCGAACCCCACGAGCCACGGCGTCCAGTGTTTCTTCCACTTGGTCCCTTCGTAACCATACATGGCCGCGACGCGCTGCATCATAAGAGCATAGACCACCGGGCGTAGAATGTACAGGACCTCGGCCCCCTGGCCACGTAACGTCGTCAAGCGGTGCAACAGCTGTTTCGCAGGCTTGACGTCGTCCGCCGTAAGTACATGGCTGAGCAAGTACGCCGACACACTGTCCGGCGTCGGCAGCGTGGGCAGCGTGAAGCCAGTGCGCGGCATGTTGTAGGGCTCCGAAATCGACAGACTCGACGTCGGTTTACCATTCAACCCGGAATCCGACAACGGTGGAGTCGGCACACCCGCATCGCCCAGCGCGGTCTTGACATCGAACGCGCCAGCATTGCCGTCACCGGGAATCAACTCCCCTTCCACCAGCAGCTCGTCATCCTCCTCGTCGGGTTCAATCGGCGCAAAGTCCTCGCGCAACGGCAAGGGTGGGCTGACCAGTGGCCGCGAGTTGGTCAAGCGCATGAGCAAGAGTCGACAAATTGCCTTGAACGACTCGAGCAGCACAACCACGCGCCACCGCGTCTGCTCGCCTCCCTTCCTCCGCGCCAGCATCTCCCATAGCAGTTCAGTGTATTGTGCGATCTTCAGCAGCGTCGCGATCTTGGTGTACAGTGACGACGTCGTCGTCCAAAAGGTAGTGTAGCGAGCGTGCAGGGATGGCTTTGGCCGTTGGACCGCGGCTGCGGCAGAGGCTGCAGTTCGAGCCTTGAGGATCGTAGGAGAGTGCGCGAGCACGGCGGCGCGTCTTTTGAGAAGGTGGTCATGGTAGATTGATAGGAGTTGGACAAAGGTGTGGACGGATTCCGAGGCGAGTTCGGAGTCGTGAAAGCGTGCGCCGGGGAGGAGGTATGTCAGTGAGCGGAGGGAGCTTTCGATGTTTGATACTGCAGCGGCGTTGTGAGCGACGTAGTTGTGGTAGGTTGATGGGAGGTTCATGGCGGCTTTCGTGACTTCGGCGGATGCGCTGGTCAAGGTGGCCATTGTCGCGTGCATCGACTGCCGCAGTTTACTCTTGGAGGGGGAGGACGCCATGGTTGTGAGACAGACCCTAAAAGGGAGGGCGGTCGTTCACGACGACCTTGCAATTGAGATGTGTCGCCTCTACCTGGATGAAGCTGATGATGAAATGTTCGAGGGATTGGAAAAGGGCGAATGAAGGACAATTGACATCGGTGGTGATGCTGGCCATGATTGGATGGAGAGGGCAGTGCCGAGGTAGGAAATCCAGGTCTCGACTTTCGATCTTACTTCACATTGGGTGAGAGCCTCATTCACGAGCCAACGTCTGAGAGGGTCTGTGGTTGCATAAACCAAGTCGGCCTGAATCGCAAGAATGATTTCATGAGGCCATCTCTCAGAGCCTGGTTACCCCCGCCGACACAATGCACCTCGTTTACCTTTCGTGTACAGAGTGCAGAATCGCTACAGAGGTCCTCATGCCATTTCCACCAACACTCTGTGCACCCACGAACAATACGAAGTAAGGAGTAATCACTTCACCCGGCACCTATTGTCCCTACAATTCACAGTTTGCTGCCACCGACGACAACGACGCCATCGCTCACATAACCTCGTCCTCGTTCGCTTTCGTTCGCCTTTTCACACGACTATACCAGATCGCGTGCGACGACTAAGCAAACGACTTTGTCACTTGATCACTTGATCACTTCATCGCATCATTGCAGTATTCGCGAAGAACAATGCCACCAAAGAAATCCAACCCGAAATCAAAGAAATCAAAGTCCAAGTCCACGACAGTTTCCATTCCTCCCGGTGCCCCCAAATCCGGCCCGTGGTCGACATCGCGGATCCTCAATTCAAGCTCTCCCATAACAGACAAAGACATCCACTCGTTCCTCGTCCGAGCCGTGTCCGACTGGTCGACAAGCTACACCGAGGACGAGAAACGAGCGCTCATCGACGCCCTCCCGCCTCGCCTGCGCGTCCACGACATCGACGCGTCATCCGGCACGCTCGTGTGCCCGATCACGCCTGACTTCGTCCTCGGCGACCAGCACGTCAAAGCGGCCGTTCCGAAATTCAAACAGCACGTCGCTGACGGCTTTTACGAAAAGGGATGGCAGAACCGCGCGAGGGCAGCGATGAGGGAGAGGAGAGAGGGCCGATTCGATGCGTACCTGCAGGAACAGGTAGAGGCGTCTTTTGGTGGACAGACGGAGGGCGTTGACCCTGTCGGTGGTGGTGGTGGTGGTGCTGACGGTACGATGGGGGATGGCGCCCGTGCCAGTGCCAGTGCCAGTAGTGATGATGGAGAGTGGAAGGGTCGTTGAAGACACACTAATTGGTAATTGGACCCGTCGAGGACACTCTAACCACACCAGACGTACGTACGTATTGTTCTGAATATCTACCAAGACCAGCCTGCCAATACTAAATACCTAGGAGATACCGTAGCCAAATCGAGACTGCAAAAACGACCATAGTTACCCATCTTGAGTAGGAGATAGTTGCCAACCGCCTTCAAGCTGGTCTCATACTGACACCATACCGTACGTATACATTGGGTACCTACGCGTACGGAGTAGTATCTACAGAGTATGGAGTACGAAGGATAAAGTACCTTGAGACGTGTAGTTACCTACCTAGGTGCCTAGATACATACGAATACCGTTGTCCTACTTGCCTTTAGATGGGATGATACGTGACCTCAAGTTACATACACGACATAAGGTACACTACTACTTAGGTATCCTACAGCACGGAATGATGGGACGCATACCACGCACTCGCCACGGGGATGCCCAACGAGACACTCCTCTACCTACAGTTTACTCTCACAACTTTGCATGAGGTCGTCACTGATCCCTAAAGATCCACTACCACCACCACCACCACACACAGTCTTTCTGTCTCGCATGACGAAGAAGAATAAGGAAGAAAACGTCATGATCGTGGCAGAGTGCAGCATTTCGAAACGTGTACAACAAAAAGAAAACCAACCTGGGGGTTGTGAAACGGCCCGATCAACAAACAAGCATGCAAGCAAAACCAGCACGCAGTAAGCAGCCGCAAAAACCGGCCAGAAGTAAACACCACCACCATCACCGTCACAACCGTCATCACAACCACAACCACCACCACAAAAAAAAACCGGCACTATTCCCATGTACCCTTGTCACCTTATCACCTCTGTCACGGGGCAAACAAACAAACCAAACGGTCCCCCGCCGGCGCTGCTGTGTAACCACTGCAGGTCAGGTACGTGCTGTATGATAATTGACCAACAAGTGTCTTTGCCGCGGATGAGCGAACAAGGGCTTAGGGATCATCAAATCACCGTATCTCCATGTCGTCATATCATCATATCACATCATGCATACTGGGTGGGTTGGTTAACCAAAAACTTTGAGTAACGGATTGATTCCTCCGGGAGAATATGCAACAAAAAGGCGCGGAGTTCCCTAGGTACTGACCATACTGAGGCTGTGCCTAGAGAGTTTTCTTTTCCTGGCCTCGTCTGTATTTTCCTCCGACCGCCGGGCCCCCTTGTGGGAAGAAGAGCACCACCCCGTACATGGTCATGGTCAGGGTCAGGCTCATCGTCAGAGTTACACAACATAACGGCTTCGATGGCTTTTCCGGGCTGTCATATTGAATCTCGATGGTGGACACTTACTGGTGTAACATGTCATGTCATGTCAATCTGCAGACGGAAATGCAGGCAATCGTCGTGGGCTTTTTGTGTGACTCCTCCCACCAGACGACAAGCAAACGGGATACTTGCTGAAGATAGCACACACACACACACACACACACAAACATCCCCTCCCCTCCTCAAAAGTGTCTGTTCTTCGTTCGGCCTGCCTGCCTCCGGGCCATCACATACCAGGTACCTACCTACCTACCTACCTGTCTGTACGCTATACCCCTGGCCGGGAAATTCAACGACATGGCGCAACCGTGGCTCGTATATCTGCTCGGGTGTATGCGTCTAGCGGGCGGGTGTGACGGGTCTCGAAGCGAAAAGTATAATAGACTGGTCAGTCAAACGCCCCCTTCCTCCAGCGTGAAACGAACCCTTCCCGGCCCCTTCCTTCGCCGCCAGCCCAGTTCTCAGAGGCACAGAAGAAAGAATCTCGTCGGGAGGTACGGCATGGCTCGCATCAAATGGAACTCGTCCAATTTACCGACCGGTTCTGCGGCCGGGTGAAGAATCGCTGTCCCTTTTTTGCATGCTCGGACAGCACAGCACAGCACGCGAGGGAATGAAGAGGATAATTGATCCAGGTCATTATTTCACACTCCCGAACATTTCTGGTTCTCATCCGAGATATTGATGCAAAATCCCACACCGTACTGTAGGTAGGGGAGTAGAGGCTAATGAGGCTAACTCCGAGTTCGTTTTCAGACAAGGCCAAAAAAAAGGGTGGACATGGATCATGGGTGTGGGAAATTCCAGGCTCATTCACGGGGGATCACATTCGGGACAAACAATGTAATAGCGAACGATAGTTCGGAATGGTAGCCTCGAAGTGCTGCAAACCAGTTGAAAAGTGCTCATGAGAGATCCGATGCCAAAGTCTAATGAAGACAAGGCTGCTGTTCCAGTCTCGAACCTCGGCCTCAGCCAGGCGAGGGACTAGGAGAATAAGCGAGAGAATCCAGGTTACTGAGTTTGTCATCGACTCATCTTAGATTTTGGGTTTGTTCCCATTTCCGGGTGCTGGGGATCATGTCACCGTGAAGTAATCTGTGAGACTACAGTATAGTCTATCACTAGCCTCTGGGCTCTGGCTTGGACCACGGTGGCATAATCATTGGCTGGTGTCATTGCTGATTCTCTCTGTTCAATCTTCAGTCTTTCGGCCATTATTCTGGGGTTCGAAGTTGCAGCGCTAATCACCGGGGAACATGGTCGTCAGCCCGGCGAAGGAGGCGCTAAGCCGCAGAGGTTCTGGAAGACCGTGCACACTGTGGCTCTCAAAGTGTCAGAAAAGCCCCAGCAGGAGAGAGAATCGACCCCTATACGGATAATGTAGTTGCGGCCCCATCGCAGCTGGAGGTGCCGCGTGCGCAAATAGTCTGTAGGCTGGAGGTTGTAGCAACCCCAGGGCAGCAACAGCAACTGCTGGTGGCCCCCTCCCTCCCCTTGAGAGAGCGGCCGCCTGAAAGTGAAGAGCCAGCAAGCCGCATCACCATGAATCACTAGCGCCTTTCCGTTCAATCCGTTGACGAAAAAACCCCTGTGCTGATTGACCGAACAAGGCCAGGGGAATTCGAAAAATCACGCCAATGGTGATCTAGCAACTGCCATCCAAGCCAGCCAGCCATTAATCATCGTTGTTTCATTCCCAACAATGTCCCCGTACCATCCTCGCTTACGAGTTTCACGGACCTGTCGGAGCCATGGAACCGATTGTTGTCGTTGTCTTACGGCTCGGTTCGCTCACCGGGCCTAGTTAGGGCACTCGGAGAGTCTGGTGTTGAAACTAGCCATCAACATGTCCGCTCAATCCCGACTGCGAACCACCCGCAAGACCCAGCCTCAAGTGTCAATGGCTTATCTGTTGCAATGTCACACACCCTCCAGCAATGTCGGCAGCTCTGGGAGATGGCGGTCGACGGTGTCACAGATCGAGCGGTCAATCATCGGATCCCGCTGTTGCCACTTTCATCCCAACATGATTGTTTGATCATGTCGGTACTGCGGTCTGCAGGGTCCTTGACAGGTAAAACAAAATGGTCTGCATCAAGGACATTGCATGATCTCAAGGCAGCCATTGTTTCTCATCCCATCTGATTACCTGCGTCGTGCTCTTATTCCTTGATCCCGGGGAACCACGTTTGTGTGCTGGTTGCGCACTGGCATTGTTCCAACTGTCGGTGTGTTCACCGCTTCTCACCGCCATGGGAAAGTGTTGACAATTGACAAAGCCTTTCACCTTCCTGACACCGTGAATCAGGATGTGCAGGCATTACGATGGTTGTGACGACCAGAACTCGAGGCGAAGCGCGGCAAGCCACATTGGCTGCCGAGGTCATAAGATCGGTCGCAAGTCACGGCGGGCTGCTTCTGAGATATCATATATGTATACTCCCTACCATGACGCGGAATTCTGCATTACAAGTCATTCGGTTCCGGCTGGTCACCTTGGAAATATAGAAACAATGTCCTTGACATCCGATGCCGTCTTTCGCAGCAGAGATAGCCCCTGCCCAGCTGCAATCGTGCAAGCCTGGATCCCTGGAAACTGAGGCAGGCTCTAACTCCCGTTTCGCCGTTCCTGCGCGCGATGGCCTGTCCATGGGCCGTGGCAAGCATTATGTGCTTGACCATGCATCGCTGGTGGATCACTGGGTTGAACGGTGGATCCTGGCGCAGACCTAGTGGTTAGTAAAGGATCTATCCGCTTCACTTTGCTAAACTCTGTATATCTGTTCTCAGCAAGAAGATCCTTTGAGGTGTGAACACGTAGTAAAATGGCTATTCTCGTAGTGCATGACTCAACTGGGCCACGGAGTCGACTGCCGTTTCCATGGTTCTCTCGCTCAGCTGTTGAGGCGACCCTCATTGTCCGCCAGGTCGTCCGGAAATGTCCCCTTGTGTTCTCTGGGCGGCTTCCAACAAACTTTCACCCGCATTCCCCGGCTGGGCTAGAGGAGCGGGACGGTGTCGACGGCCATCCGCTTCACCAAGATTTAGGTGGCTGACGAGTGGACTCTCTGTTGGATCAGCCTGTTTCCGCTTCAAGGAGCCAGAAGACGGTGACGGATGGTCCATGGAGAAAGGGGGAAACCGCAGATCGCCCAATGAATTTTGATGTGCTCGCTTACGAGGCTTCAGCTGTCACTGTGTCGCTCCTGGCCAGTGCTCCCTCTGTAGTCGCTATTGCAGTGGGGACAGGCCAGTCGTGCCCCCCCGAACGCGTTCTGGGAACTAAGACGGCAGAGTCGTGGTCTGGTCGACTTGTGCGGCGGTTCTCCAGGAAAGATGGCTGTTTTATACCGAGTACACCAGCCAAAAAAAGTCTTGTACCGTAGTACGCAACAAAGGGCCAGCTGCGTGCCTTGCTAGCACGCACTACGAAGTAGCTAATGCCCAACGGCTGTAACGAACAGTATCATGGAATCTCGCGAACTTTATCTCATCATCCTGTCGAGAATGTCAGAGCCTAATTCGCTTGATGGGACTCGCCTTCGACGGCGCCACTGAGCTCCGCCCGTGACTACAGTCGACGCGGATGCTTTAGAAAGAGTGAACCCCGGTACACTCCTGAGTGGGAATCCCTTCACTGTGGACTATCTCGGGCCCCCAATGCAGTTCTCCTATCGGTGTGGTGTGCGTCTCGTCTGAAGAGCATCGAAAACGGGTCCTACTAGTGGCTCTCTTGCGAGCTGCCAGGGGGGTGTTCAGGCGGGATCCGTACAGCAGTCCTCCGTAGCCACGATATCAGGTGTTCCCCCGGGTGTGTTGTTTGTAGCAAGGCTTGACGACGAACACCAGTTGGGCATAGTGTCCTCGTACTTGGAGCGCCAGCGACCGACGTGCCCAGCTGCATGAAAATGGACCTGAAGGCGAAGTACATTCTCCCAGCTCCGCTCGAGCTTGTTTGCGCCGCAGCTGGTGTCAAGTGCCAATAGCCAACGCAAGAGCCAGGCTGTGGGCTCGGGGTTGTCTGCCTTCTGCCAACAGGTATGAGCCTGGATGCAGAGCACGACCGATCCATTTGTCTCCTTCTACCTGCCTGACCCGCACCCTGACCGCACTTTTGGAACTTCACCGTCCAGGACCCTTCTTAAGCAAGCCTGTTTGTGTGGTGCCAGCCCTCGACCTCATCAGCACCTGTTCTTCTCTCCATACCTAGGTGTACACCCTATGTGAAGACATACTAAATCTCATACAAGTGTCCCTCGTCCACCAGCCAGCCCTTCTGCGTGTATCTGGAACCATTCTTGTGGAAACGCCGGCGCTGTACCTGGGTTTCGCTACGAGGATCGACATTGAGCACCGAATTGAAGTGTCTGCTCCGAGTCTGCGTCATTAGTACCTGCTGGCTGCCCTGTCCAGCCGGACACTTGTCTGCGTCCACCTTGTGCAACTTCTCGCTCTCAAAATTGTCCCATTTGTATGGCATCAACCACTCACCGTGCGCCACGACCTCGCCTTCATATTTGCTCGGTCAATACACCATCATATCACCCATCGTGGATATCTCGTCGCTACTCAAGTCGAACGAGGAAGACGAAAGCCAGTCTGTCAGCTCTCTTACTTCCGTGTCTCGCTCAGAATCGGCCCCATCGAGCGTAGCAACCAGTGTGGCGCCCTTGCCACCGCAGCCGCGCTCCGCGGTGCCTGCGAAACGGCTGTCTTCCTCTCAGGACAATCCCATCCAGTCTCCAGCCAAGAAACAGTCCAAATGGTCCCCCGAGGAAGACACGAAAATCATCCAACTTCGTCAGGATGGGATGAAGTGGGAGGATATCAGCAAGCACCTACCGGGTCGTAGTGCCATCAGTTGTAGACTGCACTATCAGAACTACCTGGAACGCAGGAGTGAGTGGGACGAAGACCGCAAGAATAAGCTTGCAAGGTTGTACGAGAGGTATGTCGAGAAACGTAGTACCAGATCGTCAAACCCAGTTCGCCATCGTACCTGACAGCCGCGATGTACGCATTCCAGAATGTGAACTGACATTGGCCCAACCAGGTTCCGTGCAGAAATGTGGTCGAGAGTGGCGGAAGAAATGGCCATGCCATGGAGGGCCGTCGAGGCGATGCATTGGCAGATGGGGGAGCATGAGATGGCAAAACGTGCTGGGGTGACGCCCTTCTCTCTCAGCAACCCGGCCAGCACATACGAGTCAATCCCTCTACCTCCTCGTGGAGGTCTTCGGCACATTGGACCTCCACCTCGTTCACGACGAGAGTCTATACCGCCACCTGACATCTCATATGCAGGCCCTCAGCAACTACCATCCTTAGCCGAACTCACCGCAGGACTGCCGGCATTCTCACCTCCTCCCTATCACACAACCGACCCTTTCCACCACGTGTACAACAAATCTAGAGATCGGGATTCTCCCTTTAGGTGACGTTTCTGGTGGCTTTTGATTTGAGCGAGCATCATTGGATAAATAGCAGGCGGGCGTAAGGATATGGTTCCGGGTTTCACGAGTCGCTGGTCATCGAGTTGAGCATGTGTCTATGCCCCAGTCAACCAATAACCAAGAGGAGGCTGTAATATAGTGGAAGGAGGAAATATACCTTGAGGAGGCTGGACAAATAATGAAACGAGCGTCTTGTCTTTTTTTTTCAACCTTGCCTTCCAATAATGACCCACCAGTTGTCCCGGTCATAGCCAGATTTGACAATCCGGGCACCAGCGGTCTTTGCATCGTCCTCAAGTTCTCCTTCATGGTACAGGTGATAGTAGCGGTGATAGGTTTTCGGGGATTCAGAATCGGCGCCGTGATCAGGCTTGAGAACCCACGGGACCAACACATCCTGATTGTCGCCTTTGTCCCACCCTCGTCGACTACTTTTCTGTTCCAGCGCCCAGACGAAAATCAACGCTTGGCCACTGTCAGCGTTTTCCGAGGGTGGCTTGAGTGTCTGTAGAATTCTCGAGATCGCCTCGATTCTCCGCTCTTTCGTGGAGAGGTGGTGTATCACTGCGATCGAGATGGCAAAGTCAAATCGAGAGTCTGGATGAGGCAGATTCAATGTGTCTGCCACAAGGGCGTTGTGAGGTTGGTGCTGACTTGCAATGTCTACGAGTGCTTTTGACCTAGTGGAACAGTCAGACATGTCTTTCACACGGCTGAAGGGAGACTGAGCATGCCTATCTGAAGCAATAACAAAGACATCTTTATTGACGGTCAGATACTTCCCGTTTCCGCAACCGATATCTAGGCCGACAGATCCAACAGGTAGACCACGGAGAAACCAATCCACCACCGGCCACGGCTGTAAGTGGTGGTTAGCAGAGGGGATAGCAGAAGGGACTTCAGAGCAACCTTGTAGCGTGTGGCAGAGAAATGAGATGCGATCTCTTCATATACCCGATGGACGTGTTTGTCTTCATAGTCCAATTGACCAGTCTGAACAGCCATGGGGTGACGCCACCTTGTCTTTGTCGATCTGTGATCTTGCGTTGGTCCTCAGCAGATATTGGCCGGTATGACGAAAGGTTGCTAAGGCCAATGCACAAAGAGACCGGGTTTGTACCAGGTGTCTAGAGTGCTGTGTCTTCCGTACGATATACCGACTGGGGGCGGGGCAGATGCGCTGGAACAGTGCAAAGCAAAAAAAATTAACATCAAGGCTGAACATCGGCGAAAACTAGACGCGGGGAATTGCTGGATCTCGGGATGGATTAATCCGTTCCGGGAAGCCTTGCCAAGGACACCGCCTCAGAGGACAAGACGGTTCCGGGCTGACGAGGTCGACACTGACAAGGCGGGCTTGATCAAAACTTGTATTAAAGCACTTCTAGTGAGGTGAAAAACGAGTAACAATATATATGGTGCTCGTACAAGAATTGCACGAGATTTTCGCGCCTCCATTCATGTCATTTCATGTCGTAGATCCTGGCCAGCACCCTGCTGACTGCAAAGCATGACATCCGAAGTAGACGCTCATAAAACCTCGATGCCTTGCCTTCCAACCGGTGTTTCAGTATTTCCCGAAGAGTCAAAAGTACTCAGCATGCCAGAGCTCCTGATCATCAGCGCCAATACAATTGCAAGCAGAGGTATCTGTGAATAATTGTTAGATATCACCGCCGAGAGGATGCAACAACTTAGACTCACCCAGAAAAAGAACAATTTCCGATCGCGGCTCAATTCAATTCTCTCTACAGGTTTTCTTAGGGGCGTTGCAGGGTTGAGAGTAGACCCTGACGCCTGAACGTGGTGACTGGCCGATTGGCCCTCGAAGTGCAGATCGGCTGCTGCATCAGTGGCAGCTTGAAGAGCGGACAATTTTTTGAGGCTCCAATCTTCGGCACTGCCCCCATCGTCGGGGTAAAGGTCGCCATATGCAGGGGGGGACGATGGTGCCGGCGACGATGTGCCTGTCAGGGTTTCCCACCAGCCTTCTCTTGGGCCATTCTGTTGTCTTGAGCTGGGCCGTTGCGGGAAGAGTGAGCTAACACGACGGACCATTGGGTAGGCTTGATAATCTTGGAGAGCGGCCAGATGCCCTTCAAGGTTGGGCATTAGCGACTGCGCGCTTTCGTTAAACTGGTGCAACTGGGCAACCAGATGATCCCGCCATGCCATCATGTAGGCCGATGGGGCCACATTTGGAGCTGGGTCGCTAACCCTGGGTTGGGTCGTCTCCGGAGCGACAATGTGATGTGCACTATTTCTTCTGGTGCCTGGGATGCTCACTATTGCTTTGTTGATGCCGGGCCTACTCATCGCCCGGTGCAGCGTCAAATCCTCTGTCGCACCTTCAGTAGAATTATCATCTTCTAAGCTAGAATCGTCGTCCTCGTCGGAGTCAGTGGTAGGATATTGGCTTGAATCATGCTCCCAAAATGATCGAAGAGAGGAGGAACTCCTACTATGGAGGAGCATCGGGGTGCCACCGGCACTGCGAGAGCGATAATGTTCGATTCTGTTCATAGTAGCTTGATATGCTAACAATGAGGTGGCCAGGTCTGCTGGAATGAAATTGCGGATGCTACGTGCCTTGTGATTGGCACCTACTAGTCGTAGTCGATGTATCACATGTGTGTGTCCGTTCATCGACGCATGGTGCATGGGTGTGAAACCGTTGTTGTCGAACACATTAGGATCAGCACCTCTTGCCAGAAGACCGGCAACAAAGCGAGTGAGGCCCAAGGACGAGGCGAAGTGAAGTAGCGTGAGGCCGGAAGGTCTGCGAAGATCGAATCTGGGAGCCCTGATGTTGTTTTGTGCATCCATGTGGTCGAGAGCGCGTAACATAAGTGCCTCAAGATCAAGCGTGTCCATGGGAACTCCGTTTCCAAACCCAGCGTTGCGTTGATGGCCTCCATTCATACCGTACCCTCCATGTGAGGGCCACACTGAATGCGACTGCCCTTGTAGAAGCTGTTGAGCCGCAGCGTATGGATCATCGGTAGGGTGTTGCAATTGTTTGCCCAGAGTTCTCAAAGCAAGGCGGAACATTTCCAGCTCCCGATCATCAACGTAAGTGAAGAGTGAGGGTCGCGTCTGGGATTGCTGCTGCAAGGCAGAATACCGGGGATGATCATGCTTGAAGACAACGGCGACAACCCCAGCTTGAAGGGCAGGTGGCGCGATGCAGTTGAGGCACTTTTCGCCCCAAAAAGTAGTGGTTGTCGCCTCAGTATCACCGAACATGACTTCAAGTCCTTGATAAAACCCATTTCCAAGGAGAGTCACTTCCGTGCCACCCGTCACAGAACCTTCAGCAGGAACCAGCTTGTGTATCAAAGGATGTGGCGGGCGTCGATTTGGCTGACCCATAAGCTGATTACTGACAGCCTGGCCAAGTACGGCATCTGATGCACCAAAGCTATTCCTTGCTGAACCGGGGCTACCGGGACGGCTAGGCTGTCGCGATGGTGGAGCAGAAATCAACGGCGTGCCACGGGGGATGTTTTCCAGGCTAAAAGACCGATTGAGACTGGAGTTAAATGTGGTGTCGTTACCACTGGGGGTGGGAGGACTCGTGCCAAAGGGTCCTGAGCGGGATGACGGCATCACGAATTGGCGCTCAGTGGGAGCCATGTATGAGGCCATGTTTTGGGGGTAAGGCGAATGTGCGGTGTTGTTAGGCATCGCGGTCGAAGACGAATGGGAGTGCTGAGCAGTATCAAGGCGGGTCATTGTGAGGCCTGACGGTACCTTTCCCGAACCACTTTGTTTTCTTCTCTTGTTTGTCGGACCAGGGACTCCATTAGGCGAGGCAGGTCTTGAAAGATTTCGGGGTGTGAGTGTATTGGGCGTTTGGAGGGACATGGCAGAAGGAATGGCAAACGGATTTGATGCGGGGGCCATAGGGAACTTCGGGTTAAAATTGTTCTGGAGACCGTGTAGATCCGTGGTGGAAAATGACTGCTTGCTGATCCTAGGATGAACGGCAGACGTCTGGGCTGCTTCTGTACTCGTGGCTGCGAAAACTCCTGCGCCCGGTAATTGAGGCGCACTAGTCGGGACTGAAGCAGGTGGGTTCGTGATCGTGGTAGGAGCATTGTGGGTTTTGTGATCATCGGTGATCATGATAGGGTTGGTCAACGCCTGAGCTATCACTTTGTCCTTGCTATCCTTGATGGTGAATATGACCTGAAAACCCATCTTCTCGTTCTGATGGCGACAATAACAGGCAATTCGCATCGGGAGCTCAACCTGCATCGCGGTTGATGGATTGAGGTTGCGTGGGTGTTCGGGCTGGGCATCCTGAGGAACTTCAACCCACTCCTTGAGTTCGTTTGTATTAAAAACCACTACCCTCCTTTCTTCGTCCTTCTGGAACATCTCTTCTTCCTCGGGCTTCTTTTGCTTCTTCCGCGAAGCCCGTTTCCTTTCACGCTGTATGCAACCCGGACATATTTTGACTTCGCCACCGTTAAGTGGTCTTTCGTCATCGTCCTTCAGCGTAGAGGAGTCATCGGACGAAGCAGGACTGGGCCTGGTAAGAGGAGCCAATTCCTCACCCCTAGCTCGTGCAAGAGCTCGCTGCAATTTGCTGGGGTCTTGCATCGCACTCGTACAAACCAAGGACGTATGAAGCTCCAGGATTTCCGGTGATCGGTTGATTTCACTTTTGGAAAGGAATTTGGGCTTTGATACAGTGTGTCTAGGTAGCCTCAACTTTTTGGCGCCTGAGGGGAGCACTGACAAGGTCAATTTGATAGGTATCTGCGTCTCAACCCTAGACTTGAGAGACGTAGGATGCACGGTAAGTATTGGATTGCCGTCGGCCGAGTGGACTGTGGAAGGAGGTGTTGAGATATCCTTCGCGAAGGTCGAGGGACTCGCCGTCGACTCAGGGTCGAATGTGAAGCCGTTGGCCGAAAAGTGGACGTTCGGAGAGAACATCGCATTACCAGGGGAGTCACCATTCATGGTGATATGGTTGAACGTCTCCTCAAGGCCAGATGATGGTGAGTGCTTGCTCCAGGGAGACTGGCCTTGGGTGGAAGGAAGCATCGCGTTCAAAGGCGAGGCTTCCCTAGATCCGGGAAAGAAGAATTGGGCCTGGCCTGAGGGTGGGAAAGCGACACCTGAGTTTTGTTTCGCATAGGGCACGAAATTTCCCGGCTGATTCATAGGCCGCGCCATGGCACTGCTCTTAGCTTTGGTGTTATTTATCGCATCAAATCCGCTCGGTGTGCTTGCAGCGGTGTCGAAATCGAAATCGGAAGCCATTTGTTGGTTGCTGGCCTCGTAGTCTTGATCCATGCCCGCCATCGCCGCATCGTCAAAAACATGCTCGTTGGAGATTGAAAATCCATTTATTCCACTGCCCCAGCCTCCTTGCTCAGGGTTGTGCGCCGGAGGAGAAGCGGTGGAGGGAGCAGAAGCATCGCGCTTCTGGTCAACCGGAGACGCCGAGGATGAACTGCTGGACCCAGAGCCAGATCCTCGCGGCGAGCGCGAGAAAGAATTCCCATCTGGCATGGGACTGTAGTCGTTGTACTCGCGTTTAATCGACAAGTCGTTTGGGTTGAGATACCCAGCTGTCATCATGGTCGAGTCATCGGCCTCAGGTCGAGTTGAGGTCAAGAATGTATCGAATTCTTGACCCGCGAAAGCGGGGGTTTGACTCAGACTTCCTCCAAACAAATACATATCTTCATCCTGCGTCGAAGCCATTGTTGGAAAGCCCGACTACCTGATGTGAGCTGTCAAGGATCCGCGCCGCCCTTCACGCCATCTCTTTTCCAAGCCTCCACTTTTATCAGATTAAAGGATCGACAAAGGCTAAGGACAGAGCCCGTGAGACACGAGACTCGTACAGCGATTGAAGGTGATCGGAAAGTGTCAAGGGCGTCGCTGTGGTTCGAAGTCGTGGACAGGTCTGGTACAGTGTGTGGCTGGTGAGATTCTCAGCGCAGCCTATTTTGGACGAAGGGACTCCGAGAGGTGTGAAGGTTTTCAACGCAAAGTTTCTTGCCAAAATATGCGCAATAATATTATCGTCGGACTCGCAGCAAGCTGGGATAGAGCCCTAACGTTGAGAGACGAGGAAGCGATGTGGCATTCGAGATTAGACGAGTGAGTAAGTGTGTCGCAGAGATGCTGTTCAAATGGCAGGCAAATCAGAGTGCGTTAGTAGCTACGAGTACGGGAGGCCAGAGAGTGCGAAGAAGAAAGTGTGGAGTAGAGATTGGCAGAACTGAGGAGATGACAGTACGAGCAACTACGGAGTAGATTGAACTGTTTGTAGGTAAGAGGGGACGCTTGGGAGGCCTGTCGCTGTCCCTGCGGGCGCTGCAGGTAAACGCCTAGTGACTCTGCTGAGCCCACGGGCGTCCGCCCAAGCCTATAAGAACCTCTACATTGGTCTTAGGCAGAGAGTTTAATGGGCCCTAGCGGCAAGCTGAAGCCTGGATCCTGTCGCGCCCCGGACTTCTACTTCGCCTCCCGGTCCCAATAGACACGGACCTTGTATGTGCCTCTCATTCTCAAGGCGTATCATCTCGACGAGAGTACGCAGTACGAGATACGGAACAGAAAAACTAATCATCATCAACACACACCTCGTCATTTCTCCTCTGGCCAGCGTGGTTTTTATGGGAGCCGACTTCATCTCGGGCACCCACCAATAAGGGCTTCGATATAAGCTTCATGGCCACCGTTTCCTCATCCATTGTCTTATGCATGGAGATCCCGGCGACCTCCCCTCCTCTCCAGAAAGGAAGAGTTGCGCCTTTTGCAACCATTCGCTCCGATTCGGACGATCCTTGTCGATGATACGCCAGGTAGACCCTCGCCCACCACACCTGTCGACGCCACCGGTCTCTCGGAAGAACTCGTTTTCCTGAAAGATATTGTAACCCTGCTCGGCTATAAACTGGGCGCTTCAGACCCCAAGATACCACCTGCTCAAGTCGACTTCTGCAGTCGTATTGCATAAACTCGAAGTCGTACCTTTTGAAGGGGTCAAGATACCATTGTCAGGACGCAATACAGGTCAAGGAAGAAGATGGTGTTTCCGATGACCTTGCAGACCTTCCCACTCGACAGCAGCACAGCGCATGGCTTCCTTGAGTACATCCCTCGGAAGTCACTTCGTCGTCGTGTGTGCTAAACACGCCACTGGTGTTATCAACCCTAACACCATCTCGCGATATCATTGATGGACCTTCCGCAGCGGAAGCGATTCCCAACAACGAATACTGCAGTCGCTAGCCCCCATCTGGCCACCTACGCTACTACATTATGGCACAATCAACAATACTGAACATTGTAGCTAGAAGTTCTCCTGGCGAATTTCGGAAAGCAAGCTTACAAAGGAAACAGTGTTGTTCAAAAGTCTCCGAGCAAGGCTCACACCACCTTCTCTGGGATGTCCGTGAGAATCCAACCTAAGGCTCTAATCAACAGTACAGTGCGATTCCATTAGAGACAGGTTAATGTACTTTCCTCCTCGGACGGTCGGTATCGCTTCGGAGCTCTGTCGGCTTTTGCCTTGTGATATGAGGCCGACACGCTCCTCGAGAGAGGCTCACATCCAGAATATTCGAACTCTTGTGCAGGTAACGACTCCCCGTTCCAGTGGCCGAGATACTTCTTCCCTTCAAAGAATAACCGAGTAGCTACCTCCGTCTCACATAATCAGCCATCTGAATGCACATCCAGGTCAATAAGATTTCCTGGAGTGAATACCCGAAATTGTGCCCTTCTAGCACCGGGAAAGAAATGATGAGGACATGATCAGGCCTCTTTCCCACCTGGAAGCCAGAACAGAGCACCACTCTTCCCACAATCCACCGGCAACAACTGTCCAGTAACGTTGCCGGCATAGTTATCGCTTGCCAGGAAGAGACATGCCCTTGCAACAGCTTCTATGGCCACCGACCTCCTGAGAGCGACTGTCGCCTCAGCCTCGCGCCACAACAAGTTCTCACTCTCCTCGCATTCTTTCCTGAATTGAGCAGTGTCTACTGGTCCTGGTGCAACAGCATTGATTCGACACTTGGAATTGATATTTACGGCGTCTCGAGCAAGTGACTTGACCAGGCCATATTGGATCGCTGCCTTCGAGGTTGCATACGGTGCACAATCTGCAACGCCGAATCTCCCTGCCTCGGAACCAAATATGACCGCAGAAATATTCTTTGTTTCGGGAGTGGCATGTTCGCGGAGAGCTCGCAGCCATGCTCGACAAGTCAAAAATGTCCCGTCGACGTTGACATTCATGATTCTTTTCCAGTCTGCCAGCGGCATGTCGACGAGGGAAACATGCGGCAGGTAAGACAGGTCCAACCCTGCGACAGCAATGCAAGTTGATATGACTCCGAATTTCTTTCTTGCCTCCTCCATTGCTTGTTCTAGCCCGAGTTCGTCCGTAATGTCTACTTTCTGGAAATGCAACCTCTCGTGAGCAACCCCATTTCTAGTCTCTGTAATGTCAAATGCAGTAACGAACGCTCCCGCGGACAAGAAGGCTCGAACGACCACCGATCCGATAGCGCCACTTGACCCAGTCACCAACACATGTGAGCCTTCAAATCCAAGACTGGTATCAAACGCGGCTTCGTCCATTTTGTTAGCTACTATTCCAATGGATCAATGATCAACCCGTTCGTTTATGTGAAGACGTGTAAGAAAAGCGCCACATTGATATTCGATAATTATTTAAACACAACGACCCAGATACAATAACTCTTGTGTCCAAGTGGCTGGCGGAGAAACCCGCCAACGTCGAGACAATGGAATGCCGTAAACGTAGTCGATGTGATGTTTTCATTTCTTATTATTCGTTTACTTCATAAGGTAGTTTCACCTCGCAGAATCACGACTCTTGGTGTCGAAGTCTTGGATCCTGTCCTAGTCGAGATGCATGGCTCGGAAAAAGTGAGGGTGTAGCAAATCCATGGCAGAATCGCCTCTTCGCCTCTTCACCACGCTCATTTACCAGACGTCCGGAATCAACGTGCAAGGCACCTTGGTTCTTGACCTGGGCTCATTGTCCGCCACATCGCTCACTCATGTACTTGTCGAGCAAGGGGTACAGAGGCATTCATGCGCTGATATAAGTACATTCCCGCCGGCGACGGCGCATTTTTTACGCGACGCCGAACAAAGCCATCACCGTACACACGTTGCCTTCGTTCTTGGGATCGTCCTCAGTATACTTTTAATCTATCGGTATCGAGTCGACCGTCCAACTGACTCTTCACTTTCGTCGTATGTCGGTAGGGCACCCGTCTCTTTCCTAGCCGCGGCGTCTGCTCTGGTCTGTCGATCCTGACCGACTTGGCGCGCTCGACGGATCTCGAAAGCGACCACAAAGAATAGGTACAAGGCAAACATGACGGCGGCAACGACCGCATATGCGATTTTGGCCGTCCTGCTCTGCGAGTCTGTCTGGAGCGGACTTTCGGATGCCAGCTTGATGCCGAGGCCACCCGTGACGATTCCCAGCACGATGAGTATGCGGCCGAGCCAGAGATGGGCACGGCCTGCCGGTGTCCTCCCGGGCGCTTTGGTGGGTTGGCCGGCTTCGACTTTGAGGGCGCGTTTCTTATAGATGCGGTGGTGGATGTAGCCGAAGACGGGCTGGAAGAAGGCAAGGGCAAGGACCGCCAACCCCATACGAGGGTGAGGGTCGTCCCAGACGCCGAAGTCCTTGAATTGCTCTGCGAGCCAGATGCCCATTCCAGCCGCAGCAATGTAGAGCACGTAGCTGAGGACCTGGCCGACGGCGTGGATCCGCAACACGATGGGGTTCTTGATGTTCAGCCGGAGGAGAATGGCGAGGGACGGGATGAAGAGTACCCAGACCAGCGACGCCAGGACCGCGTGGGCGATGAGGATATGTGTGGCTCTGTCGAATTGACCCGCGGAGCTGAAGACAGAGCCCTGACCGAATGTAGAGCTGCCGGACGATGAGGAGCCACCGTCACCACCATCATCGTCGCCGTTGGACCACGGGTAGCCGCCGTTGCCATTTCGGCCTCCAAACCCAGACCAATCTGCTCTGGCGGTGGTCAACAGCAAGGCTGTGGAAAGTAGAGTCCTCGTGAATGACATGCTTTGACCCCAAGACCGCATTTGGGATTTGGAATGCTTTTTTCTTTGTGCTCGTAGTCTGCGTACTTGAACTCAATTCCGCGCGAAAAGTCAGTCGAAGAAGAGAAGGAAGAGGAGGCGATGATGGACTGGGACGGCAGAAGACTTTTGAAACATGATGTGCTTTACGGACTATTGAAGGGACCAATGCTAAATATCCGCTGATCGTCGAGGGGGGCCAAGTAGGCAATGCCTTGGTATCAGAAGCCACGCCCAAGAATAGTCCGGACATGGGCTGGTGCATCAGTCCGGCGAATCAACATAGACGCCCGCCCGGCAGAGTCTTGGGTGATACGTACTGCTGTGCCACCGGCCGGCCGGGGCCCCCGATGTACACTGTCCTTTACGCCAATGGGAGTCCTCAGCCGGCGACCGGCCCCCGATCCGCCGACATGGTTCAACTACCCTTTTGATCTCCTCCGCGTCTGGTGCTGGGTGCATATAGCATAGCCTTTCGCGTGTCACTGCTCCTGCGACAAGTGACAACGCACCGTACGTCGGATGAGCGTCAATAGCAGTCTTAGCATCTTATCGTGTAGTCCTCGATCGCAACTCGAGATACCTCTCCGTACAGGCCTGGGCAACAGATGCGACGCGTCCCTGCTCACTCTTCCGGCCACTCAGACAGGAGAGCGTGTTGGCGAGTACTCGTAATGCTGTATACTGTTGGGCACATCATGTTCAGTCAGTGAAAGGTTGACCATTACTCAGGAGGGTGAGTGTTAAATCGAGGGAAGAAGCGCCGCATCACTCCGTATACAAAAGGAATTCGCTCTGTCCAATTCAGTGCACGAGAACGCGGACAATGAGGCCCTATACCTCTCTGACTTTGTCCGAAAATTAATCTGCTGTCTGACCAAACGAGCCCGATGGGACCTCACTAGCCATAACCTGCTCAGTGCTGAAATTTTCGGAGAGTCGCTAAGGCGGCCACGTCTGACAGAATCAATTATACTGAAGATCTTGATGGGTGATGGGGAGGCTATCCTTCACCATGACTTCAACCCGCAATTCTCGGAACTGGACTGCCCTAGCAACATTAACCGCAGGCGTACACAATAGCTGAAGTCCAAACAACACATTGACTGCACAGAGCCTCTTTGTCTAGGTCTGCCGATCAAACAATATCTGCTGGTTCTAACAACCGCTTGCCTACTTGTGATCATGCACAGAACACGTACTGGTCGACTACCCAACAGAAACGTCCAATTCCGAGCACTGTGGTAGGTGCTGGTGATGCTTTCTCATCCTCCAGAACTGCAAGATTCTTCGGCCACTGTCTGAGGACAACAAGCGGCACCATGTCGGCCAGAACGCGACGATCAGGTCGTGAACGCAAGGTGAATCCAAGATATGCTAATGATGGGTGGGACAAGGACACTCTTCGCATTCTCCGCGCCTCTTCAGAGTCATCAGGGTCGAGTCCAGACGATGACCAAGGGTCCGAGAACGCGGAAATCGTGGAACAAGATGATGAAGGCTCGTTCGAGGAGGATGAAGGCGCTTCCAGTGCGTCTGACGTTCGGTCCCAATTCTCCGATGTTCAAGACCCAAATGAAGACGAAGATAACATGAGCCTTGCCTCTGACGACCAGACAATGGAAACTCCGCGTCTTCAAACGAACCGTGGCCGATCTGGCACGAGGGACGGGAGGGGAGGAGTAGGCGCCAGCACCACTACACCAACCCATTCTCGTGGTCTTGCACGCCTCGAACCCAAGGGCGCAAAGGGCCTGGTGTACCGCCATATTTTTGGACCCGAGTTAGACGACTTGGAAGAAGTCCTTGCAGCTCGGGACACCTGGTTATTAGGACGCGACGTGACGCTCCCGAGTCGTAAGACCCTGTCCGTTACATTTCAACGAGCCGATCAAGCTAGGCGAGACAAGCAGTCCGATCCATCCAAGGAACCAAAGCAACACCTCCATCCACCGAGACTACCCGAGTCCGTCGTTGACCTGATACTGAATCAGCAGCTCCTAAAGCCAATTGAACCCGACGAACTTTACGAGCGATATCTTCACCGTCATAAGCCTTCTCATTCTGTTGTCCTTGGCCCATTTGGCCGTCAGCAGCTATATACCTTGGACTACAATCTCCCCATGGATTTCGGTTGGGCATGGCCAAAGGTCAGTGATGCTGGACGAGACCAGACATCCCAGACGAGTCAACGTTACCACGAAGGCTGGCTTGTCAATGCTGGCGAGAAAATCAACTGTCTGGCATGGGCTCCTCAACAGCAAGACGCTCAGTACTTGGCCGTTGCCACGAGATGCACGTCGCACCAGAGACAGCTTGCCGGAGGGAACGAGAACATGCGACCAGCATTCCATCCGTCGCCGCCATACCCGTCCTCGATTCAGATCTGGGCATTCCCTACCAAGCCCACTTCAGCCCCGGGCCTACGAACCATTGCGATGAACCTCAAACCGAAGCTCTGTACCGTCATAGGCACCGAGTACGGCAACATTCGAGCCATGAAATGGTGTCCATCGACACAAAATCCTCCATCCACGTTCTCTACAGGAGCAGCCTTCATCGGAATCCTGGCCATTCTTTGCACTGATGGCAGCGTACACGTCCTCGCAATTCCATCACAGTTACCCACGCCCATCACTCTGAAAGCCGAGCGCTCAGGGTTGACCTTCTCTCCGCCAGGAGGCACAGTCTTCACCACGCTCACGTTCGCGACTTCGACAGACCTCGTCATCGGCGCGGCAGACGGCACCGTCCACCTCTTCGACCTCTCCGACCCGACTGGCCTCGACCCCCCACGCAGCTACACCAGCCCCCAAATCCACTCCACCTACATCACGTCCCTGAGCGCCGCCTCTCCCGTCCACCTCACGCCCTTCATCGCCACGGCTTCGTCAGCAGGCGACATGGCTCTCACCGACCTCCGCAGCCCGACCCAGGACAAGGTCACAGTCACGCGGGCCTGCTTCCCGAGCCGCGACATCTACTTCGCGCCCTTCACGCGCAGCTTCATCACGGGCCTCGACCGCGTCGGCAGCACGCGCATGGACACGCATTCGGCGGCGTTCCTCGCGTGCCACCACGTCCGGCAGTTCCACTCGAGCCTCCGCCTCGCGAAGCTGCCGGACCACAGCGGCACCGCGACCGCGCTGTCCGGCTCGCCGCACCACCCGTGCATCTTGGTGGGCAACGCAAAAGGCCAGGTCCACGCGACCAACTACCTGCGCAAGATCCTCCCGTACCGGCGCACCGAGCCGGGGAAACGGGTGATGGCATTTCTGCAGAAGCTGTGTGAATACGACTGGCGGCCGGCGGAGACCGGGCGACGAGACGACGACGACGACGACGACACCGACGTCGAAACCCACCACCTCCACCACCGACAACGACAGTCACGAACCGCCGCCGCCGACGCCGACGCCCGGCAGCACGCCACCCGGGACAAACCAGAGCAGGAGATTGACCTCTTCCACGGCCACGACGTCAGACCGGGCGTGTCGCGCTTTCACGAGGGCTTCAAGCCGGAGAGGATCAATCTGGCGTATGTCCCCGACACGAAGAAAAAGGGGCCCAGCAAGGACACCTGGGCGGCAGAGACCATCTTTGAGGAAGAGCAAGCCGTCACCGTGCTGGAGTGGAACCCCAACGAGTCTTGCGCGGGGATGGCGGCCGTGGGATGGGCCAGCGGTATGGTCAGAGTGCAGGACTTGGCTCACGATCTGGAATGAGAAAAGAGTACCCGGGGTAGTGAGTGACCGGGGACCGACTGACGTACCTTCAGGTACCTACCTCCCACGACCTGCTGAGATCCTTGGCAAGACCCGACCAGCATAGTCAGTATAACAGTCTGCGCCGCTAGCGACGAGGCCAAAACATGGAAAAGGAGTAGAAATGGGACTATGAAGTCAACCCAAAATCTTCGCGAAACAACACGAATCTCTTCGGTGACCACCCTCTAGGTCACATTCAAATAGTCAATGCATGCCTGATAGCCAACTGGTATTCTCATTTTTGAATATTACCTGTCACTTACTCTCACTCTCTCCATCTTCCGCGAGACGTGAGATGTGAGATTCGCTATCAGAACAGTAGTAGTAGTGCCCATCATCTTCATGTCCAGGAGGAGCCTTCATGTCATTTTAGTTTTCTTTTTTTCGCTCGCCTGTCATGCAAGTCCGTAAATTACACTGTCCGATTGCAATTGAGACATGCTTGTCAACTCCTTTTCCGTAAGTTGTTGTACAACTTGCATTCGCTCCAGAAGAAAAAATCCATGGTGATGTCGACTTTTCCTGCTTCGTTCCGAAAGAAAATAAATGATTTTCCTTTTCGCTTGCCTTGCTTGCTCGCTTTTGTTTTTTGAAGGGAAAAAAGAAAGCAAATCCGTGGACCTGATGCAATGCAGAAGAACCAAGAAACAAGAAAGCAAGTTTTCCTGTTACAATTCCGTCCCAGGTCGAAGTGAAGCGAAGGTAGTGGCCGCCATCACCCAAGCATTAGAAAAGAAGATCTTTCCTTTGCGAGAGCCGTGCCGCCATCTGCTCCGACTCTTTGCGGTAGCCTTCTAGCTTTGACCACCACCACCACGTTGACCACCTCGGCCTTTGTTCTGTCCGCCGCGACCACCGCGATAGCCATCTCCACGGTTGCCACCTCTTCCACGACCTCTGAACTCTCCGCGGTTTCCTCGCGCACCTCGACCACGACCTCGTTCGCGACGAACTTGCTCGAACCCGTCGTTGTCAGCACTGGCCTTCTCCTCGACCGCAGCTGCTGCACCAACCTCCTCAGCCCAGCTATTGGATCCGTGCACGGCGGCCGGAGTCGCAGCTACACCGGTTTCCGTTTCGGCGGGGTCACGTGGCACCTGCACCCATTCGTCGTTCGTGGCGCTGGTGTCGGTGATCTGTGAAGCCTGAGGATCCCATGAAGATTCGGCCACCGCATTAGCTGCGTCGTCACCAGTGGTAGCTTGCTCGGCCACTGGCACAATTTGAGGTTTGGCAGCGTCATTGGCAGCAACTGGAACGGCGGCGGTGTCTCCGAGCTCGGTGAGACTGGCATTCGCCACAGTCAGGTCAACTTGAACCTCCTCAGCAGATGCTTCGACAGCCTCGACCTCCTGGGGCGTCGGCTGCACTAAATCTTGGGCTTCCTGAAGAGCAGACTGCTTGACCTGTGCAAATGTGAAGTCGAGAGCCTCCCCTTGGACGTCCAGAACCTTGTCTTCAGTGCCGTAGATCAAGTTCTTGAGCGTCATCAGGGACGTCTCGTTTCCTTGATACACAAGTAACAAGGCGCCCTCGAAGGCTCGACCTTCTTCAGAGTCGGCATCTTCAGACTGACGCTTGGAGGCAGCAGTGTGAAGGAAATGTGTAACGACTCGTAGGCCATCCTCGATCGCCTTTGACTTGGCCTCTTCGGCCTCGTGAAGGACCTTCTGCTTGATGCTAGCAATCTCGGCCTCGTGTGACTCGATCAGTGCAGACTTCTCCTTCGCAAACTTCTCCTCAATGTCCTGGGCGAAGCTTCTGAATGATTGCAGTTGTTCTTCGAGTTGTGCAACTTGAGCTTGGAGGGCGGGCTTCTTGAGGATTTGGGCCTTCTGGTCTGCGTTGAGCTTCTTCTGTGCCACAAGGTCATCGAGTGACACATTAGGATTCTCTGCGATGACGGCGTCTGCTTTGTGCGAAGCGGCGAGTTTCTTGTGGATGTTGCGGATGTTTCTGTGCCCAAATCAGTCTCAAACCATCCTCCAGGCCGGATATTTTTACCTCTGGAGATCTTTGACGAAGTTGCTGTCACCATGAGAATCGACACCGTTGGTAGTAGGCTGCGCCTCGGTAGTGGTTGCGTCCACCGAGGGTGCAGGTGCGTCACTCTCAGAAGTCGGCTTCTCAACCTTCGCCTTGCGTTTCTTCGCAGACTTGCTATCGACTGGAGCGGGGGCGGTAGAAGACATTTTGGAGGTGTGAGTTGAGGCTGTTTCGATCGGATTGAAACGCAGAACACAATTGGAGTAGCAGGACTGGTTTGTAACGGCCGGTCGTCAACGCGGATTTGGTCTTTTGAGTATCTGAAACGGAGGCTGTGATGAGCAGCTTTGCAGCTTTGGATGTTGCTAAAGTGAGAGGTAATTGAGTCTATGAGTCGTGAGAACTGGTCGCGTGTGTTTTGTCAGGAAATAGTTGTACGACCGCCATGAGGTTCTGCCAAGCTTCAGCCTTGTTCGTCTCCGAATTTTGATCTAGAAGCATCTTTCGTCAACACAAGGCTGAATGCTTCAGAGCTCGACAAGTCTTGGACCACATGGCTACATACAAATCTATCCGAGCGCGTTACATACATCATCAAGGACATTTTTGTGGTGAGAGCTTGACTGCGGCGTTCTCTTAGACGCCAAACGTCTCTACCGTCTATGTTAAACCCTGTCATCTTCTCACTCAGGGAAAAGGACATCTGGACGACCTGCAGCCTGGTTGATTCCTGACATCAGCATATGTATCATAGGACGCTACTAGCTTCAGCATCACTGTAATTGTGGTAATCGTGCAAAGTGCAGTCGAAGACACCAGACAGCGGACTTGATGTTGTCTGCCACTGGGATTGGTTCCCCAAGCCGGTGCGACAGTCAAAGATCCAATAATCAGCTGCTGTCGCTGTGTGGTCTGACTTGCTGTCTGTTCCATCGGGAGGATGCTGCAAGGTTCATTCGACAGTGTCTCCTCGGCCGCATCTTCTGTCTGCTGGCCTCGGTGGCCATTCTCTAATCAAAGGTAGGCGAAGAGCTTGAGGCCCCTATGCAGCTTCAACCCTTGAATCGCCGCAAGGTAGTCTAGACAATCGTCAATTTGGCAAAAGTTCCCCATTGCACGGAATGTAAACACACCATGGTGACCTTTCTGATGTCTTTGGCTGCAATATGCTTTTCTCCGTCGTTGCGGGCTTTCCGAGTCGCGTTTTGCATTAACCTAACAATTTCAGTACTCGTATTTTATGATGATGCAACATCAATCAACTCATACTCTTCAATAAACAAGACGTAGTTCAAATACACCAGCGAATCCACTCCCCTGCTAACATTCTTCCTCGAGTGCGCCTTGACAATTTTGCGTAAAGTCGCTCTTGGATAGCTCTTCTTGCCGGTCGCCATCGCGCGTCAATCCTCACCGGCGTCTTGGTTGCTGAGCGGATGTATTTTGACGTTTGTGCTTGAGATACGCGAGGCTGGTATTGTGTACTTTGACTCTGTTCCAGAAGGTAAACAAAGGGCTCGCTTAGACACGGAAGGAGAACCGTTACCTAAGAAATTAGTAATCAGATATTCGGCCGGATAATCTTCGCTAGAACTCCGACTCACATCGCAAAATTTCTTGGGGAACCAAATGTGTAGGGATTCTTATGCGCAGAGATACTTTCTTGACGAAGACTTGCGAATTACTTGGACAATAACCCCTACAGAACCCAGCAACCATGGCATCCGCATACAAATCAGCCATGCGCTCTGGCCATCTCTCAGAGTCCGACTCGGACTCCGAATCAGTGTCGTCTGAACAAAGCAGCAACACCGTAGAAGCAGAATCGGACGGAAATGAACAAGCGAGTTCGAAGCAAAAGGAAAAACGCAATGGTCTCTCTTCTGTACCAGCCGAGGTCAGAAATCGCATTCTGATGCTCACATCTCGAGGAGTCTCGTATCGGTAAGGAGATTTCTCTGTCTGAGAGTGCACGCACCCTCCCCCTACGAAGACTGACTGAATCATCATAGACACCGTCACCTTCTTAGCGACTTACATTCTCTCCTCCCACATACCTACAAGGACACCAAACTCGACACAAAATCGTCCAACAACTACAACTCGGCCCTCAACGGTCTAGCCGACCTCCATTCCTGCAACTACGTCTTCTTCCTGGAGGCGCGGAAACACGGGCAAGATTTGTACTTGTGGCTGGCGCGGGCTCCCAACGGGCCCACGATCAAATTCAGCGTGACGAACGTACACACCATGGCGGAGCTCGGGTTCGGAGGCAACTGCCTGAAAGGGGGAAGAGGCCTGGTGGTTTTCGACAAGAGTTTCGACGAACAAATTGCGGGCCAGGAACACCGATCCTTGATCCGGGAGATGCTACGAGGCGTATTCTGCGTGCCTCCAAAGGGCGTCAGGGGCATGAAGCCGTTCGTCGATCGCATCATCGGCATCTACGGCCTCGATGGCAAGATCTGGGTCCGAATCTACGAAATCCGTGAAGCCGAACCGGACAAGGCAAACCCCACAGAACAGCACGGCAAAGGCGCAGGCGCAGACGTTTCCTTGGTCGAGATCGGACCCCGCTTCGTCCTTACGCCCGTGGTCATACTGGAAGGAAGTTTCGGCGGGCCCGTCATCTTTGAGAACAAGCAATTCGTCAGCCCCAACCAGCTACGCGCCGAGACGAGGCTGAAGAGAGCCGGAAGGTACGCAAGCAGGAAAGGAGGTGCGGAGGAACTCGCCATCAAGAAGAAGAGTCTAGGAATCAAGCCAGGGATGAAGAGGAAGGTTTCGGCTCTGGACAACTCTCGGCTCTTTGGTTGATCTGCTGGTCATTCAACCGAGTTCAGTTGCCAGTCCCGAAGAAACCAAAATCCATTGTTTCACGGCCATGGGAGGTATACGTCGTGGACTTGACCAAAATACCCTTCCTCATACGTTTCACTTGTGATGTACACCCATGATCGCCACCGATATGCGAGCGATAACACGGCAGATGGCGGTGTCTCTCTGACCCCGGCACATCCTCCAAATCAATCAGTCCTGGCCGTGCTCACTCACTCACTCACTCACTCACTCACTCTCCTGGCGGCACTGCACCGAGCTTCAGTTTCAACGAGATATGTCCAGAGACGCATAAGTCTCTCACACGCTCAGACCATGGAGTGCAATCCACCTTCATCCGTCCAAGTAGATGACCCGCCTGTTCAGAGAGACCCTGGCCACAAATCACCGCCCATCGACGAACCATTTTTCACCGGCTCGATGTTGGGAGGTGACGAGAAAATCCCAAGTTGCAATGTCCTGCCCGGGAGGAGGATACCGCGGTAGCTCTCGTCTTCGTGCCTTCGTATCTACTCTTTTCTTTCCTCTGTCGGAGCGATAGGATCGTTGACACACGAGGAGTGAACTTCGAAAAAAAAAATCAAGGAGAGAGTGAGAGGGTGTGTGTGTGTGAGGGAGAGCGGAGGGGGGAGAGCGAGAGATAGAATGGTTCCAGGCACCGCTGCCTACTGCCCTACGAGGGGCCCCCTTCGCGATCCTGGGACAATACCTGAGGGCTTGTAAGGACAGAGCATGGCTAGTAGGTGGGCGTGACGCATGATGACACCCCAGATACCAGGTATCGATGTATCTAGCTAGGTACCCAGGTTCTTGTCTGTCTGTCTGTCTTGTCTATTAGGTTTCTAGGTACGTATCCAGCTAGGTACCTCACTCACGCAGTATTTGCCCAAGAGAGCTCGTCCTTGGTCTTGATGCAACCCAACCCAACCTCGCAAATATATACGAATACATCTGAACCACACACCACACCCCCCTTCTCTCGTACCCCCTACATATATACCCCTCCTAAGTAGAAGATAGTCTATGCTGGGGCATCAGAAGAACAAAATCCTGGACAATTCCTTATTACGCCATAGAATCAAATCAATATTACTGCAACACTCTCCGAGATCTCTTACGCCTCAGAAATACGCTCGAGACACACACATACACACACTCTCTCCATCTCTCTCCCTCCTACCTCTTCAATCCCCATCGTTGACAACGTCGCTGGCTGGAAGCTTTTTTCTACGTTGCTTGTTTTCTCTTCGTATGACCTGACTTCGTCCCCATCCCAGTCATCCAAAATATCCCTAAGCGTGACTTTACGAAAAGCTTCCCAACCGTCCCCTGGAATATGCAACATATCATCTCAAATACATACCATACGGCCCAAGAAAAATACTAGTCCCGGGGTTTCTCCTGTGTGCATCGCATCCGCTCGTTGTCGTCCGGTCAGTGGCTGCCACCTTCCCCAAAGCAACACTATAAGGCACATACACCCCCCGTGTGCAAAGGTTCGGACGCCATGCTTCCTGCCGATTTTGGTGATTTACACCGACCTTGTCTTGAAGAGATCAGGATCTTTGTCTTCACTCATATCTCATGATCGGACCTGTTGCCGTCTTCAGCTCTACCGACAATTTCCCACTCGGCATCAAAGTATTCCAATGATCCAGTGGAATCGCTGTTGTTTGCCAATGCCTCAGAAATACCATTGCGATCGACCGTGGTATCCGAAGTGGGACCGTCGCTATAAGAGTCACTCCAAGCATACGTTCCATCGAGGCTTGGTACGAAGGCCGTTCTCGATGTTGCCTCGTCACGCTGATTCTCCTCCTAGATGAAATCTGCTGTATACGAAAAGCCTCTGAACTCTTCTTGGTGCGCAGGAGAGAGGACTGCAATACAGGTTAGTGTTTTGAAGACATTATTCCTCTGGATTCTCCACTTACCACTCTGCACCGGAGTCAAAACGGGGGTTACACTTGTGAACTCCTGGTCAAAGTTGCTGGTATCTTTTTCGTTCTTAACGGTGGGCTTGAAAGGGGTTGGTACTCTCTTGTGATAAATGTCGTCCCAGTTTATGCCTTTGAAGAAGGCATGGCTCATAACTTCCTGAGCGTCCCCAGGCCCACTACCCAAACGCAGTTCTGGCTCCCTCGTCAGGAGTTTTTGAAGAATCGAGACACTGTCGCGCGGCATATGAATAGGGTACAAGGGTTCGTCGGCAAGGATAGCGTCATAAATCTCGTCCTCGTCCTCACCTCTGAAGGGTGACTGCTGAAGGAGCATCTGATAGATAAGAACACCAAACGCCCACCAATCGACCGCTCGTCCGTACTTCTTGTCCAGAAGAATCTCAGGGGCCATGAATTCAGGCGTACCACAGAATGTTGACGTGGTCGATCCGTACCACATCTCTTCTTTGCACAGACCATAGTCGGCAACCTTGATGTGACCATCCAAGGTCAGCATGATGTTGTCCAGTTTAAGATCCCGATAGATGACACCATTCTCGTGGAAATATTTCAAAGCCAAGCACACTTCGGCGGCGTAGAACTGAGCTCGCTTTAGACCGAATTGGCCGCGTTGGATGTGCAACATCAAATCACCGCCCGAGATGTACTCCATAACAAAATAGACCCTAGTCTCGGTCTGAAAACACGCATGCAGACTAAGCAAGAAGGGATGCCTCTCCTTGTTGGCGATCAAGAACACTCGCTTTTCAGATTTGGTCGATTCAACTTCGTCGTTCTCAATAATGAACTCCTTTTTGAGAACCTTGATTGCGTACAGCTTCTTGGAGCTTTTCGCCTCGGCAAGCATGACCTTACCAAAGTTACCTTTGCCCAGCACTGCGAGGAAGTTGAAATGGTCGAGACCAATCCGTGGCCCGGAGCCTCGTCCCGACGGAGGCGTCGCAACTTGCTGCTGTTGGTGTTGAGGCGCCGGCTTGATCGGAGCAGGAGAGTAACTTTGTTGAGTCTGTGGAGGAGGTGGCGGCCTCTGCTGCGGTACTACGGCTTGCTGAGGTTGTTGGTGTTGCATCATTTGCTGCTGGACCGGTTGCCGGTCATACTGCTGATATGCACGAGGATCATAAGATGCGTGGGGAGGCTGCACTTCTGGGACCGGTGGACGTGCGTTTGCATACCGGTCGGACGCGACCTTTTGAGGACTGTAATCGCTGAAGCCTTGGTTGTAGTTCTGTGAGGATGGCCGGCTGGTCGCTGCAGCTGCAGCCTGGACAGCAGCCGTCGAGACGGCTCTCTGTTGCAATGGTCTCTGTTGCTGTGGAGATTGCGGACGTGGAGGCTGGTTGTACATCAGATTCTGGGCGGCAGCAGCCGCCGCCGCAGAGGGCTTAGGAGGCTCTGGATGTTGATCATAGGATTGGTTGGATACAGACTGTGTCAATGTACTTCCGTCAGAGACATAGCTCTGAGTTGGTGATTGAGGGCCGGGCCTTCCAGAGTTCGGTCTCAAAGTCCTGCTGCTCATGCCAGAGCTGACCGAGGAAGACTTGTTGTGGTGCTTTGTCCGCTGAATGGTTTCCAGAATCTCGTTGGCAACGATCATCGACATGCCGCAGAAATCCGGTACGAGATGTTGGCATTGCGCATGACATGTGAGGCCACATTCAGAACACTTCTTTGCGTTTCGTCTGCCCAACGGAAGTAAATAACCGCAATGACAGCACCAGTTGGCTCCGATATTCGAGAAATTGTCGAAGCGATGGGGTATACGGTGATTGATTTTCTCCTCGTCCGGATCGGTCTCATAGTTCGCCTTGCTGATACACTTGGTGACAACCTTTGGATAGCATTTGGTGTGACAGGTATACTTGCAGTCAGCACATTGCATGCCGGCCGAGTACTTCAGGAAGTCGCCGCACAGTGCACATCGCATAACATTGTAAAACTGTTGCTTGACGAACTTGTGGCCCTGTTTTTCGTGGACGACTTCCTTCTTCTGACGGACAGCACCTTGACGATTCAGACCAATGTCGAACGGACGTCGAGCGCCTGTCTGCTTCTGGAAACTCATGGTGAGATGGATACGACCTGCAGGTTCCAAGGAGAACCAGGAGTCGATCATTACAGGCTGAGCCTGCTGAGGATTTTGAGCAAAGCCGGCGGCAGATCCAGCACCAGCAGCATTACCTGGCGGCATGAATGGGGTGCCCTGTGATTGTTGGGGCTGCTGCTGTTGAAACTCAGTGCCAGGCTTTCCCGGACTGCCACCGTTGGCCATCTTGTCCGCAGACACCCATCCATTCTGCTGAAATTCCGTTTCCATCTTCTTCCGCCGCATTTCTTCAGCAATATCCGAAATGCGAATCCAGAGGAATCCAATCGGGGTTGGGCGGTCACCTGCTTTGTCATAGACGGTCAATTCGATCTCGTTTGCTTTGTCGATGTCGACATTGTGAATCTCTTCAGTCCATTTGTCTGTTCGGGTGGCTCGAGTTTTTGCGCGAATGTTATCCTCCACCTTCATGATCACAAAAGTCTCGGGACCTCTGGAGAATCGAGAGGATGCCGCGTGATCGACATCTTTGATCGCGTGAATGCGCATCTCCAGATGACCAGTTAATGGTTTCCGCATGTTTGGTGCGTTCAGACTGTCATCTGACGTCCGGTCAGCCAGAAAGAAAAAAGGTCAAATCTGGGCTGGAATGCTTACCATCAGCAGCATCAGAAGTCTCGATGTCGACATGAAGATCCATGTATCTTTTCAGGGCTTGTTTTAACAACTGGATCTTTTGGGTGCTTTCGATGCGACGGCCTTCGGCGTCCGATCGGCTCTTCCTATCGCCCTCATCTTGATATAGCCGAACCATTTTCTCGATGCCAGCTTTGTACTGCTTTTCGACCGAGAGCTTGAACTCGAGTTGCGATAGCATGAGCTGGATCTTGGGGCCGAGGTATGGAGTATCATATTTGATCAGGTCTGATGATCTTGTCAGAAATATGGGGTTCAGCAATCACGACTTAAGCATACCTAGCTTTGAGAAATTGGGACGCGCTTTGGGGATCGGAGTGTTATAGGGTCGGGGATCGCCATAGATGGCTCGCGGTGGCATCATGCCAGTATTTCCCTGGCTGTAACCACCTGGGCCTGGATCGCCATAGTCCCCTCTTTCGTTGGCGAAGTATCCTCGGGCATCTTTGGGAGGAGGCGTAGGCGCGTTACCTGCTTGATATCCTCGCTGCCCACGACCATCAGATGGTGGGTAGCCACCGCCAACACCGCCGCCGCCGTTCCCGCCATGAGCTGGAGGGGGAGGGGCGCCATCATCGTATGCCCCCCGTTGTCGCAGTTGCAGCTCTTGCAATTTATCCTCTAGATAAGTGATGTTTCTTCTCCCGTCGCGAATGGTACTATCGACACGTGCCTGAACTGCAGCATTGTTTGTCGACTGTCGCATGTGCGTCGCGGCTGTGATCAGCGTCTTTTCTCGCTCGATCTTTTTGTAAATGTCGTCAATGGCTTTTTCTGTGTCCCCCATGATTGCAGATCTCGGGAAAAGACAGTTTCGTGAAGGGTGAGTTTAGGAACCGCAGGCAAAGTTCATGCGATCACGTCGTGTGCACCGGTAGCAAGACTGGCACCACATCTGTTGACTAAGGCAGATCGGAGGGGAGCGTATTTTCGCACGACCAAAAAGGCGGCGGGGTCAGGGCGAGGCGAAAGCGAGGCTCATCAGAGGTGAAGGATTCGATGACCGAGCACAATGCGGCTGGGAAAGTACAATACCACGCATCCAAGGATTCTGGTGTGTGTGTGTTTGGTGAGCAATAAAGGATGTAGGTCGTGGAGAATGGTGTGGTGGTGGCGGCGCTCTGGTCCAAGTTCCAGTCAGTCAGTCACGGTCCACCAAGTTGCGCTTTCTAGGATGCCGTAATATGATAATAATGCAACGCCACAGGATTACTTCGAGGCTGAGTGCCACTGCGAGATTCCCTTGGGGCTAACAATAAGCAGTTGGCTGATTCCGTCCACGAAGGAGTCGGAAGTTAAAGATGATGCAGGCCAGCGAGGAAGAGAAAAGTCCCAAGGCAGATGGTACGTAGGTAGAGGATGCCAATGTGGATGGGGGATGTTTTGGCTGAAACCGAGAGGACGACGAACGAATTACAGTATGATGATGACGATGATCGGTGGTTGTGTGCAACGGGGATATCCAAAAACCCTGTAGCAAGCAAGACCAACACCATCTCACGGGCACTTTCGGGCACTTAGAGGCCCCTTATAGGCACCTCATCATGCTTAACCGGGCTCTTTGCAGGCACCTGGTGACCCCCACTCGCCCTCCCCAAGCCAGAACATGGGGTACAGGCGACACCCCTGGGCTCTTCCCAGGTACAGGCATGTGCGGCTTACGGCTCTGTCCTCGACTGACAGTGACGGCCTACCGGCAAAGGAAACCACGTCTGTCCTTTCAACCGCTGGGTTCGCTCAGAAGAGCTCGAGTGGCGAAAACGAGAACTTGTGCAATTGGAACACGCACAAAGAACGTCCAATGGACATAGCATTGCCCAATAGTCTCGGCCGATTCTTCTGTCTCACTTCTACGAGTTCGATCCCAGCACGCGCCATGCATATAAGAGTATTCACAGGTCAGTCCTCAAGGTTCAGACATAATGATATATCGTCGCCTTCGGTCCATACGCATGGCCATCATACATCAAGACCAGAAAGTGTCCCAGTCCTGTCCTCAACGGGCCAGGGAACCATCTGATTTTCACCCCATCACGTTGTTGTCATGGTCTGCGTATCAATGAGGGCCCAGTAACCTCCGATGCTCTACTGCTCCCCGACACGCCACCAAACTCCACCGCTACACTGGCCACTGGCCAGAACTTAGGCTTGAGAACCCTGGTCGGGTTGGGTATGGCGCAGCCCTACAAATAGAAAAAGTCTCACTACCAGCACTCCGTACTGCCGACAAAGTTGATGTCCGCTTGCAACGATACATCAGTAGATGCTTCGAAGACGGCCCACGAATGACTCAGGCAAGTCTCACGTCGTCCCTCGAATATGCTTGTCGACTACAATTCGCTGCGGCTGTTGAGGCTGAGTTTCAGTTTCTGTTGGGATCCGGGCTGTACGCAGTACGACAGACAGGTCCTGAAGCTCATTGCACAAAAGTGCAACACACGAGCGAGGCAAGCCGTTCACCCCACAAGCGCGCAGGGCCGCGCTTGTTCTCCGGACCTGTGTGTGGGTTTGTGGACAGTTCAGTTGCACTATTTGTGTCTCGAGTATTGCTCTAGATCAATCGCGATATTTGAAATCCTAGCTTTGTATGGCCGATGACTTGATCATTCTCCGGAAGGTACTGTGCCCATCACACCACGCCCGAAGAACTCGCTCACCGTCATAAATCGGCTGTTGCTTCGGGCCAAAGCTGCCTTGAAGAGATCGTGCTGCTCGGTACTCTCCACCTGCTGTCGACGAATGGCTCGGATAGTGTCGTTGCCCGGCTTGCATATGGGGCACTCGATCTGGTCGTCATCGTCGTCATCCATGCCAAGACCAGGCTTGTTCAAACATTCTTGATGAAACGAGTGCTTGCACATAAAGTGAACCGTAGGTAATGTCAGATTTCTGGCACAAGAAGAGCAGCGACGTGCCTGAAACACGACAGGCTTCGTCTCAAGATCCGCCAGTTCCGATTTCTTCGACGCGGTTTCTGTTCGGTAGGAATCTATCAAACGGCGATTTGTTTGAATTTCCTTCCTTTCCCGTTGGATGTTGTCCGAGAGATATGCCTTGACCATACCCATAGTCACCGCCCCTCCTTGGGACAGGACCTTGACCACTTGAAGTGGCGCCATGAGTTTCTCTTGGTCAATTTTCTTGAGTACGGTCTGTAACTCATCCTTGACCCCTGGCTCCTTGAGGATACCTTCGGACGAAGAAAAATACCCCAATGCGAGTGGATACAGAGAAGGGTCTTTTCCACCGTACTTTCTCAACGCCGAAATTGCGCCAGAGGTGTCTTTCGCTGCCGTAAAGGATCGGAAAATATCTGCATAGAGGTTTTCTCGTTCTCGTACCAAGGTGGTGCCGGTTGGGAATTTTGACAAAGAAGACAGTAAGAGGACGTTGGAGGTATCGATCTTGGATTCGTCTAGCGACTCTGTGTTATTGTCCGCAATCAAGCTGGTTGCCTTGGCCTGCCATTTATCCTTCTCAGCAATATCTCGAGAATTGTTCGCTGCCTCAAGGTACATTTCGAAGAGCGTGGTCGATAAATCGGACCTGTCTTCTTTCGCCAGGTTTTCCTGAAGGACGAGCGCCTCGAGGAATTGAACAAACTCAGCGGGACGTGCAATGAACGCAGAGAATGCACTTCGTGGCCGAGGAACAGAGTATAATGGAGCGTTTACAACTGACGCCGTAGGGGTTTCCTCCTCCACGCTTTTCTGTTCGTCGCCTGTTGCTATCCCATTGGTGGTGGATGCTCTGCTCATGAAGGGCAGCGTCCAAAGAGCCGACAGAGTCTGGAATGCGCCTCCACCAGTTTGCGCCTGGACTTCCGACACAGCAGGTATGTCTTGCTTCGGAGCGTATCGCCCAGTGTAATACTCAATAAATAGCTTTGTTGTCTCTTCTGGGCAGTGCTCAATTAGACTTCGGGCGTACTTCATCAACACTGGGTACGCTGCTTCTGGGCTAAGTCGCCAGATATACTGCAAGGCCTCGGCGTACTTCTTCGAGTCCTCGATCAAAATGTCAATCACCAATTCATTTTCGCCATGTTTCGTGGCGAGGTATGCTGCTTGTTCATAATATCCTCCCTGACGGCACATTGCAATGGCCGTCTCGATGTCAAACCTCGCTGTGCCAGCAGCCCGGATAAAGGCGTCGAGCTTCTCGGTGTCTTTCAATTTCGCATAGCAGTTGAGGAGTAGTGTTGTATGGTCAGGAGATGCTTTATCGTGTTCGTGTAACTCCTCAAGGTAGTCGATGAGGTTGTGTATCCTCTGAGTGTCCAGGAATCGTCGTATAACCTGTGATGGCTCCGTATTGTCTATCGCCCGCAGATATTGCTGCATGGCCGTGTCATAATCACCTTTCTGATATAGAAAATCACCATACTTTCGGAAAATACTGTTCTGCTGGACTTTGTCGGCCCCGGCCTTCTGGGCAAGGTTTATCGCGTGAATATACAGGTGGCGCTGATAGAGGATCTCGAGCTTCTGCTGTAGTGTTTTTTCTTGATACCTGAACAGCTGTTTATGTTAGTGAAGAATATACCTGGATTGCGATGTCCTTACCTTTCCCTCTGAAGTCAAAAGAAACAGCTCGTCCCATTCCACAAAAACATCCTTGACCTGCGTTGGGAGCGACTCGGTATGGGCGACGAATTTGAGATCAGTGTCGAGCAAAGTGAACGATGAACTGCTGAATAGCTCGTCAATCTCGTCGCCTGCCAATTGCCTGAAGGCTTTGGATTTGGACACTTGCGCCACTCGAGGTGGGCAGACCACACCGACGTATTCCTTGTACATCTTAACTATCTTTTTGGGGCCTTCGAAGGCATAGCTGGGTCCGCGCCCCCCTGGGCCATAGTAGTAGATGGCGTCTTCCCGAGCAATCACGATATCACCAGTTTCTCGGTCTTGTGTCATACAGCCTACATTGCACCCTCGACTGTCGACGGTACGCGCAGTCTGGCCCTGACCTTTGCCGGAGATAATGAGGCTGCAAATTTTCGCAGTGTTTGCGATGTATAGGACTTTTGTCGCGCTTTGTCGAATTTCGAGACCAGTGATGGGATCTTCGGATTCGAATACAGTCCTCTGCTTGGTTCCCCTATCGTGAACAAAGTCTCCCCGTATAACAGTCACGGAGCCATTCGCAAAGCCAACAGCCACTTGGCTCAGGTCATCCAGGACGACGAGTGCCGAGACAGGGAATTGTCTTCTGCCGTTCTGAACCGCAATTGTACATAGGCACCGAGGTCCCCCCGTCTTCTTCTCAGTCTTGTCCAGTGCCCATACCTTTAGCAGGGGCTCCGACGATAGATTCTCGGAGATGGTAACCAGAAAAGGTGTCTCAGGTATCTGTCTAATGTGTGTGATGGAAGCATCTAACGTGTCCGATGCGTGGAACGTTCGGACAACTTTTAGCGCTCGAGAAAGGATGCGTACAGAACCGTCGGAGGAGCCGAGGAACAGCGACTCAGAGCCAGTAGCTATCGATACAATGTCATTCTGACCGTGAGTGAGGACACTTCTAAGGGCTGGCCGATAACACATACCTCGAAGATGTATGAACCTTCTTCATCCGCAGGCACAGGGACCTGAGATACGTTGAAGAATGGGAAATGTTTCCAGCTAGAAAGCGCCATTGCTGTTACCTGGGCAGAGATTCGAAATGACTATGAGAACCCATCGTGCTCTCCCGAATCGTGGTGCATGATGTGTGCAGGCTGGTGTAGGAGTAACTGATTGTTTGACGATGGGTGACGTACAGTTTGGGGTTTACGATCGGCAAGAGCTTAGGTATAGGTAACTAGCTACAGTACTCCGCCGTAGCCGCGCCGGTGAGGCTTCGCCCACAATACACAGTCCGCCAGCGTTGTAGTGACCACTGCCACGGCCAGCCTGGAGACAAGCACGAAACTTTCCTGGGCCTCAGACGTGACTCTCCAGGCTCTCTGCAGCCATTTGCACCGGATAAATGTTAAAGATTCGGTAGGCTGGACTGGAAACGGCAGCATGACAATTCATATTCAAACCGGTTGTCCACCTATTATGGAGTACACCAGAACATCCTATGTATACAATTTAAGACCATCGCTACGTAAGCTTTTCTTTTGAATTCCCGCGGCATCAAGTCATTTCGGTCATGAACTCGTTAAACCATGCTAGACAATTGCGACCTGTACATAAAAGAATCAGTCTTCCCAGCTGAATCTATGGCTAGGACGTCCTCCTTGGGGGCTTGATGCTCGTTCTTCTGTGACAGTGCTCAGCCCTTCTTCGACGAACCTACTCCCAGTGCTTGGTGAGCGGGATGGCGGGCGGCCATTGAGTTGCGGCACCATCAGGCCGGAGCGACCGGTGTCTGTCAGAGGACTGTCACTCGAGCTCCCTGACGATTGTTGTGGAGCTCTAGAGGTGGTTTCTGGTGATACAGGACTGGGGAGTGACCTGTTGTTGCTGTTACTGGATTGTCTCGAGTGTCCGTTGCTGCTTACGCCAATTGGGCTAATTCCCTGCTCTCCAGAAGAAACGGTTCCAAATGCCCGGCTGTTTCGTAGGCTATTCGGACTGATGCTGCTGCTAAGGCGGTCATTGTTGGTTTCTGGGGGTGAGTACGGTGGAACTGGCGAGCTAGATCGTTCCGTCCTAGCTGCCTCCGCTGCCTCCGCTGACTTCGCCATTGAACCTTGGTGCTCCAGTTCTGCGGGCCGTCTGGGGTCATTTCTGGACAGCATAGATCTTCTGTGGCCTTCGTGTGCGTTGCTTGCGTAGAACTGCGGAGACACAGGGGCTGCTGGCATCTCAACCGCGTTGTTGGCCGACAGCTCAAATCTAGTGGCTGATGTGTCGGCCGGGACCTCGGTCGGATGGTGCTTGTCCCCCAAAAGCTCGTTGACTGAACTCTTGGACTCTGGCGCCCTGTGTAGGCGAGTGAAAATACTCCGGCGTTTTGGCTTCTCTGCGGAGTCAACAGCTTTCGAAGTTCTCTTGCGGAAGCAGAACAACCAGATCAGCACCGCTCCTGTTATGACAACCGCAGTACAGCCTACACCAATGCCTGCAGCGGCACCAGTGGAAAGCCCTGAATGGCCATTTCCTTCGGGGCCCGGGAAAATACTATCAGCAGGTCGCGTAATAGCCAGCAGGTTTACATTACTGACGGCGTCCAAATCGAAGACGGCTTGTGAAAGGGAGAACTGGTTGCGCTCGTAGTCGACTGTTAGGTAGGTCTCCTGTAGGAAGGCCCGTCCTATCGTGTATTGAGTTGAATTTGCTGCTCTCCGTAGTGGGAAGTAATTGGTGGGAGCCGATGAAAAATTGGCGTCGAGGTTCGGGAATGGGTATGACAATTGGAGATTAAACGCATCATAGGGGAGTGTCAGCTTGATCTCATCGGATGATCCGGGCAGATTGGTGACAGTAAAGGTGAACGTAAGATTCCAACTGGAAAGTGTATCTGGCGATGTGTCGTCCGCGAAAAGGTACAGTTGAAGGTTATCGTCATAGGTCAAATTCAGTGACTCGGCGAAAGCATCGCATACTGCTGTCGGAAACCAAAGGAACGGCGTCGACGTGTCTATGACGAACAAGGTCGAATCGTCCTGGCTTCCATCGAACAATTGTTGCGGGTTGGAATCCCAGTTAGACGGTAACGATGCGCTGTCAGAGGGTGACGAAGTGACCGATATAGCGTTTATGGCCACCACAGGGGCGTAGTCGGCATTCAAAGAAAAGGTTAAATTATTAGAGACAAATCGGTTCGCATCAACGCCACCCAGGGTGAGGGAAGACGGGACGCCTTTGAGCCCTACAGCCATGTTAGTGTCTCCTCAATTTGCCAGAAGCCATAGCACTCACGATATGAGGCGCCTGCGGTGTATCCATAGCTGTGGCTAGGAATGTAGCTTCCATTCTGCACTAGGCTTGATAAAAATGGGAGATTGTTCGAGTCCGTAAAGCGAGTCTCTTTAACACCAAGACCCAGCGTCCCAACCCAGTCTTCGGTCGAGTTTACGAGGGCGACAATCTGGTCAGGGACTGATACGAGATCGTCGAGTGCAATTGTATCCAGACCATAGTATCCGACATCATCAGGGCTTGTCTGCGAATCCGCGTTAAGCTCGAAGTATCCCTTTGGAATGAAGGTGGATGATTGATTCGCGTAGAAAAGGCCTCCTCTTTTGTTCTGGCAAGTAGATGTTCCATCACATCCAAGAGGCCCGACAACCCACGTCTCTGGACTCAGTGTACTCGGGAAGACGCTCAACCATTGCTCTGGGGTACCGACGCGGATGCTAACTGCAGACCAGGCGCCGTCGTATCCCAGAAAATCGGTAGTGGTAGTCGCGACAATCGGCGTGGGATGCTTTTGGGCAGCGGAGCATCGTTGCGGAAGGACGAGGGCATAGAGGAGAAGACTACCGTATGTGATGCTCGAGAAATCAAGGATCCGGGTCAGCCACAGAGAGCACATCACGTTGTAGGTACGAAAACAGTGAAGTCCATCGACACGAGCTGGCGACCAAGCGAAACCGTGGAGGGGGTGCAATGCTTCAGGTACCAAAGCGGCCCAGTGTATTTTGCTAATGACAATAGTATAACAGCGAGCGTAGATGATGAGAATTTATGTAAGAAAGCCAACTGAACGAGTGAGTCGCAAGACACTTGTCTGGTGAACAATAATTGCGAGATGTGAGAGGGAACAAATCTTCGGGCCGAAGGACTTATTGCTTTCAATAAGGAGCCATTGAGGTTGGCGTGAACTGACTGGGCTGTTCGGATTTGAGTTCGGATTTCGTATTACCTGATGGACTCCGTACTGTACCTGGGAAGTACCTAAAATTTAGGGGCTTGCCGGGCCCTGTGTGTATTTGTGGCCGGGAACTCGGTCAGCCTCCCCCAGAAAGCTCCACAGAAGGGGCTCACCAAGTAGTATTGTAGTTATGGATGTGCCTGTAACAGGCAGAGCAGATACCAAGACTCGGGTCAGAAGGAGCCGTGAAGATGGTCTGCGCGCTTTGACTATCTTCCCATTGCAACGGTACAAACTTTTCTTCCAAAATTTTACTTGTCAACCTGGGAACAGCTGCCACGCACCCCGTTTACGCAGTAATAATGTTGGCTATTCAAGCTGCATCACACATGGTATCGGATTGAGTAGGATCCTACTGGACAGAGAAGCACTGCTTGCGTGAGAGATTCTCACCATATGACCAACAGGAAAATTCTCAGCATCTGGCTCCTGCGGTTACCTTTTGAAACTCCTTGGACATAGGGCCCCGAATGTCGGTAGTCAAGAAGGCCAAGGGTGTGAAACTCATATGTTGTATGCCTATACATCTTCTGAATGATCACAGCGATACAATAATAGCCAGGGAGGCCCAGATATTGAAATTCACTCACCTTTTCTCGGCGGCCTGTGATCACCAGTTGCCGCCAGGCCGAGTTGAGCAGGTTTCCCCCGCTGACAAGTCTGCCTTGCCAGCTGGTGGACCTTGTGGATGTTGGGTGTTTGGGGAGCCTAGTGGCCTCAAGCCAACCGAGAGCTTAGAAGTATATTTGCTGCCCCAAGGACGGGACCTAGAGCCTGCCAAGCGGCCGCAGTGAACTGACTGGAGTATTGTGCAGAATTTTAGCGAGACCGGTGTAACACACTCCGTACAGTACACTTTGCAGCTTGCAAGGCGCGAGAAGAAAGGGGCATGCTTGCTGCCACGACCCACGGCTCGTATACAGGATAGTATTAGGGCACGGTGAAGGACGGGTTGACCTAGACTCAATCCCTCGTCTCAGGTAGAGGTTGTTCATGGGAAGTCTTGCGCAGGTACTGGTTTGATGGTGAAATTCCGCCTGCGGGCGATCCCAGCAGAAAACCGTAGAGTGCAGCGGGAGATGGACATCTAGGATCCTTAGCCTCAGTGTACCGAGATGTCGATAACGTATCAGAGAGACGAAGAGATAGCCTGAAGTCAGCAAGGAGATGAAGATGAGGTAAATGGTGGAGAGAGGGAATCCGAGCCACGTCAGTGGTGCCCCTGTTCCTGTTGCCAATTGTATACGTATCCACCATACCTTCAGGACCCAGATAACGGTGTCGTGGCTGGACGGTACTCATACCTTCCAAGCAATGAGCGCTGGGCAAGGGCGCCGGGCACGAAGCACGGAGCACACTCTCTCCTCGGAGTCGCAGGCCGGAGGTATCAAGCACGCGGTTGTGTGTGGCGAGTTGGGTGGTCTGAGAGGCTGAAAGCTGCGGGAGAACTGACAAAGTGGTGGGTGGGTGGGTGGTCGACCGGCCACCGGAAATGTTTCCACTGTGCAGGCCCTTCCAAGTTCCCACTCAACTCAAGAGTGCGCAACCCAAATTGACGATTGAAGTCCTCTGTACGAGTAATAGGTAGACCATACTGTACAGTAGAATCATGGCAGCTGTCAGCCACTGGACACCGATGTTCCCTAAGGCTGAGCACCACTAAATTACTAGTTAGTAACCAAACACGAATTGGCAATCGCTATTTTCTTCGACCCCCCCCCCCCCCCCTGCTTAGTGCTGCCCTGGCCAGAGATCCCCGTCCTGACACTCTCCTTCACCCATGGGTCATGGCTAGCGAGGTCTGAGGGACCAGGGTTCAAGGCATGCTCAACTCTCTCTTCTCCGTTGTTTTGCTGGTGTCTTTCCTAGCCTCGACTCTCACTCACCTTCGCTTCTACCTCGACCTGCAGCAGATATCGACGTTTTCGCGGCATGCAGCCTTTCTGTCCCCCGATACCTCTTTATGCGCTTCGTCTCTCGCTTGAGCGCCGTGGCAGGCAACATTGAGCAACTTCTGGTTGAGTGAATTCGAGGAGACAGTGGTCGCGCAGACCTAGGATCTCGAAAAGCTGTGATGCTGGGTTGAGCCACCGGGCAAGGTGCAAATTTTGCACGTTCACTCGTTACAAGAAGAATCAAACACTCGCTTTGGGACATACGAAAAGATTCGAGGGAACTAGTACAACCGATCAGATGTGTCGCTTTTGGTACTTCGTTGCGCTGTATGTGGCTGTGGTCCATGCGGAGGACCTCAGAAGGAATGCGAGAACGCCGCTCAAGTTCATGCCTAAAAGAGCGGTAGACTACACAAACTCGACAACACGACCAACGGCCATGACAACTTCACCTTCAGAAACTCTTTCGTTGCCACCGTATTCAGACGATACCATTACACATCCCATAACGTCGACGGCCCCTACGAATATCGGCATATATACCAACACCTCGAGCATACTACCAGAGACTACCACTACTACGGACGACGACACTCCAACATGCGCTGGGTCAATCACGTATTATGGCTCCGTTCCACCAACAGTCTATATCACAGTCACAGAAGGCTTCAATGTGACTGTCACGGCCAGCAATATATCGATTACCGACACTCCTACCCTGATCACCCCTCTGCCATACTGCAAACAGACCATCATGCCTAAAGCGAGCCAGGGCGTCCCTGTTCCCGGCTCACCCTTCTTTTCTGCATCAGCAGCTGCCTCTCCGGCCCTGAGCTTTTCAAAGTCGGCGGGTAGTTCTCCTTTCGCAACTCAGAACCCAAAACCTCCATCCCCACAGCAAACAGAAGAGACGGCTACCCAGGCGGCATCTTCAGTCTACTCCAGCGTTCCTTATACCAGCACCGTTATCGTAACAAAGAAGACTCCGGTCCCAGTAATCGCACCACCGACCACTTCACCCGACATCAACTTCGATCCAACTCCTCCCAGTTCTAAGCCAACGTCGGAATCATCCTCAATCAATACCATCACGGGTGGAGACAATGGTGATGGCACTCCTGGCAACAACGGTCATGATGGAGGGCCTGACCACAATGGTGGTGGTCTCTCTCCTGGCGGATCTGGCACATCCTCAACAACAAAACCCCCAGCGGAAGCCTTCCCATCCTTGACCAATACTGCTGGTACTGCAGCCGGCACGCTGGTTGTGCCGTCAACCACACGGACTGGCATCGGCAACATCATCTACTCTATCATCTATTCACCATTTGCAACCCGCACGCCTACCGGTCTACCAGCATTCTTGCCCACTACGACCACCGTTGACAACATCCCCATTGTGGTATCTGAGTCTAGAGTAATCATTGGAACCCAGACTGTGAATGTCCCCAGATCTTCGTCAATAGTCGTACAAGCCGGTGGCGAGGCCTTTACTGTCCGGCCAAGCATCATTGTCGCGCCGACGGCTACGATAACCATAGCACCCGTCCCACAAAACAACGCCGCAACAGTTTCCCCTGCAACGACCACATTTACCACTGCTGTCGGGGATCTGACAATTACAGTTGGTCCCACTGTCGCCATAATCTCGGGCACCACATATCGGATAGGCCCAAATGCTCCGGCAACAACGATCTCGGTGCACGGGACGAAGGTGTCCATAGGGTCGGAAGGCATAGGCCTCCCGAGAACAACAATTTTCCCTGGTGGATCGCGGTTTATGGTGGTCACAGCAGAAGGACTGACGTTCTCCTTGGACGAGAGTGATGCAGTCTTCAGTGGTACGACATATCGCATCGGCTCAAATGCACCTCAAGTTACGAGAACAGTCGCAAGTGACAGTGTCTCGTTTGGGCCGGGTGGGATTGGATTGAAGTCAACGACGATCCTGCCGTCTGCTGCTCCACATTCGACGCAGCAAACCAGCGAGCCGTCGGCTACCTCGGCGAGTAGTGCTTCTGCAAGCGAGTCCGCCGGCACTGAGAGTGCAGCATCTTCCAGGTTCAAGTCTCTGCACGTCATCTTCGGTTGGTATGCGTTGGCCCTCTTTTTGTGTTTGATTGTTTAATCTCGGTGTTTGAGTTGTGAAGTTATGCATGTATGGCGTTGGAGGAGTAAGGACATATGGGCCTAGGTTGCAACAACACAATCTAGGATTCGAAGAGGGTTATAATGGACGCTCATTTTGGCGGGATATCCCTGCCTCGATACGATTTTGATATGATACCCGGCTACGCAATGCAGCACATGATCTTGGATATGGTAAAGGGTCTCGAGTTGGACTTGGGACAATGCTTTGTTTTGTGCAAGCTGGGACGGAAGGTTGGAAACTGGGCCAAAATTCCAGTCTGATAGCATGAATCCCATGGCTGAATATAGAATACTAATAAGTAAAAGAGGATCTCTATCACGATCATTCTGCATGCATGCTATGCCTGAATCAAGAATCGTCCCGCGATCATGCCCGAGACGCTCAGTATGCCGGCCATCAGGAAATTAATCTGGTTATTGTCCAGGATGTCGTGGCCAGAATTGATGATCCTACTTTCGTGACCTGCCTTCTCTTTCTTGTCTCCCTGGTACGAGTTGGGGCCCGGTCTTGGTTTGGTGAGGACCTTGACGCCGCCGGGCCCTTCGACGATTTTGCCCGTTCTCCGATCAACGACTGATGCCTGCAAGATGGCTCCAAGGAGGGAGTCCACCAAGGTCCCTGTGGTACCGAGCAGTGTGATCAGCGCGAACGTGCCCGGTCGTGTCAGCGAGCTGTCAGAGCAGAAGGTGAGAAAGAGCTGGCTCGTCAACGCAATCGCGACGGATCCCGCGACGCCCGCCGCCAGCCCTGCGACCGAGACGCCGCCGTTGGTGCCCGGCGGCACGGTGCGGAGGGTTGTTATCAGCCTGGGCTTGCTGCGCGAGAGGATGCCCAGTTCGGAGGAGAGCGTGTCGGACGTCGTGGCGGCATAGTTTGATACTATACCCAGGAGTATCAGATCTGGGACAATCGACTTCGAGGGGCCCGCCGCAGAAAAGCAGGCGTCGCTTCCAGGGGACAGGCCGTAGAGGTAGATGTGAAGAAGGACGAGAACTGTCGCGGCACCACTGTTGGCGAAGACTTGGACGCTTGTCCGTGGACCTTCTCCCCCTGAGCTCCCACTCGAAGACTGCGTCAAGGTCGCTTTAACGTCGTGCTTGACCTTGGTCGCCTGGGTTCCGAGGAGGAAGAAAGTGCCCAGGAGTGTGAAGGGGAGTGCGGAGGGGTGGAGGGCGTGGATGGAGGCAGTCAGGCCGGCGGATACCAGGCCCAACGGCGTGAGCGAGCGGCGGGTGTATGCACGGAGAAGGAGAGCGACGATACAGGGAATCGCTATGACTGCTCGCATCGTGGATGAGGGCTTGAAGGATGTCCTGTGAAGGGAACGCAGGCAGCAGACGTGCGAGGAAGTGTACAGACGATGTTGTTCTGGTAGACAGAGGCAGCGAAACAGTTTGGAACACCGCAGACGCGAGGCGACAGAACAGCTTGGGAGAATAGCAGCCTCAAGGACATATGAAGGCCATGGTGTCTTGTTACATGAGGATTATATGAGCTGTGGTAAGAATGTTAGTAAGTAACAAGTATTTCGGGCGCCTTTGGTCCCACGCTTTCCGAGGCCGCAGTTTGATGAGGTCGAGGCTGATGACGAGCATCTCGGCCAATGGACGATGTGGCATTCGTGTTTACCTGATTGTTCATGGATACAATATTCTACCCCTCGACATCTACCAGTAAGTCAATGGCCTGGGTCTTCAAGGGGCCAGGATGAAAAATGCTTGAAATGGTCCAAAAGGCCCATCATGTTCAGATCAATCGTCGCTAGGCCGACAGTCCTACGGCCGAGCATCGTTCTGCCTTCAAGTATACCCATCCGGCGGCACCTCCATCTTGCACCTCCCTTCCTCCTAGAGGACTATATCCCTCGCTACCATCTCATTTCCTCGGTCGATGCCTCCAGGAAACGTTCCGCGGCGTATGCACACCTCCGACGCTGCAATCTCTGCCCTCGGCTCTGCGACGTCAACCGGTTCGAGACCACCGGCCATTGCCTGATCGGTGCAGAGAAGGTCAAAGTCGGGACTATTGCTCCACACTTTGGAGAAGAACCTTGCTTGCAAGGACACCATGGCTCTGGGTCTGTGTTCTTCAGCGGATGCAATATGCGCTGCGTCTTCTGTCAGAACCATGATATCTCTCATCAGAAGGTGGGCTTCGACCTGACGCCGGACGAGCTGGCGGAGTGGATGGTCAAATTGCAAGAGGTGGGCAACGTGCACAACATCAACTTTGTCACTCCGGAGCATGTCGTGCCTCAGGTCGCCCTAGCCATCCTGGCCGCGCGGGAAATGGGGTTGAGGGTGCCCATTGTTTACAACACCAGTGCATTCGACAGCCTCCAGAGTCTAGAACTCATGGATGGCCTGGTCGATATATATTTACCCGACTTCAAGGTGTGGCACAATGAGACAAGTAAGAGACTGCTTAAAGCCGATGGATATGCGGATGTAGCCAAAGAAAGCATCAAAGAGATGTATCGACAGGTAGGCGATTTGTGTTTCACTGGCGACGGCATCGCAAAGAAGGGACTCCTGGTGAGACATCTTGTCATGCCTGGAAAGGAAGAAGAGGGCGTGCGAATTATGCAGTGGTTGGCAGAAGCACTAGGGAAGGACGTCTTTGTCAATATCATGGAACAGTATTACCCAACGGCCCATGTCGGCCAGGAGCGAAGGGGGGCTAAAACCAACAAAGACGAGAAGCGATATTCTGAAATCAATCGACATGTCAACAAGGATGAAATTGGCATTGTGCAAAAGGCCGCGAGAGAGGCTGGCCTCTGGAGGTTCGCCGAGCCTGCCAGGCACGGTGGATGGAATGTATGATCCTGAGCCTGTCCCCAAATTCCAATGCTTGCAACCAGCTCGCATTGATGGGTCAGTGTTGTCCTGCCGCCCAGGGTGAGCTCAGCTTCTTTGTCCCTGTTTCTGGCTAGCAGGCTGTCACCATCGGTTCGCCTCCGCTCTTTGTTTGTTCAATCTGCCACTCCAGGAACATAACACACAAAAGAAGTTGGCTATACCAAGATGCCAGAGACAACGGTGCTGGACTTAAAAGTCTGTAAAGTCTCATCATGGACAGCATTCATTCATAGGAAAGCTCTTGGGGAATGTCGTCCTTGGGGGTGTCACGTTCGGTGTCCAAGCCGACACTCTGTGCGTCCCAATACTCATTGTTGCAGCAAGAGCGCCTTTATCTGGAGCAATTTTTAGGCGATCAACAACGTCGCAGCAAGCAGCTCAGCAACGCACTGCAAAACGTCGAACGGAAAATTGCCAAAGCTTTGTCGGAGCAGTCGACACCAGACATCGTTAAAAACTTAAGGAAGAGTCGGAAGAGTTTGCGAGGGAAACTGGGAAGATGCACGAATTTGTTACAATCTATTTGGGAGTCTCTCAAGAATATACTCTCGCAGATGGAGAGCCTACGGCAACTTCAATTCAGTCTACCTAGTTGTACCAGCACAGGACAGCAAAAGATGCATGGGATGTCCCAATCTTTCATTTGTCCAACAACGGCGTCGTCTACAGCAATACAGCCATATGATGTCGGTCAACAGGTAGACTACTATGCTGCCTCACCTTTCGATCGTGTTGAAACTTGGTATCAGCCACTTCGCCATCACATCTCACAACCTCCATCTCTGAGAATTCTATCCCTCTTGCATCCTGGCACTCACCTGCACCCTTGGATACCATTTTGCTGGTTTGCTCCATATGCACCGCTCATCTTCGGTACTCCTATCCCAGCGGATACGGTTTTGACGTATAACATGGCAACTACGACATCAATGGCACCTATTGTTGTTCGAGACCAATGCAACTGTGATTGGCACGAACTAATCTTCGCGAGAAATAATATGCCATCGCGGAGGCATGACAGTTTCCTGTCCATCGAGAAAGAATTTATCAATCAATACTTCAATGATCTACGAGAGCACTTCCTACCTTTGTACTGATTGTCGCTGTACCAAAATTCACACAATACAAAGGTACGCTGCTGCGTTTGCCTGCTACTGTTTCCGCGGCGATCGACAAACGTTTTGATCTTCCACTCGCCTAGTTTGTCTCCAGAACAGTCCTACGTGTCTTACACGTATTCACTGGCATTGCGATGATTCTAGGCCTGCTTCTTGCGTTGACACTCGTTCCAATGTTCTCTCATTTTGTTTTTCCCTCCGGCATTCCGTTCGCTAGTACAGAATACAAAAGCAAAGCGAAACAAATCGATTCAGCAAGCGGTTATCCTCTAGATACCCTACGCTCTCTCCAAGATGAGTTCCAGTCGATTTTTTGTGCTGATGCTCGTGCTTGCGAGCCTTGCATTCTGCTTGCCTTACCCTTCTCATCGCGAACTTTCGTGGAATGATACACAGGGCGTATTTGATTATGTCGTCGTTGGCTGTGGTATCTCTGGCTTGGTCGTGGCCACCAGGCTGAGCGAAGATCCAAACGTTTCTGTTCTCTGTATCGAGGCTGGCTCACTGTACTTTTCCGCCGGTATACCTTGCAGCTTGTCATACTGATTTCTATAGGGACAAACGTGAAGCTATGGTTGCAATTCCCGCGTTCATTGGTGAACAGCCGGCAGACTTTTACGCCTACAACCTCCTGACTATCCCACAAAACCAACTCGACAACCATACCCGCATCCTACCTATGGGCAGAGGTGTTGGGGGAGGAAGTCTCGTCAATGGCATGATTTGGAACCGCGGCAATCAAGAAGACTTTGATCTTTGGGCTTCGCTGGGCAATCAGGGATGGGACTGGAACAGTCTGCTTCCCTACTTCATGAAATCCGAATCCTACACTCCTCGTGCTTACGCCAACCTTACCCGCCAGCCTGTGACCTTCGTTCCGGCTGTACATGGCTCCTCCGGGCCCGTACAGGTCAGCTACCCGGTCTTTTACTGGCCGCAAACAGGTACGTTGGCAACTATCTTGAAGTCCTGCCCCGACGCTTGACTCCGCGCTGTTCTACACCCGTTGTACTAAACAGAGGACAGACAATTGGTTTGGCGCTCTCAATGCCCTTGATATCCCGTCGTGCGTCGACCCCAATGAGGGCACCTCCGCTGGCAGTTACTTCCTCCCCTCGTCCATCGACCCAGCCAGCCAGACTCGCTCCGACGCCCGTCGTGCGTACCACGACAAGGCCGCCAACCGGTCCAACTACCACGTCCTGACGGACGCGCAGGTAGTGCGCATCTTGTTCAGGCGTGGGGCGATCCCACGGGCCATTGGCGTACGGGTAAGTTTGCGTTTATCTTCAAGTACGTGCCGTCCTCTAACTGGAGCAACAGACCCTCGATGGACGTCGGTTCGTCGCCCGTCGAGAAGTCATTCTTGCCGCGGGGGCTATCCACACCCCCAAAGTCCTCGAACATTCCGGTGTCGGCGACGGGCAACTGTTGTCGGCTCTCAACATCTCCGTTGTGGCTGATCTCCCCGGTGTAGGTTCCAACCTACAAGACCATGCGCTTCTCCGAGTGAAGTACCCCTATCAGAATACCGCATTCCCAAACCCCCAAGGGCTCCTCACAAATTCCACATTCAACTCCTCTTCTGCTCATGAATATTTGACCTCTCGCACTGGACCGTGGACCGCAAAGCCCAGTACAGCCATCGCATTCCCGTCTCTGAGTCAAATCACGAACACCACGTACGCTCTGGGCCTCATTCTCTCAGCCACGCAAGATTCTCTAGGGTATTACCCATTGTCACACACCTCTGGCCATGACAGCACCAGCATACCGGTCGTCAAGGCGGGATACCAAGCTCAGTTCCCACTCCTCCTACAGAACCTCATGTCGGCATCCACACCGGCGTACGAGGTCCTGAACGACAACTCGGGCGGTCTGGACATAGCTCTCATGCGCCCTCTGTCACGAGGCACCACGCACATCATCAGCCCGGACGAGACCGTCGATCCGGCAGTGGATCCAAACTGGCTCAGCCACCCGCTTGACTTCGAAATCATGGTCGCAGCGATGAGATTCAACCAACGCATCCTTGACACCGACGCCATACGAGCCCTGGAGCCGTCGTACACGCAGGTGTCCCCGAACGCGACGAGGCCGGAGCTGGAAGCGTTCATTCGACAGGGAATCAATACAGAGTATCACTACTCCGGCACGTGCGCGATGATGCCACGCGGACTGGGAGGAGTGGTCGATGCGGATCTCAGCGTGTACGGGACAGCGGGTTTGCGCATCGTCGACACGAGTGTCTACCCTGTCGTGCCGGGCGCGCATCTGCAGAGCGTGGCGTACGCGGTCGCAGAGCGTGCGGCAGACGTTATCCGAGGAAGAACGGGCATGGCTGGTCGTAGTAGTGCCGAGGCGGTCCCTGTGAGGAGATGAGAGAGGACGGACACGTACGACAAAGTACCACCGCACCCGTCATTCTCTAACTCAGCGTCATACTACCGCACCATCAGCCTCTACCTTTTTTACCATCATGCATACCACGCCATCACCCTGCCATACATAATATCAGGGTGGAACCTCCTTTGGCCGAGCAAAAGTGGAACCCAGAAACAGGAACCGCTCAGGCAGGGGGGCCCTTTTGGGTTGAGGACGGGAACGAAACTCGTCAGGAAAGAAAGAAAGCTGAAGTTCGTCATGATGCTGCATCTATCCACGAATGCTCCTGGCTACATGACAGGTCAATTGGATACGAGTCATGCATGATAACTTGGTGGTTGGTGGGATGCAGTCTCCGAGTCTGGGAGCATAGGGGAGAAACGGGATACCGGAATTGATAAGATACTGACAGTCGACTTACACCCCCTCAGGGGACCCCCTGAGCTAAGATTGTTGGATACATACCTAGGCAGCAACCTTATGGGGGGAGAGAGAGAGAGAGAGAGAGAGCTCGGGGGGCCGGGGGGGTTTGGGAGCAGAGTAATACCTCTTACTCGTACTTCACTCGATGGACGATCAAGGAGTGACCAGAGTTCTCGAATTGCGTACATACCTCCCAGGTTAAGTGTGATGCTCGGCTAAGAACTAGCTAACTTGTACCGCTTTTACTCGTACACAAAGTCTAGCAGACTTCGTAAGCGTGTTTGACCAGGTATCCGAAGGGATCGCCCGGCACGTTGGATAGGTCCCTAACACACGTCCCTCATACTTGGAAGTATCCATCGTGCCGCCCTCTTTTCTTTCAGATAGATTCCACATCCGCGATCCCTACTTATTGCTCCGTACAGCAGACTCCGCTCGATCATGAGTGAGAGTACATACGTACGAGGTACCTACCTAGGCGAGTTCCTTGGTCAGCGGCATCTCGCCCGAAACCCGGCCGAGGATCCACCTTGTTCGCAGTTCTACTTCTATCAGCTGTCACTCTCTCGTGTCCGACCGTCTTCCGATGAACCTGGTACCAGTGATAGTTCCCGCGGGGGATTGGTTTGTTTTCCGTAATGACGGATGAGAAATTGAGGTACGGACTTGTCCATGGATCAGTTAAAGAGGCTGGAGGCGCCCAAAGTCAGCCCTCCTCCTTTCTTGATATCCCAACCTCGACAATTAGCAGACCACTGTTAATGCACCGCCGACAAGAAACATATACAACACCCACCCACACACGTCGAAACATTGGAATCCGAGCCTTGGAAAATCCCCCAACATGCCTCATAAAGTTGAAGAAGACATCTCGCCAGTCATCGACACAACCATCCAACATGGAGATTGGCGCGATGATCTCTTTCGAGACGGATTCGCCGTTGTCAAGGGTGTGATGAGCCCCGAACGGGCAGCATCCTACGTCGAAAGAATGTTCAAGTGGTTGGAGACCTTCCCCTACGATTTCGACCGCAATGATCCTTCGACATGGGGACCAGAACATCTTCCGAGGAACATGAAGTAAAACCAAAATCCGCCCTCCATGATCTTGCCGAGTCCGCTGGCTGACATACCGTAGACGCGGAATGTATCATTCTTATGGAACTCCGCACGAGGACTTCGTTTGGGATGCGCGGACGTAAGTCGTCGCACAGTCTCGCCAGTTCAGCTCTTCGACCGAGTCACTAACTATTCTCTCATAGCGAGCCAGGAGTGCTGGAAGCATATGCCAAGCTCTGGGGCACCGATGAACTGCTCGTCTCCTTCGACGGGATAAACTTCACTCTTCCTCAGCCAGATCGTCCCGACATGAAGCCGTGGCCTCACATTGACCAGGCGCCAAAGCGCAAGGGCCTCATCTGTGCGCAGGGCATCATCAACTTCGCCCCCAACGGGCCACAAGACGGTGGTCTGGTTGTGGTTCGAGGCTCTCATAACCACATTGACCCGTACTTCAAGAAATTCGGCATCCCGTCGGAGTCAAGGACATGGGGTTCAGAGGATTATTTTACCTTCACCCAAGAGGAAGTGGATTGGTTCAAAGAGCAGGGTTGTGAGGTTGTCAAAGTCTGCGCCGGCCCAGGAGACTTGATCATCTGGGATTCGCGGACAATCCACTACAACCGGCTCCCGGAAAGTCAGCAGGTCCGATCGATCGTTTGTAAGATTTTCCCAGCGTGACATGACATTGTGGACGTCTCTAATTGTGATTAAGACGCTTGTTACGCGCCTGTCAGATTTGCGAGTGAGGAAGACTTGAAGTTGAAGGCACAGCTTTTCCATGAGCGCAAGCGAACGGTAGGACTTTTCTCCATCGCACCAGAATCGTCTTTCACTGACATGATTTTCCAGACACACTGGCCAAACAGGAACATCTTTAGCAGCACGGACGGAGACGGATTCCGCCTCGGCAAGCCGGACGCGTGTGAAAGAGTTAAACCGCTTAATGATGTCGTGGAGACGGACACTGTGCTACGGCTTGCAGGAGTGAAGAGTTACTGAAGAGGACGAGTCGTAGTCGGCTGGTACGGTAGTGGGGGATGGAGAAAGATGATGATCTGGGTAAGAGATTCATTACCCTGATTTTGAGGTTATGGCTCGAAGCATCTGCACGGCCGCAACTGCCAGTTGATTGTGCTCCTGGACCGACTCGAAAAAGGCCATGCACCTCCGCACTGGGCTAGAAGGATCATCGTCGACACGACCACCTTGGAGTTCTTCTTCGATGGCGATGGTGACTGCTGCAGAGAATAGTTCCATCACAACGGCCCTGTGGTTCTTGAATTAGCACCGAAACCGGTCAAACCCAGAGTCCGTATCCGTATGAAACACTAATGGCACGTACCAAGTATTCAGTCTCTCGACTGGCTCACCACCGTCGAGAGCCAAGGAGATGATTGCGTTTGACGAGTCAAGGCATATGGACCTCACCCTTTGGAATACCAGACCTTGATCCAGCCATAAATTTTGAAGCGATTTGTTGACGGTGATTCTCAGGTTGTGCAACAGCAAGCTCAGTTTGGTCCGTTGCCAGGATGCCCAAGCGCAATCTACGTCTCGGAATTTGGGCCGACCATCTTCGTTCTGGAGCCAAGGTGGCAGTTCGGCAATGATCTGAGCGAGTCTTTCGTCAGTTTTCGTGACCAGGTCAACAATTGTCGAATTCGTCCATCGTCCCAGCCTCAGTGCAAGTCGGTACCTGTAATACACTGTCGAGATGTGAATCATGATGATGTGATAGTGGATTTTGCGAGGGTAGCTAGCCGGACGAAGTTTTGCCCCGGCCAGCTCATCATCGTCTTTGATGGCAGGCAAATTGACATTGAAATCCTGGTCCAAAAGAGTGGCAGCTCTCCTTGGTGGTGGCAACCTAGACTGCGGTCAGTTTGTGCTGTTGCTGTCGAACCAGAGGAATTACAAACCAGTCGCAGATGACTAAGGTCCACCATAACCTTCGACAGACCTCCCGTTCTATGGGAGGGCGTGAAGCCAGGTGCTTTTCGTTGTCTATTCTGATTGTCTGCGCCGTCCGCACAGCAATAGACCACAGGTTGCTGTGGAAGTTAAACTCGCCGACATTGTTGAATACAATGCCTAGGATTGCTATTGTCTGCACAGTCATTAACGTCGGGACGCGTAGGTAATCGGACTTCTCCAAGAAGAAAACTGCCGCATCGTACCACTTTCGCATTCGTGATGAAAGGGGGTATCTTGAGGCAGGAGAGGACGGCGTATCCTCGTCGTGGAGAAAAACTAGGACAGCCTGTGGTGGTCAACGCGAAATCCGTTTCCTCGCCGAAAGTCAGCAACTTACACTAAGTGTGCTGAAGTATATCGCCAGCCATGCAGGATCATAGGTCAGACGGGCATCACGAGTCGTCGTTCTCTTCCAAAACTCATCGTGCTCCTCCTCAAACGTCGGGTGATGCAGTGCGTAATGAATCCACGCAATCCTCTCTCTGGCCTGCAGGATCAGATACGCACTTTGCTCTCGGGTGGGAAATTCGATATCTTCGTAATTTGACACTGTCCGAGGGGGTTGCTTTTGGATCATATAATCGAACAGGTGGGCCGATGGATCATCGGCCATCTCGTCCAGGACGAAGACTTCGTCACCATCACTGGGAACATGTTTCTCCACGCCAGTTGTTGTCGCTTGCACTTGTGCTTTCAAGGCGAGGTTTTCGAGGACGAGATCCTGGTATGTCCATCCAGTACTATTTCCATCGCTCTTTGCCCTCGTACTGGTCAGGACCTCGTCTCTACCTAGGTAGTTAGGATAAAAACTCACTGTATCAGCTGGCCTTTGACCTTGACCTGTTCTCGCCTACAAGTGGAGACGGCGCCGCGACGAATACACTGTCCACAGGGAATCTTCTTATCGCATTTGACTTTCCTCTTGTAACAACTAACGCACGAGAGCGGCGCACGCTGAGTGCTGCGGATGCCATCATCCATGGCGGTGCTGTTCACGAATCGCTATCTAGATCAATCGAACCAATCACGGCAATGGTGTTGCTAAGCTGCGGGCTGGAATCAGGGTGGAAGGAATTACTGGAGCTGATTCAGAGGGTGAAATTGGATACATACACATCGTGGGCGTCTTGGGGCAGTGGTTGCGTTTTCTGATGCCGGAAAAGGGAGAAACACCAAGAAGAACGAAGATGGCGGTCTCGATGGTCGCAGTGTCGGGCGGATCATGTGCCTCAGCAGTGCAGAATACTGCGGCGGAGTAAACGCTGGGCTCAACGCACACAAGCAAGTCAACGTCCATCACCAATAAAGAAGTTCTCTCGAGCTTATTGACGCTACTGGAAACATGAGCTAGGTGAGTCTGCTCCATGAGACCATGACTACGCACCATGGTGGTCGGCAGCGTTGTGAGAATCAGAAGTGCGCAACTATCGCAGTTGGTGCGGCTTAGCAATACGCGGACCAAAGTGAAGATTCGGTGATGATGATAAAAAGGAAAATCCCACGTCATGGTCATCATGGTCCATACACGAGCACACTAAATTCGCAGTCTAGTGCTACATCCATATCTACTAGGCCATCGTTATAAAAACTAATTACCATCAAAAATGAAAAAACTCGCCGTCTTTCCTGCCTCTGGCAAGCTGGGCTCGGCCACATACCAGACACTCAGCAAATTGCTTCCACCACAACAGCTCGTTCTTATCTCTCGACACCCAGAAAAGGTCCCCGAAGATCTGATCAAGGCCGGAATCGAGACTCGCAAGGCCGATTACGATGCTCCCGAGACGCTCAAGAACGTATTCGACGGCATCTCATATCTGTTGCTGGTTTCATATCCGAGTATCCAAATCGAGCACCGCTTCCGAGTGAGTTTTAGATCACTGGGGTCAACTCGCCTTGGAGATGGTCCTCGCTGATTTTTGCTATCCAGGCTCATCAAAATGCCATGACAGCGGCTCTTGAGAGTACCCCGGGCATCGAACACGCCTTTTACACCTCGCTGGGATTTGGGGGAGACGGGAGACCGTCCTCAGCCGCATATGTCATGCAAGCACATCTGCGGACAGAGGCCTGGCTGAGAGAAGTTGCCAACCGCGAAGGTGATGGCTTCACGTTCACAGTCATCCGAGAGGGCATATACTCTGAGACGTGGCCCATGTACACTTCATTCTTCGATCCGAGAGCAGGCAACAACAGCACGGCTTACTTACCTCACGACGGCACTGGACCTGGCATCGCATGGGCTTGCATTAGGGACCTGGGAGAGGCAACCGCAAGACTGATCAAAGAATATATTGACAACCCCAGCGATCCCCGGTATGTCAACAAGATCATCATCCTTACAGGACCCAGGGATTGGTCTTTGAAAGAGACCGTCGAGGTTCTCGGAAGGCTCGGCGGAGGGGGTGCATCGATCGAACAGGTCTCTTCGGACGAGCACGCACATAACCCTAAGGTCGTGGAGAAAATCGGATCCCATGGTCCAGGCAACAGTGTAGCGAGAGACTGGACGACAGTGTTTGAAGCAGTACGCAATGGCGAGACTTCAGTCGTCAATGGCGAGCTCGAAAGGTTACTCGGGCGAGCTCCGGAGTCCTTTGAGGAGACAGCAAAGCGGATGCTTGCGAATTGATCGAACGAAGAGTCAAAGACACTGCAATCAATGGAAATTTAAGGTTGTCTGAATAGTAATCGATTAGTTAGTCTAGCATCATAATTAAAGCTATATGACGAGGCTGACGAGGCTGACGAGGCTGAAGAGTCCCTGAGTCCTGTTGGCTACAAGATTGGATTGCGCCATCCAAGGTAGTCGCAATCAAGCCCGCAGGTTATTGGTTGTTCCGACCGCAGCTTTAGGTTTATACAACCCTAAAAAGGGAATTACAAAGTGCTGGACAAGAGCAGGCGGAAAAGATATTTAAATGATCAAGCAAGGGCCGTTATGCCTTCCAAGCATCGTCGATACTACATCGTTTTCCATTCCCTCTCCAAATCGTTTTGAGTCGAACAGTGATCTCAGACGTCCAGCGACATGAGCGAAGAAGCGTCTAGCGCTACGACGAAACGTCCCAACTTCTTATTTATCCTCGCCGACGATCTCGTGGGTGGTCTTCTGCACTTGGGGAGTCGGCCCTTGCTGATTCTAGATGTCCAGGGATTCTCTGACATCGGCTGCTACGGCAGTGAAATCCAGACACCCAACATTGATCGCTTGGCCGATGAGGGCATTCGAATGCTCAACATGCACGCTGCGGCGGCGTGTTCGCCTACGCGTGCGATGCTGCTTAGTGGAACAGACGCGCATCTTGCGGGACTGGGGGTGCTTATCGAGTACAAGAACAGCGAGAAGGGAGCCAGGCGCTGGTCGGGCAAGGCGGGTTATGAGGGTTTCTTGAACGAGGATGTCGCTACGATCCCGGAAATCCTGGAGGACAACGGCTACTTCACAGCCATGTCTGGCAAGGTGAGTTGGCTGATATGTTAATCATTCCTGCGTATTTTGGACTGTTCGTTCTTGTTGAGAGCATGCTTGCTAGTTGTCGGTGTGATTGTATGCTGCTGATCGATCCTGCAGTGGCATCTGGGTCTTCGTGCCCATCAAGGGCCATGGAAGAGGGGTTTCAAAAAGGCTTTTGCCATGCTTCCTGGTTGTTGCAATCACTACGGCTGGGAGCCAGTCCAGGAACGGTTCCCCATTGGAGGCCGCCCCGTTCATGCGGAAAATGGTCGAAAGGTCGAGATGTAAGTCTGAATTGAGGCTGATCCAGGTTCACACCCTTTCCATTGACAATGAATGCTCTCTATTTACAGTGAACCCAACAAGACAGAAGATCCTGCGGGTTTCTACTCGACCGATTCTTACACGAGCAAACTCATTCAGTACTTCGAAGGTCGCACGGATAAAGAAAAATCAAAACCCTTTTTTGCCTTCTTGCCGTACACTGCTCCTCATTGGCCCTTGCAATGCTCGAAAGCACAACGTGACAAGTATGTTAGTCGTATGGTGAACATGGCATGCGATTGTTGGTCGCAGAGCGTTCCAGGCTGACATGTCTTGTACATTTACGAACAGGTACGAAGGCTTGTATGAGGATGGCCCTTATGCTTTACGGGAACGTAGACTGAAGAAGCTTGCGGAGATGGGCATCATTGACGAATCTGTCGTTCCACACGAGGTGGAAACAACTACGGTTGGCGTCGGTGAGTGGCACGAACTCACACCAGAAGAAAAGACGCTGTCAAGCAGGGCTATGCAGGCCTATGCCGGCATGGTTGACTCGATCGATGTCAACGTGGGTAGGGTTGTGGACTACTTGAAGAAGACCGGCGAGTATGACAATACATTCATCGTCTTCATGAGCGATAATGGGGCAGAGGGTGCCGCGTGAGTTCTTCCGTCTCAACGTCCGAGTGAACAACAAAAGAGAAGTTAACTAATGCTGATTTTGAACTCTCTCTTTCACAGAATGGAGGCAGTCCGTGAGTACTCTGTGGTAATTCCACAATTAAAAGAAACACCACTCTGACCTCGGACAGCGGTGATGGGAGACAACATCAAACGTGCCATCCACCAGTATTATGACAATTCGTACGACAATATCGGTTCTTAGAACTCGTTCACCTGGTAAACCCAACATTCCTCCTCCCATCGAGACGCTGCTGACGGGGATCTTTTTCTGCAGGCTTGGACCTCTGTGGGCTCAAGCCTCGACCGCGCCATCGAGATTATTCAAGTGTTTTCCTTCGCAGGGTGGCATTCTTGTGCCCTGCGTTGTCAAACCGCCTGCTAACACTTTCCTCCCATCGTTCACCCCTGGGTCGTTCCACCGCTCATTCACGACGGTGATGGATTTCGCACCAACTTTTCTAGATCTTGCGGGCGTATCCCTCCCTGGCACAGTTGAGAGACCCCAGCAAACCTTCCCCCACAGCTCTGCACTACGCAAGATGACCACTTTTCGAGGAAAAGCCGTCCACTCCATACGAGGAAAGTCGTGGGTGCCGCTTTTCAGCCATGGGAAGAGAGTCGAAGATGATGAGTTGTGGGCGATTCACTCGTCCGCGGAACCTGTCGGCTGGGAACTCTTTGCTCGAGGGGCACTACGAAAAGGCGACTGGAAAATTGTCCACTTTTCGAAAAGGGAGGGAGGCGCGGGTGAAGGCGACGACGGCTGGGAACTGTTCAATGTGGTGGAAGATCCCGGAGAGACAAGTGACCTTGCTGTCAGCCACCCAGAGAAACTTCAGGAACTGCTAAGATGCTGGGAAGAATATGTAGTCGAATGTGGAGTCGTCTGGGGAGAGACTGCGGCCGTTTCTGGCCTTGGGAAGGACGAGGCACCTGAGCTGTGGGAGGACGAAGTCGAACTGCAAAGCTCATGGATGGGTGCAAAGGCTGGAAAGCGCCCGGCAGTCTGTGCATGAATGAATGAATGTTGAAGAGATTAGCAAACGGGGGGGTCAAAAGTAAAACAGTTGATCGATATTACCAGTAGTCAATCCCGCGTTGTAAAGCTAGCACAGCACGAATTAGTGAGAAACTCATTCAAGAGACTGCAGTCTACAATGAAACTGCGGTCGTTTCGTGGCGGTGTTGTTCAACGGGACAAAAAATGAGGTGAGGACTAGGTAGGATTCATGTCGATTTTGTAGTGAACCAACAGGTATAAATTAATTTATATCCCTAGCGCCCCCCTCCCTCCTCCCTGGTGGTCTGATACTGATGTGAATGAATTTCTAGAACGTCCAACAAATATGTATTCACCATGGCAGGCCGGTAGGTGTGATATCCACCTGAAGGGGCACTCACCGTGTAATGTGTTAACTAACACTGGTGATATAGTGAGTGGATGATTAATCACCCAGACAAATCGAATGGCTTGGGCCCCAATGGGCTGTGAGAGTGCCTCTCAAGTTATTGAGGACTTTGAGATCGATCCAGTCTTGAGACTGGGAGTATTATATACCCCTTGCCACCACCGCCTCCAGACTTCAACGTAAAACCCTGTCTCCTCAATACACCCACCTTTGGCACCGTTCGAAACGCCCCTTGGGGATAGACAACATTACTCAACAGAGTACAGTACGTTTGGCAAGAGCCTTTCCAGTATTGCAAGCTTCAGGAGATAGGTCAGTTAACTACTTGACAACTACGTAAGCCTGGCCTGACCAGAAGAAGTTGGTGAATGACAACTAAGTGGTACTAGACTATATTGGGCAATTCTAGTGATCCGTTTCTAAATTCCAATAAATTACTGTCGAGGTAGTTGGGTACCCGGTCCCCCGCATAAGAACGTTAGTTATAGTCCTTTAGAACCTATTCCTAAGAGCCTATCTAGTCGGCGAAGACCTTTCCTCCCGGGCTCCCTCGCGGGCATATAAACACAGTTTGTGTGCCTCGTCGCACACCGCACGATGATAAAGGCCGACAAAGTATGAGACGAAGTATTTGCTGCCTTTGGAGGCGGTCGGGGCATCGTTTGGCCGTGGCGTTCTCAAAGATCCCCATTGATCGTAGGTGCCCAGGACACAACACACCGAGATGTATTGCACACGCTCTTGACCCATGCCTTGGTCTGGGCGGCGGAGTGTTGCACTCTTGCGGACCATTAATGTGTGTTTAGACGAAGGTCAACAAAACAAAGGTGGCCAGAGATATATGTCTATGGACGGCCAATTGCTTGCACTCCAGACTTCTCTGTTTCCATAGAGAGACCTTTTTGTGGTCGAGATGGGCGGCTCTCGCCAGAGTCGTTGGAGGAGTTGAGAGCAAGGAGGGCATCTTGACCACCGGAGTGGCTGGCAAATCGAAGAGATCGAAGGACAATAACAGAGGAACTGGTGGCTGTTGGTCGTGGTGGTGGTGACAGTGGTGGTGGCAATCAGTTGGATGGCCTGCGCCAGGTAGCATGGCGTCGCCCAGTGGCGTGTTCCAGGGTTTAAATTCTATATTAGCACCAGAACCGTCCATATCTTGGACGGCGGTAGTTGAAAGTCTCGACGTACCGCAAGTCGAGCGGCAACGACGCTGTCGTCCTCGCACACCAGATGCTGTGTGATCTTCGCGGTATAGGAAATATCGTTGCTGGCCGCCACAATGTTGTCAAAACGACCCATAACAAACATGCCATGACAGCTCTTTGTACGGGGCCATATGGCTGTCGAACGACTCAATCTCTTTGAGCTTGGCTTCATGTTCTTGCTTCTCGCGGGCTTCTCACTCCTCAGGTGTTTGGAAACCCTCCTTCTTTTCGCCCCTGGCCTTGACTCTAGGAGTATGCTGTTTGCTGTTTGCGGTTTGAGGCTGCAGCTCGGTTGGATCTCTCGGCTCGTTTGCGACGTTTCTGCTCTTGTCTGGCTGGCTGCCCGCTCCTCTGGTTTGCAGGTATTCCCTCCTGACATGGTTCCGGCAGCTTCCTATACCATCTGTTTAGCCAACGCTTTTTTGTTGTTTTTTGCTGATGCTAATCGGGAAAGAGAGTAACCATTCTTCATGAGGAGATCGACAAAATGTCTTTTCAATCCTGCTCTAGGCACCCTCACACTCAATGACGAGGTTGTCATCAACTTGACATTATGGAGTGACATCTGATTCGTGTTAGTTCAGACTGTATAATGTGACTCAACACAGTAATAGCAACATACGATCTCTGCGACCCAAGATTTTTCATAGATAATCGGCGAAGTGATATATCTCTCCATCTACCAGAATCTTCCGATCTAATTCAATTCCCTTCGGGATTTCGTCTTCATCTTGGTGGAGATCGTCATTGAGAGACATACTATCAGAAAATAGGTCTTCTTCATTATGGTCACTACTTCTACCTTGGGTTTCAAAAGACGACAGGTGGTCGAAATCGACGCTGTCGTTTCGGCGAGAGGGACTGTGACGAGCAAGCTCGCCTTCTTCTTCTGCAGTGCAGAGAAGAAAGGTTCCGGGTCTAAGGCCCTCAAGATATTCATCTGCGAAGGCTGAGAAGGCAGTAGGGTCGAAGGTCTTTGGTTTTTCATTCTTGACTTCAATGTCTCTGATCCTGAGGACTGAAGCCTCAATCTCCCCTGGGAGAAGCCCAGGCGGCGCCATATTGTGAGTCTGTGACGACGAGGATGAAGAGGGCACAAGGAAGCTGTAGAAGCGATGAGCAGAGGGTTCTGAAAATGATAATGAGGATGACTATATAGAAACCATATCGTATTATTGAGTCGCACGTTCGGTATCTGGCTTGTGTCGGGTATGGCAGGCCCTTCTCTGCTGCGAGTTCGTTGTATTTTCTTGCAAACTTCTTGACTGGCAGTGATTTCGTTGATAAACCCTCGGATGCGCTCAGTGATATGGTCGACACATGTATTCGAGGCCGCACGGTATAAACCTGTGTATTTGCTGCCTGTGAGAGCAAGAACGGGTAAATCAGTTCCCGCGCGATGTGGGATTTGCCTTTGCCCGGAGGACCCTTTGACCAGGACGAAGCTGGCTGGTCAACTTATAGCCTGAGGAAAATGCATCCTGTTGGTCCTCGAGGGTTGAGTGTCTTGAAGCCGTCCTCTCCGTGAAGTGTTCGGCCATCGCCAACTTTTCTGAAGACGTTGTAATGTAACGAGTCACAGCGAGAGCAGGAACGGATTGAGTAGATGATGGCGCACGGACTCGTAGGCCGCTCTGACGGTTTCGTTAACTCTGAGTCTTGAACTGAAGCGGATGCATTATAGTCAGTGTAGAACTCCTCGTCTTCCGACTGGCAGCGAATTGCCTACCCTCTCAGCCTGCAAGTCGCCTGGCAAGCCAAGAAACTCTTGAGCCATCTCCAGGAAGTAGTGGAGGCGACGCTGGCAAGGGCCCTTCTCGGTTCCGGTTCGCTTACGCTTCCCCTATCCCAAAATGAACCTGGTGACCGGATTTCCTGTCCTCAATATTTAATGCTTTGGCCATCAACTCTCGCAGAGGGTTTTTTGGGTTGTTTTGCCATGGCTATATCCTGGTTCAGCCTGTGGTACAACGGCGTTTGAGAGGAGTTCGACCGTGTGTGAATGGAGACTCTCCCGGTCGAGGTTGAGAACGAACGCTTCGAGATTCAAGTAGCGAAGAAAATCGTGCAGTATGGCCAGTTCTGCTGGTCCTTGTGCGGTGAGGAAGTATGATATTACGCCGTTGATGGCCCACGTCCAGCTTACAGATGTCATCGCTCGCCAACTTCCGTCAGGTTTTTTGCCAGGCATGAATTTAACGGTTGGCTTGACCGACTCTTCACAGCAGTACATGGTGACTCCGACGCGCTCGAATAGGGGCGCCTGATGGGGGGTCGGCTTTGAGAGGTGGTAGTACTGTGAATTCGTTGTCTCTCCCCACCTCGCGCTAGGTGTAGACGTGTTTGGTAGACCCAGTTCCTCAAGAATACGATTGAGTGTGTGATTCCACATGCGGAATATCGCCGTACTCTACGTTTTCGTATGCTTTTCGAACACTTTGTTGGTGATCCCGCGGTCGTCGATTACAGTCGATTATCAATCGACCGTTACCATCAAAAAATGCCACCTCCAAGAGTTTGAGAGGCAGCCCGATTTTTGCGTTCGACGTACTGGCTCAAAATCGACGAGGAATACGTCTTTGGGCGGCTTTTCTTGGTCAGAGAACGATCTGAGCTAAATCGTTTAGTATATGACTATCAGGTCTTCAACCGTCTCCCAGTTAGGCATAGTCCTCATCGGAGGGTCTCTCACACATGTTGATGGTCGAGAGCGAAAGAGCTCTGGCTAGAGTTGTGGGAGAAGTTGGGAGGCACGGTTACCCCTCCCAACCGCCGCCCTGCGCAGATCCTTCTATGGCCATGGCTACAGTCTTACTTCCAGAGTTCACGAGTCGAGCTATCTTTGGGGTCTGATGGCTTTTTCGAGGCGGTCTATGTCGCCGCAGTTGGTGAGCTTGCCACGGCTTGACGAGTTGCCTGTTTTCGTTCTTTTCACAGTCGATTCGCTGTGGTCCTCTCTGCAGGGGTCATGGCTGCCCTCCGCTGTCGTCTCTTGGTAGCCCGGACAGACGTTGACGGGTCCTCCTGCGAGGTAGCAGTGTCACCATTGTGCTCGGCTCCTCGATCCTGAGGATTGTTCGGGCCCCATTTGGACGCACCATCTGACACCATCTTGATGGAGCTCCTCCTTGGCTTCTTGAGTATGCGGTGTGAGAAGTGTCAAGCCCGTGCTCTTGCTAGAGGATAAGGATCTCCTAGTTTGAGCTACTCATGACCTCGCTTCTTCTTATCACTCATGAGTGCAGGAGTATTCAGGTGGCGAACGACGCTTTACAACTCCTCCATTGTGATTTTGAGATGTGGCGCAGAGTAACATGAGCGAGCATAACCTTGCTTTTCTTCGCTGTGATTTTCCCCCATGAGAAATCCGCGGCGAGTGCAGTCGATCCATCGGAAGCTGCGAGAGCTTGGTCGTCTTGGAGTGAGAGAGCGGTATTATCGCTCATTGTGACCGAGTGACGCAGTTGCGGATATTCAGATTTGACAGAGAGAGGAGTGATCATCCTCTTGGAGGTCGTTGCAGGAGATGAATCAGGCGATAGGTCTTTAGGAGACCATCAGAGATTGAGGTCTGTGAGATAGTGAGAACCCAACATCCCCCCTATATTGATTCGTGTTGAGGCTATCATAGGGTTCCGCAGAGGCCTCAAACGACGAGACCCATGACGTCGACAGGATTCGTGGAAGGATGGAAGCCTTGATCTTGGATCTTGAGCTTGGATGACGAAGGCCGCCAGGATGTGTGTATGTGTATATATATATCTCTCTCCCGTCGAGATTTCAGGAAGATGTGAGGATCGGAAGGAGACGAGAAGAAGTTTCGCTCTCCCGGAGAGAAAGTTGAAGTTTGCTGTGCGATGATATGATGGTTGCACAGACGTGGGGGAGCAGGACTATTTATAGGAGTCTGAATACTCTCGAGACTTGACGACCACACCTGTTCCACCGGTGACTCTACCGCATGTGACTTACGGTCAGGCAGAATCATCCGTTTGAGATGATCTATTGAAGTGTATTGATTATCCACACCGACTACATTCAAAGAAGGATTGGTACCCAGGTTCAGGGTGACTCCACCGAAGAATACAAATCAACTCAATGCAACTCTGGAGTTAATCAGAGGCATCGACTCATAGCCACAACTATACTCAAGCAAGAATACCTATTCAAGGTGTTCTCGAATACCGATATTGTTGTCTTGTACCAGCAATTCGTTGGGAACATGTCACCGTCAATCTGTCAAACAATGAAAAATACTTCCATCACCGTCGTCTTTGGTCTGGTGAAGCGAGATATGTAGATGGAAATCCAACTGGAAGCTATCTATGTACTGTGCCCCTTCCATTCACGGCCTGTAGAGGAATCATCCCAGAGCAGTAAATACAATCCAGTACATTGGGGAGATGACGGCCCCCTTTGCCCCGTCTTGAAGACCACGTAGAGAGTCATGACAGACTGACAGAACGAGGCTGACACTTATTGTTCTCGTTAAGCCTACTGCCCCTGGACACCACGAACTATGACTAAGCCCAGCAGCATTTGCAACACCATGAAATACCTATATCTGCAGCCAAGAAACAAGAATAAGCGAGATGCATATGAGGCTGAGGCGGAGTGAGGCGTGAGTAGAAACCGTCTCCTCAGCCTGATCAAGAGTCATCTCAAGACAACACTGACATACACGTATTAAATCCTCCTATCTGCGGTCATTCATTCACCTCGAGCCAGGACTTCCCTCCATCGCCATTTCACGACAGGACTTGGTACCTTGCCCTCCTCCTGCTGCGTCGGGACTTCACAAGGGGAGTCAAAAATTCGCGCAGAGAACGAACGCCTTTGCTGCAACCGCAACCCGAGAAACAGCCAACGAACGCGTCGTCCGAAATGCCAAAGAGAAGATCCGGCAGAGACAACGGTGGTGAATCGAGAGTGCTCTTCAGGTTCCCAGGGCTCCATAAAGATGTTGTGAAGGCAGTCTCTGGTGAAATGGCGTCGCCACGGTTCCACGGCCGCGGTAGCAACCAGACCCCCAACCGGGAATACTCGACCCACGTCATGGGCAGATTCGAGTGCAAAAACAGTGCCTGTTCTTCGGGTGGCTGGGCCAGCAAGAAGATCGCAATAGTGATCAAGGGGTTTCCCGACAATGGATACAACGCAGAGGTCTATAACCAGCGATGCAAGTTCTGCGACAAGCTCGGTACGCTCATATTGGACAAGGAATCATATGTTGAACGAGTTGCATACAGAATCAAAAGATGGGCAGGCGTAGAGGTGGAGCACCCACACTATGGGCCAAAGAAGGGTCTCCCCCATGAGAGCGCTCATTGCGAGGGCTGCAAGAGAGGTGTGTGTCGAGAGACGAGTGGTTGAAAGAGCGATATCAACTGTTCCAGACCGAACAAGAGATGAGGGTAGGATTGACTGCTCGTAATTCAATTCAAAGTCCTACTTTTGGAAGTCTTGTGTAGAAGCCTTGCCCATGAGTGGAAAATGTGCAGACACTCGCTCCCACGAGTTCGGAGAATGCCTTGAAGGACTCTCTTTCGACCCCGGATTGCGATATACACTGGGTATTGTACTGGACCTTTCGTTCCAGAGCGGCTTCTTATATGTAGACGACAGAGGAAGCAGTCACTGTCCCAATGGTGGTGGCCTGACGAAAGTTTAACCCGACCATCATTGGAACATTTGAAATGACATAAGCATTTTAAGGGGCTTCAGCCTTATCTCTTCGTATGTCATCTAGCATTCTTTGACACTGCGACCTTTGACAAACACCCTTGCAATGTTCCTGTCGTCGCCGCTCATGATAAACTTCTCAAAGATCTTTGCTGTTGAGTCAGTATCTTCCACCAACGTCACAATTCCCGCATTTTTCCCAACCGTGTGGATCTCCAGGGCGTCGAATTCCTTGCCGACCTGGAAATTACCAACTATGCCGTCAAGATTGCAGACCCGCGCTCCGCCCAGCGTGGCAAGGTAGAAGGTTTCGTAGAACGAGAGCGACTTGTCAGCACCACCGGTCGAGAGTTTCTTCGCATTGGAAACCACAAAGGCCTGTCTCATGCAGTCCATGATGGACGACGAGAACCCGCCCCCGCTGTCTGTTCCCAAGCCAACCTTCATCCCCCTTCTCAGGTATTCCCGAACCGGAGCAACCCCGAAGGTCCCCGAGGTGGTGTTCGACACGGGGCAGTGCGCGATTCCACAGTTGAGATGCTCTAGTCTGGACATGTCGTATTCGTCCATGTAGATGCAGTGCGCAAGGACGGAGCGCTCGTTCAGGAGTCCGAAATGTTCGTACAGGTCTGACTCGTTCTCAAACTCCGGATACAGTTTCTTGGTGATCTCCATCTCCTGGGGCGTCTCGTTGAAATGTGTCTGGATCGGGAGGGTTGGATCCTCTGCAGCGATCTTCCCGAGACCCGACAGGACGTCGGCATCGCAAGCGACCGCAAATCGCGGGGTCAGGATGGGAGTGACGAGCTCGAACTTGGGATCGATCTTCCGCACATGGTCGATGAAGTCTCTGGTCACTGATATTGATTCCTCGGCACTGGCGTCTCTGTAGTAGTCGGGAGCTTCGCGGTTCATGTTACACTTGCCGACATATGCGCGTTGGCCCTTTTGTATACATATCTCGGCAAGGATCTTGGTGGCCTCGCCGTGCAGTGAACCGTAGTAACAAGCTGTCGTGACTCCCTGCTTGAGGAATCCGTCAACACATGACGCGTAGGTCTTGCGTGCATAGTCCGGGTCGGCAAATCGAGCTTCGTGTGGGAAGGTTGTGTTATTGAGCCAATCCATGATGAGATGGCCGCGACCAGTCCCTCGCTGAGTCCATTGCGGAGCGTGGTTGTGGGTGTCGAAGAATCCTGGGACCATGAATTTGCCGCGCTCCAGAATGGTGAGTGACACGGTCTCAGTAGACCAGCCTTGTTCTGACAGGAGCTGCTCGATTTGATCCTGCTTGACATCTTTGTGGAAGCTTGAGATCTTGCCGTGGATGTTAACTAGGAGCAATGCCGACTCTGCTATCTCGACCTCGGATTGAGATAAACAGTGGATGACGGTGCCATAGAATGCCAGTGGCCGGTCAAGTTTGGGAATTATGGTCGTTCCGTTGGTGATTGTCGCTGACGGAGACATGATGTTGTAAAAAGACAAATCTGTACGTGAGCAGAGGACACGTCCTACGGCTGTCTCGATAGGTCTCTGGCCTCGGCCTCGTGTTTGATATGGGCAACTTTAGAGGCTTGCCTTGAGCTGCAGGGACTGGTGTGGTTACCACGACGTTTGACGGAAATAGTCCTCAGACAAGGGTTGTTGCTTTTATGCGACCTTGGCAAAAGTTGAACCCGGTTACATTGGGATGGCGTCTGTAGCGGTCAGAATATTTTCCGACTTGTCACAGGAGCGAGGATGGCAGTATGGACTTCAGGTGGGCCCCTCCAACACGGCCGAGATAACAAACTCTTTCATGTTAAGAGCATATCCATCTGCTACTCCGGCTACGGGCTGGCTTATCACAGGCGGTGCGGCGAATCGTTCACGCCAGATGTGCTATAGTGTCTTCTTGCCCCACAAGCACCTCAAACACGGCCGGGTTCGGGGACCAGACCGGATTAGGCCATATTGGAGATAAGAGATATCATCGCGGCCGTGTCGATTTAGTTCTGTCTCTCCGAAAATCAAGGTGGGAAGAAGAGGCAGGGCAAGGCATCATACGAAGATGCAGTCGACGATGGCAGCGCCACAACGGGTCTCCCAAAGGCCTCCGAGATCTTGTCGCCAATGTGCACAAAGGAAGATGCGCTGTTCGAAAGAGATCCCCTGCTCGAACTGCATGAAGCGCGGCATAGCTTCTGAATGCCACAGGGAACCAGTTCTTCTCACCAAACAAAAGCGCTTGAACAATCCTGCCAGTAATGAGAGACAATTCTACCATGATAGGCCGACCTCGCCGGTGACAGCGAATCACCTCAACACCGCTGAGCGTGTTTCTACTCCTACCTCGACGGATTCCCCCGATGCTGTAACGCACTCTTCCCCCAGAGACCACCGTCGAGATCCAGGTTCAGAAACCTTTGGAGTCCTCGAGAGCTTGGCTTGGGGAAGATATAGCAACACTCCTCAATCCACGAATTCGAGACGTCCTGCGAGATATGGCACCAGTGAAGACTGCCCAAATCTCCTCCCTCTTCAGCAGGAGGATGCAATACTTGCCTTCCATAAGAACGAGATTGCATGGATGCACAACGTTATTCACATGCCCACTTTCATGGCTGAATGGGCAGAAAGGAGACAGCAACCAAGAGATCGATGGACCGCCATGGATGCCTTGTACTTTGCATTGATGGCCGTGAGCTCTCCAGCCCAAATTGGAACTGACCATTTGCTGACAAGGACGAAGACTGGATTGTACTATATGTCTTCAGATCAACATGGACAGATTGGTATTCGAGCCGGCTTCAAATTAAGCGAGAAACTCTATCGCAAAGCCGTAATGATCCTCGACCTCGTCGACTTCATGGCAGAGCATTCTGGTAAGGGGGAAACATGGTCAAAACGAGCATCATGGCGAAAACTGACCAAATAGTATACTCGCTCCAGGCCATCTGTACTTTCTTGCCGTGTGCCTATGGCTTCGGGTAAGTTGGTGCCAAAACATGGTTGGGCACGACTTCGTATTGACGCAGCGCCTAGTGATTACAAGCGTGCCCTGGTACTGCTGTCTGCTGCTACAAATATTGCCCAATGTATGCAACTCCACCGTATTGACTCGGCCAACAAGTCTTCTGTCATCAGCGCAACGGATGAAACTCTGCAGCAGGAAATCAAGAGGCGAATTTGGTGTTTTCTGGTCATCCAAGACACGTACTTGATCGCGGCGAAAAAAACCTATAATATTATCTTGGAGCATTGCACGACAAGCCTACCCGCTCATATCGAAGAGCCTACAAGTACGTCGACCAGTGAAAGACTGGAAGTGATACCGCTAGAGATTGTAACTCAAAACAGCTACATACTCCTCCACTATCATCTTTCACGAGTCTTCCGGACTCTGCATTCCCGAACAGGTCCCGCTCCCACAGAACGTCCCAGTTTGGACAGATTATACCAAAGAGTTCTGGAAGCTGATGAACAGCTAACGGAATTCATGGAGCTCGCTCCTTCGTGGGTAAAACAAGACCAAAGCAACGGTGACGATCCTGATGCCAACCTTCCTTCCTTGAGCTCTAGAATGGCGAACTCCCAGCGAAAAACATTTCAAATTGCCTTCCTACACATGAGATCGAAGATACATCAGCCGTTCTACTGTAGGGCTTTTACGGACAAACGGTTCTACTACTCGAAAGCAACGTGTCTGGACTCGGCTCGGACCTTGCTCAAAATATTCGCTGAGGCAGACCAAGCTCTCCCTGCAATGTGGACAATGACTTCCCATGTTGTTTGTGCCTGTCTTACTATCGGCATCCACTTGCTGTTCCCGCAGCATTCGACCAGAATCAGTGGATCATGGGAAAGATCAACCATGGAAGCAGCGGACAGGGCGCTAGTGAACTCGTGCATGACTATTCTGGCTCAGTCTGAGCGGCCCTGCAGCGTTGCTAAACGAGGCGTAAAAATGCTAGCCCATCTTTTCAGTCAGCAACAACAGCAAATACCCCCCAACATGATTATAGACCGCGAGCGTGTCGAGAGTATCCTTCAAGAAAACGAAACATCGTCCTCAGAGGAGGAGGAGGAGGAGGATCAAGAACGCCTGAGCATATCTGCTTTTGGTCACGAGCTAGACGAAGTGGTTGGCGGTTTTGAACTATTCACCAACAGCCACGGGTACTGTCTGGAAGATTTCGCTGCCACTTGAGGGTTCAAAGGACCAGAGGTTACACCATGATCTAGAACAAAAACCTGCCTGTACAACAATATGACTTGTGTGTCACCATGAAAATATCCTCGATTTATCGAGGGTAAATTACCGCTGTGCGTTCTCCTGCAGATTTGCCCGTCAAACCAGCTCTTGTGAGCGTCAGACGCCGCTGAAAGGTCCAGTCTCGTGCACAGTGGCTTGGAGGACTCGGAATTCTCATCCGCTGAGTGCAAGAGTCTCGCCCAGCCCGTCTTGAGGGCAGCTAGTCTGCGAAAGGGGCCTGTGCGGTCCAAGTCTTTCCCGTGGGCCCACTGTTTCAAGGCCGAGTTTTCATGACTCTCCATTGGGTTCGAATGTCTGATAAGAGTTAATCTGTGGTATCTCCTCTGGTAACCTGCAGATTAATCCCACGTGCAACGGAATTCTACATTCCTTATCATGTCCGGGTACATGCATGAATGTTCTATCAGACGACCCTCTTTCCGTATAGTACTTGGTCTGTCCTGTAGAGCCTAAGATCATGCGCCGTGGTACGGTGCTCGCCGGAGGCCTGTTAAGTTAAGGCCGTGAGTTAGGATAAGGGCCTGGGCCTGACATTGATACGGGTGGCCAGAGACACTCCGCGGTTGGGTCCCCCATTCTCTCTCCCGAGGACTACTATATCTGCCTCGCCAGGACCCCCTGTCCAGTCATTTCGACAATTTTGAAAGATCAAGTCTAGCTGTACCAGCACCCGACACAGACATGGAGCAAGCAAAGACTTTCACCAGAGCGTTCAAGTCTCGCGAAGCTTTCAAGGCACTCGTTCAGACAGATGCGGCGGATTCGCCTTCCAATCGTTGGATAAACAATGATCTTCGACCAACTCCTCCAGGTGAGTAGTATTACATGCCAAATTCTCCCTGCCAATCAGTCACTGACGACGACAATCAGAACGACGGACCTGGACATGGTACCACCTTCCTCTATTCTGGTCTGGCTTAGCTTTCGGCACGACAGGATGGAACATTGCGAGCTCCCTGATCGCAGTTGGTCTCGTACGCATCATCACTCGAAGTGGCATTTCAAGATCTAATTGGAGTATAGCAATGGAAATATGCTCTCGCTTCGGCTCTCATTGGAAGTGCTATAGCGGGTGTTGTTGTTACGCTTTTGGCTCGCTCTGGTGCTCGGTACCATATAGGATAGTGAGTCCAACATTCAAGAGTGTTCAGGTGCACATGGTGTGTTAACATGACTCATAGCCCTGTGTTCCTTCGCTCAGTCATGGGAATGTACGGCTCATGGCTGTTCGTCTTCCTGCGCTTAATGACCGGTCTCTTTTGGTATGTATTGCAGGACGACGGCGTTCTGTCCACAGCTAAAGGTTCGCAGGTTTGGGATACAGACCTACTCGGGTGCGAACCTAATATCTACCTGTCTGCTGTGCATGTTTGGACACCGCTGGAGGGACCTTCGCAACACGTTGCCAGAGTCGGCAGACATCTCAACGAAGCAGCTGATTTGTTTCATCATCGCCTGGCTTCTACAGGTGCCATTTGTAAGTCAAGGTTGAACGCAAAATGGGACGCTCCTCACATGCATCCAGTTCTTTGTCCACCCTTCCAAGATTCAGTGGTTCTTCACCTTCAAAGGTATCATCATGCCAATTGCCACCTTTGGGCTGTTCGGATGGTGCATGGCCGAAGGGAGTGGAATCAGCACCATCGACAACGAACTGACGAAACCCGCCGACGGCGTGCCACTTGGATGGGCTATCGTTGCTGGCATCAATACCATCATGGGATCTCTGGCCTCTTTGATAGTCACACAACCTGACCTCTCGCGATACTGCCGCAAAGTCTCGGATGCGGGTTGGCTCCAAGGCATGTGTGTCTTCATCTCGAAATGTCTGGTGTTCTTCCTTGGTCTAGCGGCAACTGCGAGCATCCAGGGAGTCTGGGGAAAGGCTTACTGGAACATCTGGGATTTGTTGGACGCAATTCTGGACCACCACTGGACCGCAGGTGCGAGATGTGCCGTCTTTCTGGTGGCCTTTGCCTTTTACTGCTCAGCAATCGGGTCGAACATCGGGACGAATACCATAGCCTTCGGTGCCGACCTTACTGGCATCGTTCCGAAATACATGACGATTGTCCGAGGACAGGTCCTTTGTTGTGTCCTCGGAATCCTCATGGTTCCGTGGAAAATCCTGGCTTCGGCCGAAGCGTTTGTGACCTTCCTTGGTTCAATGCCAATCTTCTTCGGTCCATTGGCTGCAGTACGTATACTTTTGCAGTTCCGAGTTGCCTTACTGACACCGACCAGTTGATGATTGTCGATTACTACTGGGTGAGACGAGGCAATCTTCACACCCCCTCTCTCTACAAGGGCAACAAAGGAGACATCTACTACTTCACCAAAGGCTTCAACCTGCGCGGATACGTTGCATGGCTTGCTGGTTTCCTGTTCGGTCTCCCGGGGATGGTTGGGCGATTTCACCCCAACGCCGTGAACGAGGCTGCAAAAAACATGTATCGCATGGGTTGGTTTTTGACCTTCACGGTGGCCGGCGTGATATTCGCCGTCCTTGCCTACTTCTTCCCAGTCCGGATTTATCCAGACGGCCATGCCGACACGCCGACCACATTTGAGTACCTAGGCAAAAGGGACGGGTTTTTCGACGATGACGTGGATGATGATCTCGCTGGAGGCATTGAGGGAGTCGAAGCTGTGAAGGATAAGGCTCCTGTTGTTTCCGAAGAGAAATTCTAGGATGTCATCGTGTCGAGAGGCCCTGTCTGTAGTGTGAAGGTACAGGATCGTCCACTGGTTATGAAAGGGGTGGATTTGCCGCAGAGTGGACAGTATGTCATCTGCACCGGATTACATACCTGCCCATGGGTAGGGAGGGCACCACAACCTACCTAGGTACCTACCATTTGATCTCGGTCCTCGACTCCAAGACTTTCATGAAATGGCACCTCCAGCACTACTCGGTAGTCAACTTGAGACCTTTACACCAAAGGTCACATGCATTAATGCGGTTGGCCTCAGTAATTCTGCCCCAAACTCGGACGCCACCCCCTGAGATACGACGGCTCAAAATTTACACAGACATTGTCGTGCTCAGATCCAGGCAAACCATCAAGATTAATTTCGATTTGCCTCGTTCCTGTTTCATATCAGGAGATACAACTGGACGCTATCAGTTGCCAGACAACCTAGACCGCATGGGCCGTGTTGTAGAAGTAGTCCGATCAAAGTTTGAGCCATGTCGAATCAGAACGCATAGTCCCCTCCGATACAAAAGTTGCGCTGCTGCCAGACAACCAGTGTTTCTCAATACGGGATCATTCATATCGCCGTGGTTGAGGGAGTTGTGATGGATCAAACAGATCATCAATCCAGTTCAGCGGTAGCAAGAAAGATCGAGAGTCGGCGTCGTTGTAGTTTCTACTTTCTGATGACAGCTGCCTTTGCCTATGGACAAGATGCAATCTGCTCTTGGAGTGTTAAGCCTCGGCAAAATCACTCGCCTGTGATAATGACTCGGACAGTGAGGGCTACAGTAGAGCGGTGGATGTTTTCATCTATGCGGATGCTAACTTTAATACAGGCATTGCTGTACAGATGACGACGTATTTGGGATTGCACATGCCCCTTGACTCCGACGACGATAACTTAGACTACTCGGTCGACATAAACAATCTGAACCAAGGCTGACGCTCTCTCTTTTGGCCTGTATATGTATCCAACACATACAACAGCACCAACAGCACCAACAGTGGACGGTGTTCTTCTGTGCGATTGATGCGTTGCAACTCCCCAGCTTTCAAACCGTAGAATGATAATTCGTAGAGCTCAGTAGCAAATTTTAATGGCGACGCCTGCCGGTATCGATCGAAGACGTGTTGGTGGGGTCGGCGTGTTGTCCAGCCATCGCTCGAATTCGAGAGGATCAATGACTCTGTATTCGGAGGGCTCGGAGCTGAAATCTGGATGGCAAACTTGCCGGACTAGCTTCGCTAGCCATGATCAAACCCAGTTACCCAACATAGCTCTGCAGCTTCTTTGCTTCATCAAGAGAGCGTAACATCCTGTCCCGCTGCTTCTTGTCCAGTGGAAGAGTTGGATTGGTGCGAGCAACGCCTGTACACACGCCGCTCAAAGATTGGCCGAATTCTTCAAACCTTATCGTCACTCTACCTACTTCGTCGGCGGTACGTGCGGTAGTGATGATCGCGGCAGAGGAGCATATCCATGACTGATGCACGTACTCGGGTCAGAAAGGAAATGTCGCCGAGAACGATCTGGTTATCTGACTTCAGGCTTTTAGAGAAATGGGGCAACCCTTCAACAGCAGCTTTCATGGTCTCGACGTCATCACCCGTCTCAATGTTTCTTGCAGAGCCACAAATCCCAAGAAGCCAAGTCTAAGTGGCATCGTGGTCCATTCTCGTTGGAGGAGAGCCAATTGTCTGAACAAAAGAGGGAGGCAATATCGAGGCGTCCCAAGGTCAATGCTCCTGATAGCTCGGGGGAGGGTGACTTTTGTACATATCCAGCTCTTGCTGTCGAAAGACTCGGCTGGCCACCATGTTGGAGTTTTTTCTCTCAATGATATCATTTACTTGGGCCTCAAGGTCAGTTGGGGCCAGGATGGGGCAAGACCGGCGACGGGTTGCCAGCTGACTATGTGCCGAGCTCGATGATGGCAGCGTACGCTTGCGGGTATAGTAAGCTGAGCAGAATCCAATGGCTGCGGCGGCTACGGCAAAAGCAATGACACCACCGAGGATTATTAGGATGATTTTGTAGTCGAGTCCGGAGTCTAGGGCTCGCGACTCGGGGACGAACATGGCTGACATGATGGCAAAAAGAGTGCTGGGCAGTAATGATGTGCAGAAAAACGCTGCCCACGTGTTAATCAATAAGCGATACTCTGTAGAGGCAATGCATTAGATGCCAATCTCGAAGGATGTTGTGGAAGAGGCGATGTATGAGAGCACTTGCCAGAACTTCGATTTCTGAGTGAACACATTCAGCTCCTCGCTCTTGCTGTGTGAATTATGTACAGGGCTTGAATTTTGTCTTCCTTGCGAAATGAAACATCTTTCTCTATTCCAAAGCAGCAGCATCTGCCACATCGGGACCGTAGATGCCATTTTTTCTTTTTCGTTCCAGAGGATCTCCTCGCATCTCGACTCCCGGCCCGACTGGATGAGAACTTCGATGGCGCGGCCATACCTGGGCGAGGATTGTCAGCAAAAACCAAGTTTACACTACATTCGACTTACATTTGTCCCACTCCAGCCGAGGCGAAAAGCAAATTCGTGGGCCAGCAATTCGCCGAACCCCAGCATCATACCATTGACAAAGGGTAAGATTAGATTGATAGCAGCCCCCCTCAAGATACCCCAGAATGTAGGAGGTTGGTATATCACAACTGGGTGTGAGCCATTGTTGTCTGAAGACTGCGGCGGTGACGAAGAGGGAGGGGAGAGTGACGAAAAAGGCTCCGAGTCCGAAGGAATTGTTAACTGCGAACCCGAGAGATCCTGCGGCGGCGAAGGAGACTGGGGAGAAGCTGACGACATGGTGACACCAGCAAGGACGCTGAAGGGGCGTCGAAAATAGGACGTTGAATGGAGAGATTCGGTCAGGAAGACAGTCTATAGCCATGCATTCTCGATCGGCAAACGGAGGGACGGAGGGACGCAGGGAGATTTTGCTGGACAGACTGTGCTGACTGCACGGAACTGAATGCTGTGGCAGAGACTGGCAAGGTGAAGTGGCGTAGTTGATAGATGAACGAGATGTGAAGTGTGAATGAATAAATATACAGAGGTCAAATGTACGGGCATCATGGGAGCTTCAATATTCCACCATCTCGGCATCAGGTCCAGGCACCGCATCGCAATTGTTGCCGGCAGCGAATCACGGCCACAGCATCCAGGCCGGCGCAGGCCACGGACAGTGACGTACCGTTGGTTCTATTTATCCTTTATTCAATTCACGCCTCATCTCGCGCACTCTTTATGCAGTGTCATCCCTAATATTCCCTTGCCTTCTTCATCACGTCCACGCCTCTCACTAATATCTGTTCTTGAGCGTTCTACCCCTGGAGACTTCCTGAGTTGTACGTTCTTGCAACAATGGCCGACATCTCAGAACAAGACACTCTGATTGCGCAATTCTCAGGAATTGCAGGAACTTCGTCTCGACAGGTACAAAACCGCATGTCACAACTACACGAGTACGTGCTAATACTTACCCCAGGCCCGTCAGTTCCTTGCTGCTAGCGGATGGAATCTCGAAAGTGCAATCGCCAGCTACTACGCCGCTCAAGAAGATCACACTGAAGATGCCGCAGATGATTCAGACTACATGGATGAAGATGAAGCCGAACCCTCACATCAGCCTCAGTCCCAATTTGGCGCCGGTCGAAGGTTAGGTGAAGGTCCGTCCAACCCTCAACCTATTCCTGTCGCTGCCACGTCCGGCCCCTCGCAATCTAAGAAGAACAACTCGGCGCAAAAGAAATTTGCTACGCTGAGTGACGTTGCCTCTGGTGGCGCCGCTGGCCACGATTCGGACGATGATGACAACCAAGATCTTTTTGCTGGTGGAGAGAAATCAGGTCTGGCTGTGCAGAATCCAGATGACCTGAAGAAGAGAATTCTAGAAAAGGCACAGAAACGTGGTCCTCCTCCAAAAGATGCACCCACCAAAAAGTCCTATTTCACCGGATCGGCACGCACTCTTGGGGGTGATGATGCTCCGTCTCGAGAGATTCCGGCTGCGCCTCAACCCAGAGCCCGGGCTGAGCGTGTTGAACGTGTACTACACTTCTGGCAAGATGGTTTCAGCATAGATGATGGCGATCTGTACAGAATCGATGACCCGCGGAACGCAGAGATCTTGAACCTGATTCGGCAAGGACGAGCACCATTGAACATCATGAACGTTCAGCCCGGTCAGGAAGTGGACGTGGAGATCAAACAACACGAGGAGAAATATGTCAAACCGAAGAAGAAGTTCAGACCTTTCGAAGGTTCCGGACATCGACTGGGAAGCCCAACACCGGGAGCACCGTCGATGCCTGGTGCGTTCAGCTCAGAGCCAGTCGCCCCAGCCGCCGCTCCCGCAGCTGCACCGGCTCCTACGACCGACGTAGATGACTCGAAGCCCACGGTCACCTTGAGGATCAGCCTAGGAACTGGCACGAGATTGACGTCGCGGTTCAACACGACCCAGACGATTGGCGATGTGTACGACTTTGTCCGCCGCGCCGAACCTGGTGGCAGAGAATTTGTTTTGCAGACTACATTCCCAACCACTGAACTCACGGACAAAGCAAAGAAGCTTGGAGACATTGCAGATTTCAAGCGTGGAGGAGCTGTGATACAGAAGTACCTGTGAAAGCCTCTGCAGGTGTAGCATTTGATCGGCGCCATCGGCCACTCTCTCTTTGACTGCATTTTGCAGCATGATGACATGCAGACTGCGACAGGCATTTCTAGACAACGGGCTTGACGAAAAGGCTAGATGACAGACTAGGTAGAAAACAACAATTTCACAGGAACTGGACTCGTGCCGAATGTCTGGATGGTTCAATGCTTAACCTGGCTCTTCCCACCGGCCCATGTACATGTTCTCCGCACCGCGTAAAGCTCTACTTCCTTTCGGCTTACCTTCCCCGATTTGTGCTTGATATACATTTTCCTGCGGTGTTTCGATTGCATCTCAATCTTCTAGACATTACGTTTGTTTGGTCGTTCGTCATGTCTGCAGCCCGGGGTCTGGGGTGGTCAAGTCGACAGATTCGTAATGGTCCCCAAAGATTAGCAAGTTTGCGCCCGGCAGGCGTGCGCCATGTAGGACATCTCACACCCAGACGTCTCTTCGATGCAGGCTGATCATGATCACAGTACTCTCTCAACACCTACCACAGCTCGCTTACCCGTCTAAGAAGCAGTCGGACCTCGGCACCTACCAGACAATGCCTAGCTCAACAGTCTCGGTCGATATCGCTGTTCGGCTGGGGTTCCAGCAAATCCTCTAGCGACCCGGCGGCATCGTCGCTGTCGCAAGAAACCGGCAATGCAGCGCAGAATCTAATCGAACCTACTCGGACTGTAAAAGCGTCCCAGGCAACGGCAGACACTCCCGATCCTACATTCACACATCCTCATCCCGTAAGCAGTGTTGAGCCCGAAGCTCTGCGCAAGCTCGAAAACGAACTCCTCAAGCCTCATGGCACGACCCCATCCCCCGAAGTCGCAGCCGATGTCCCAGACCTGTCCTCGATACCTGAAGATATCGGCTACCTGAAGACGGTGTGTGGACTTGACTTTGGCTGGGGTCCGACGTCCATCCTGGAATTCTGTCTGGAACATCTCCATATCACTGCAGGGCTAACATGGACCACATCGATCATAGCTCTGGCTTTTCTGATCCGAGGCGCGGTCTTCTTGCCCGCCGTAAATGCAGCAGACCAGGGTTCAAGACTCAAAATGGTGCAGCCAGCCACCATGGAACTTCGTGAAAGGATGCAAGAGGCTCTGAGGAACAACAACAGAACAGTTGCAATGGAAGCGCAGCAGCAGCTCCGCGAAATTCACAAAGAAGCCGGTGTCTCAATGTGGAAGGCTTTCCTCCCCGTCATTCTACAGATGCCCCTACAATTCTGTGCCTTCCGGCTCCTGCGGGACGCCGCGGCAGTGCCAGTCCCTGCTTTTGAAAGCGAGAAATTTCTCTGGATCACAGACATCTCGGTGGCCGACCCAATGTATCTCCTACCCTTGGGTACCGCCGTCCTGACCTACTTCAACATGACGGCGAGCTCAAAACAACAAGCCAATCCACCGCCTCTTTTCAAGTTATTCCAAACTTTCGCCCCGCCTCTCTCGTTCATCTTTTTATCTTTCCAGTCGTCCGCAGTCCAAGTTTTCTTCTTGGTCAACGGCTTCTTCTCCCAGATTCAGATCTCGACGATCAACAACCCTGCCTTCCGGCGATGGAAGGGCATGATGCCCTTGGTATCTACTCCTCCTTCGCCATCATCATCCACCAACGACAAATTCTCTGGACCTTTCTCCAAGATGAACATTGCCGCAACCAACCCGTCTCAGGCGTCTAAAGGTCTCTCAACCGAACAGTCAGCGCCGGGAGGCGACCGCAGCATCATCGACAAGGGCGTGGACGCAGGCAAAGCGGCGTGGACCAAGACTGTCGGTGGCATCAGTGAAACATGGAAAGAGGAAGCCCGGAAGCGACAGGAGAAAGCCAAGGTAGATCAGAGGAAGACTGCCGCGGCCAAGTACGAGGCTCAACGAAAGCTGGATCTCGAGCAGGAGAGACTGTACAGGAATGCCGCCGCCGGTAGTGTCCGGGTCAACAAGAATTCAGCCTCGCCATTAGCTTCGACGACCTCGAAACAACGAGACGGCCAATGAAATCTTTTATCCAGGAAGAAAAAACAGAAAAATTTGTATCACCAGGATTTTTGTACAGCATTGGATCAATCATTGTCATCCACATACATTTGAGATATTCCGGGATCAAGCAAGGGTCAGGTGATGACTTCTTGTTGACTACCTTCATACGGAGTACTTATGACAGTATGGTATACTCAACTAGAGTACCTAGAGACAAATGTTTGAATTTGAAAAAGAAAATGAAGATTCTCCACACCAATACTCATGATACGTGTGTATGATTAGTTAGTATACCTTGGTATGGGTGAGGGGAGCACACCTGTTATTCGGAGAATGTGCTATTCATTCATTCGGTTCTCCGTACCTCGTGGCCGGTCCCTGCTAATCAGTTCTACCGTGTCGGTCTGTCGGTCTGCGTGGTACTTACAGTACCTACTCACCGGACCACTTCCGTCTTTCTCCTCTTCCCGTCTTCTGTGATGTGCTCGAATACAAACTTCATCAACTTGGGTACTCGCACACTTCCCAAAAAAGCCAAGGTGGGACATAGGTAGGTAGGTAGGTATGTGTAAAGGTGGGAGCGGTAAGTGGGCAGTAATTGTAGCCGTCCAAAGCAACGTTTCCCTTATCGGTGATATTCAAAAAAGGTATGTATTGTACATGGGCACCTTTTATGCCTCCTAGGCACCAAGGTCAGGGGTACCTGAGGGACAATAGGAAGTCCCCTTTTCTCCTCTTCTCCTCTTGCGAGGGCAACAAGAATAAGGCCATGAGGCTCGTCATGATATCCCACCCACCCTCATACGGATATCGTGATATCGATAGATTCCGATACAAATCTGAACCCGAACCTCCCCCACCCTTTTCTGCGATCCTTGTTGATTCATTCATCCTTCTCTCTTCCGTATGTGTAATACTGACACATACATAGTGTCGTGGCAACGGATGTCGTAGCATTTCAATCCTCCTCCCCCCCCCCCCTTTTCAGCACGGGCACGGTCGTCGGTCAACGACCATACCACAGTACGCGACAATGGCGCCTATCCCAAAAACACAGACCCAATAACCCATTGTGAGACGCAGCCAGAGTCACTGTCTGCGAATGAGTTGTCGTTGGATCGGATCAAGAAGAACCCATTCGAGCCGTGGCCTCGTTGAGGATGATCTTGGACAGTCGAAGAAGAACAAAGTAGGTCCGTCTTAGTTTCCTCTTTTCTTCCTCTTCCTCTTCATTTTCCCGTTCTTCTTCTTCGCCCCTCTCCTTCGTCATCGTGGTCATGATTCGTGAATATCCATTGCGGCAGAACGGCTCAAGAGGTCCCACGGTATTGCATTCGAAGTGCTCGGCAACGAATCAATGGTCGACTAGGCTGGAGTAGGAGTTTGGGTCTGACAGGTCGTGATTCAGACATGACCCCCTTAACACGCAGTGTATCCTCCGTCGATGACGAGCTAGTGTAATTAATGTCAATTATTCAGCAAACGAAAAAAGCTGAGGGCAAAGAGTGAAGTAAACGGGCAGAGGGAGGGAAGTAGTTCAGGGTAGCTCAAACCTACATTCGTTCCGGTCATGAAGGAACTAGCATCGCTGAGACAAAATAATGCAGCGCCTCTGTATTCTTTTGGTTCAGAAAGTCGACCTAGCTGTTTTGATCACCGAGCAAACAACAGAGGAAGAGAGAGTCAGTAAAAAGGGGTTCGGAACTTTCTTATCTCGGGATTCATCTCGAAAAAAGGCTGGACTGAAGTCTTACCAGGTTCTGACTCTCCCATTTCTCCCTTAGGCCAGGCTGATCCTCGAAATTCTTCAAGACCATGGGCGTGATTATGTTACCTTGATCGACGAGGGACAAACAGACGTCAGTTCAGTACTCGTTGACTCAGTGATGCGATCGACATCAAACCAAAAAAAAGGACTGTCCGTTCCACCACGTGTAACAGCATTGATAAGAAAGTAAAAAGAGGAAAAATCGCTCCGGTTGAAAAACACAAAAACATACCTGGAGACAAAGCATTCACTCGAATCGGTCGGCCATTGACGACTTTGCCCCATTCCATGGCCAGACTGCGCGCAAGTTGACACACGGCGGCCTTGGACGAGTTGTACACGGACGAGGTAAAGTCCTTGTTCGCCACGAGGCCGCTCATGCTGGCGACGAGCAGGATCGAGCCGCTGCAGTTGTACTTTATCATTTGTTTCGCGGTGCTAACGGCGGAGCGGTACACGCCCTTGTAGTTGACGTCGAGCATGTCCATGATCTTCTCGGGCGTGTATTCCAGCGCCGGGGTCACGTTCTGGATCGCCGCGTTGGCGATCAGCCCGTCCATGCGGTGGTGCCGGTCGGCGATCTCAGCAATCACCCGGTCCAGGTTGCCGGCTTCCCGCACGTCGACCTGGTCATAGAACAGTCCGCCTCCGTACTTCGGCCCCAGGCGCTCCTGGACCACCCGAAATTCCTCTTCTGGCTCGGCGCGTCTGTCCAGGCAGTATACTGTGAGAATCAGTCGTCGGTCAGTCCACGTAACTCAAAACAACTAAAAACAAACAAAAATCAGGAAGGGAGTCGAAGGAAAAGAAAAAAAAACATTACCTTTCCCGCCCGCTTCTACCAGCGCTTCGGCCAGTGCCAGACCCAGCCCTTGACCGCCACCTGTCACGACAAAGACTTTATCGTGCAGATCGAATTCGCGGAATCGAGAGGGCGTCTGCTCTGGGTCGGGTAGTTTCTCTTTTATGGATGGCGCGGCCTTTGGTCTCTCGCGATCCGGTGTCGGTGACGGTGGCGGTGACGGTGACGGCGGAAGCCCCTTGTTGTTGGAGGATGTCTTGTGTTCGCTCGCAAATGCCAGTGATCGAATCTGAAGTGGTTTCAGCGGTACCGCTACTCTCGTCCGTGGGTTGTTGCATGTTCTGGACGCTGAGCGAGCGGCGGGCACGACACTGCGCGAGAGGCCGGCACTCAGCCTCGAAGCAGCTACAACCATGGCGAAGAACCTAGGAGGAACAATGTTGGGTATGGCGCAGAGTTAGGGCAAGACGAGAAAGGGAATCGTTGATATTTGAACAAAGAACGGCAGTAGTAAAGAACCCAGTGCCAGGTTTGGAACTGGAGTATGTATAGAGTTCGTCAGCCTGGGCAGGCATGTATATACCATTACCCGGCGACCAGATCTTGAGATGTGGTTGGCCGGACAAGAAGCCCAAGTTTGGACATTGCGAAGGCCTTGTGACGTTGTAGCAATTGGCACGGATTGAATGGCAGAGGGGGCCTCTCGAGTCTCTCTACTCGTACGGGTGGAGCACGGAACAGTCCTCCAGGTGGGACATTGACATGGATGCATGACCTTTACGAAGGTACAATCATGGACGGATCATTCTGCAGTCCTGAAGATCCCATGGAAGATGCACAACAAAACCTGGCGTGGCTGTCGAAAGCTTTTTAAGATGTGATGGAAACGACGTCAACGGGATCCAGTGTATGATCCACGTTGGATGCACGGCAACGTCCTGCTTATCACAAGGCTTCGGCGACGAGATCCGAGGCGCCTATTGGAGATTCGTATAGGAGATCAGTACCTCGTAGTTAGTGGTAGCTACAGCCACAGTTACAATCGACGGGCAATTGTAGGGTTCTTGGATATTCACACTCTTTTACGAGTACGAGCACCGAATTTTGTTTAACCCACCTAGGTATGTAGGTACCTATATGACATTGGGGTACTGCACTGCTCTCTCCCCCAGAGCATCCTTGAGCACAGGTACGAAATGGAGGTAATCTCATTCCGTCCGTATCAAGGACGATACAAAGCATTGCATCATAACAAGAGCTGGAACATCCCGGCCTGGTGTCTGGGCCCCCAAACGTCTCGTACATAACACGTCTCCTCCCTTTCCCACCATGACTCAAGTCAGCTCATACGTACTTTGTGTTCGTACGCTCTCTCACGATGATGTTCTCGTCAGTTTCTTAGTAACCCGGACGCAATACCCGGCACCCACAGCAGTCAGAATATGCCACCATCCATGTAACTCCAACACAAAGGCCCATGGGATGCCGAGAATCTTCCTCGTGTCCCGAAGCCAGCCACATGCAGCTCCATCGATCAGCCACACCACAAATCCCGCGAGGAAGCAAATTCCCCCGACGCGGAACTTGTGAAGCCAGTATCTCTTGTCCGCGCCCTGGAACTTCCGGTTGATCAGATACAAGACTCGTGGCCAGATGGCCGTCACCAGGATGACAAACGTCCAATTGTGAAGCCAGAGTTGGTACAAAGTGCAGTGGATCGCGCTGATGGTGCCCAGGACTGCGGTGAGTGCAGATCCGACCGCCACTTTCACCTTGGTGGGTCGATCGACGGTATACAGTTCGTAGATGATGGCGGCGCAGACCCAGAACATGGAAAGGTCGTCGCCGAGTTGCGTCGCGTACTTCAGCGTCAGGTGGAAGATGAACGAGGTCACCCCCACGAAGAATAAAGCCAGGTTGGGGAATGCCGTGGTCGACAGCAGACTTTCTCCTGGCCCGAGTTCATGAATCGCCCAGTACACTAGAGAGCCACGAAGGTGAAACAAGGGTTAGCTGGCCGACGGAGCCGAGATGATGACCTTTTGTGTGTGCCTGTGTGGAGGCGAGTGAACACTTGGACTGACCATATGCGAGGTTGGTAAAGGTGTTGACGAATTCGCCTATATAGTAGGTGACGGCGTAGTCTTCTTCGCAGAAACTATCAGGACCCAACTAATTAGCAAGGTAGTCGTCACTCTCAACGGCCGGGAGGACAGACTTGGCCACGCTCGATGGCGGTCCCCAATGTCCATGTAGAGCATGAGGATCTCCAGCAAAGTTTCGTTCGACGCCCATGATGGAACTCTGGAGGAGCCTTCTTCACTGTGATGAAGCTGGGGAGAGAGTCTTGCTTGTCTTCGGCCTTGAGTATTCTGGACAGTGACTCCCTACACACCTCCCCAGGACAACGAGTGGTTTTGGAGGTTATTTAAATTCGTCGAGCTCTCAGGCAGAAAGAAAAGCCGGTGGCTGTGGATGGAACTGGTCGCGGTGTCACCCACGTTTTGCCCAAAGCTTCGAGAACGGCAAATGGAATTTTGAGAGGTATGTTGCAGATACGCAGTTCTCTCGTATCGCTGTCGATTCTCGTCGAACTCGTAACTTGATGGCTGGTCAACGGTCATGCAGTTTGCACCAGCCACGATTGGTCGTTAACAACGGTGCCTGATGAGCGGTGCATAAGCCCTTCGTATTTCGTTTTTCGTTAAGCTCCCAGGGCACGAAACGAGGTGTTTTGCAGGCTAGCAACGCCTATATCCGCCCATGCCGATAGGGACTGGTGAGACTTTACGGGCCGCGGTGCGGGTAGAGATGACGCCTACCGAACCCCCCGCCCCCCAAAACGAGGTCTAGCTAAGGAACCTATACTTAGGCATCTCGTGGGTATCTACAGGCTGGCGTTTCGACTCCATTGGTCCTTATAATTCTCGCACTTGTGCAGTATGTTACATACGCTCCGCCTACTTGTCAACCGTGCCCGTAAAATGCGACAGTGGTACCCAAAAAATCATGTCTCACTTGAGCATCACCCTTAGCCCTTTTGATTCCGCCACAGGGAAGGGGGAGAAGAAGTCATGCTCAATTTCCACATCTTTTCTTCTCGTCTCAAAGATCTCTGCGTCGAATTTGTGGAAGAAGCTTGCAATGGTGAGATACAGATTCATCAATGCGAGCTCTTTGCCGATGCAACTTCTTCCGCCTCGACCAAAGGGCACAAAATATTTCTCCAGCCTTTTCTGCTCTTCTCCCTTGACCAACCAACGGTCGGGATTGAATGTCAGAGCGTCTGGAAAGATATCTTCCGACATATGATTATCCCTGATTGACATGCTGATGACTGTTCCTGGCGGTAGAACGTACGACTGATAAGTATATGTGTGGCGAGGGTTGACCCGTGCGAGTCGTCCAGAGACACCATTACCGAGACGCAGGCCCTCGTTGATAACCGCAGTTAGATATGGTAGGCGATGAACCACGCTGTAGGTGGTCAATGGGTCCTCGGACCCTGGCGCAGATGACCTTGCTGCTGCGGCCAATTCTTGCTTCAGCTTTGCAAGCACCCCAGGATTTGCAAGAACGTGAAAAGTGATGGTCTCGAGGGAGATGCCCGTGGTCTCGGTGCCCGCCCCAACGAGGGTTCGCGCTTCTTGAGTGATACGGTCAACGGTTTTGTCGCTCTCCGGGATCGCGTCAGAGTTCACGATACCGTCAAGCACCGATTTGTCGCTTCTCTTCTCGCTGTGCACAATGTCTCCTGCTTGACGGGCCAAATCCTGTGGACATTAGCCGTGTCCTGTAAATGTCACACGTATGATCAAGCTTACAGCCTGGAACTCAAAGGCCATCTTCCCGCCCTCCGTGGAAGTCGCCTCCACGAACCATTTAGGCACTCGCATGAAGAGCGGGATGATGATGGGGATGTGACGATGCCATACGGCGATGTACGAGATGGTCCGAGACTGCTTGTTGTAGTCGTCGGCGAAGTCGATGGAGTCGAGTAAATTGAAACCTTTGGGTAGGCAGTAGTCGGTGACAGAATCGGCTGCCAGACAACGGTACGCATTGGACATGTTGACAGGTTTACCTTCGTCGCGCATGTCGTTCAATCGTTTGCATAGCTTCGCCACCTTTTCCCTCGACGACAATTCGAGATTAGAAATGGCCGACGAAGCGAAGAATCGACTCATGGCCTTCCTTCGTGCTTTGTGCAGGTCGACATTGGCGGTGCCGAACCCGGCATCTTGTGAAGCTACAAAGGCATAATACCACGAGTCTTTATCAAGCCGGCTGGTAACATTGTAGAATTCGTCGAAGAAATCGGGATCTCGAACATGCACCTCGTTTGGGCCAATTCGGACGATAGGCCCTGCAAGCACATTGTTTTAGCCCGCAGAGCACGATGGATAGGGTTTATCCAGTGCTTGCACTTACCATATCTGTCGTGGAGCTCTTCGATCTTGAAACTGAATTTGCCGCCCAAGATACAATCATGGTAGAAATCGTACAGTCGCGACAGCGCGGCTAGTCTGGGTCCGGGGACTTTGGCGAGAGGGTGGAAGAACAGGCGATAGATGGCCACCGATAAAACACCCCCGAGGACAGTCAAACAAAATAGCACTGGCACATTCGCATACGACGGGGAGGCCATGGTTGATGCCAACAGCGCCTGTCGGCCGCCCTGAGCACCGAGGTAGTTGGGAAGGGCGAAGAACCACAATGGCTTGGTTTTCGTAAAGATCAAGGTATGAGGTGACAGCAGAGAATTCAGGAAGGATTCACAATTCGCCGTCAGAAACGATCAGCGACAATGACCCAATGAACGCTGTCATCGCCAATCGCGAGCTGTCAGTTCGCCAGCATTTTGTTGGCGAAAAGCACCTGGGGCAGATGTTGCCAACAACAGCAGCTTCCGACTTGCAAGTAGCTGCGTCGCAGTGCCAGTCGATTAGGCGAGGCGACTAGTGGAATCACTCAATCAGTAGGGAACAGGATGGGGTAGACAGCGCGAGGTTCTTCATCTTATTAGACGAACAAACGAGAGCCGATAAGACCAGACCAGGGGCTGCATGCCACATGGTTGTAATTGCGCGATTGACACCAAAGTTAGACTAGTGAGCCTCACTACCCAACGGGTGGTGAATAGTACTGTATGTAGAGAAACCCTTGGGAACGAAGAGGCACTGTACAGGACAGCCAGTTGTCGTGCCAGTTACACGGGATACACATAAGCCACATACGGTCTATACCTAAGGTTGACTTCTGTCCCTTTCCTTTTCCTCCTCTTCCTCCTCCTCCTCCTCCGCCTCATCATCATCAAGGTCCTCCACGACGGCCCCGCCAGGACAGCTAACATTAGGTAAAACCTAAGTCCCTTGGGTACCCAGGGAAGTCCCTAGGCTAAGCTAACTAGCACGTCTGGCCAGCTGTCAGCAGAGATCTTGGTGAGATGGGCGGGGGAATCCACGCCTCGTGGTTGCAGGGACCATCTTCTCGCTTCGAACTCAAACGCACGTTCACCTAGTTGCCCACTTCCACCCTGGACCCCCGGAGCTATCGATCATTCGCAACAAGAAATTTGTCACATACGAGTACCACCGTGTCATACGGCACAACCCGGGACACCACCAGTATAGCCTCCTTGGGGCGGTGGATGCACGGTCGGATGAGAGCCTAGACGCCACGACTTTGTCAATCATGCGAACACTGTTGATCCCCAGCGACGTCTTGTCGTCTCTGGGGCCAATGCTTTGGTTCCGCGCCAATATTATCGCGTTGTTTCTGTTCCCGTTCCTCTTCTCGTCGCCTCGTTTGTTGGTCTTCGCCTCCGCTTTAGGATCTATATACGTATTCTCGTTCCTCGAGGCGCGATGGATTTTGGTTCTTCTCGGCGGTAGTTTACGAACGAGATAAAGAAAAAGTCCCTCTGTGGCCGGTCTTTGACCATGGCAGCTGCGGATGGCGACTCGGCATATGGCGAGAGTCTATTCACCGAAACAACCTCGTTACATGAGAGCGTGTTCAACTATCAGTACGAAAATGGTCGCCGCTACCACTCCTACAATGCTGGGAAATACTTTGCTCCCAACGATGAACAGGAGCAAGACCGACTCGATCTTCTCCATCACGTTGTGTCCATGATTTTAGGAGGGGAGCTTTGGACGATTCCAATCGGAGAACGCGCCAACGCTCCCGTCCCCGAAAGTATTCTCGACATAGGAACTGGCACTGGTCTATGGTACTGATACCGTCCTTGCGCGACACCCTCGCAGTCCATCCCACTGACGATTACTCTCCCAGGGCCATCGAGATCGCAGACAAGTTCCCTCAAGCCCAAGTCATCGCCACCGATCTCTCTCCGATTCAACCCACCTGGGTTCCTCCCAATGTACAATTCCAGGTGAGGTCTTGTCCGTCCGACAATGCGGATCGCGCGTCTCTCGGGCCGCCTCAAGCTGACTGAAAGGATAGGTGGATGATTGCGAGTCGGACTGGAATTTCGACCAGCAATTCGACTGGATCCGGATCGCGAACATGGGAGGCTCTATTGCTGACTGGCCTCGCCTTTTCCGGCAGTGCATGGCCTTTCTCAAACCCGGTGGCTGGATCGAAGTTCTGGATTTTGAGGCCTGGGGATCGACAGACGACGACACCCTACCAGTCAACAGCTCGTACAACCGATGGCAACACGAGCTCAACAACGCATCTTACCGAACTGGCCGTATCATGAACGTGGCGCCTTTGATCAAAGATATGGTTTTAAACGCTGGGTTCGAAGGAGTTCACGAGGATATTTACAAGGTAAGCTTTAATTTCTTATCTGGTGGGGGGGTTTTGTCAAGAACACAATTGGATGGCATTGTAACTTAACACCTGCGTAGTGTCCGTTGTCACCGTGGCCCAGGGATCAACGTCTCAAGGAATTGGCCATGTACATGAACCTGAATCTCTCCGAGGCCGCTCCAGCTTACAGTCTGGCCCTCTTCACCAGGGTTCTCGGCTGGGAGAAGGAAGAAGTCGAAGTACTGATGGCCGGAGTGCGGAATGACCTCCGAAACACAAGGTATCATTTATATACTCAGTTGTAAGTTAACCCTTGTTTCCTTGTCACCATTGCCGATGTTGCGGTTGTGCGCCGTCTTTACCTCTTGCCACGTGAGGATCAAAGGCTGACCTACCCAGCCATACTGTATACGGAAGAAAGGCCCTGTAATACCACCACATCGTTGTTGTCATTAATGTTATTTGTCAAAACTGGAGGCCATTGGTACGAGTATTATTGGGCGTGGAAGGAGTGGCTTTTGTCGGGTTGGTATGGGTTTTCCGTGAACGTTAGACGAGGCTATGGATGGCCACTGACTGTGTTGTGGTTCTCGGTTTCCGAGGTGTAATCTCTATGCATAGTACTGTAAAAGTCTAAAAGTCTCTGTGCATTTGCATTTGTACTCGTACTCGCAGTATCATTTTGAATTGAAGCAGGGGACGATTTGTGAGTGTTAACCCCATCTTTTCGTTCCGGACAGACTCCGGAACACTTTCTGTGCCTCCCAATGAATGGTATGACCGTGGCAGGGGGGGTGTACGAGCTCTCCTTCTACCGCACAAGCTGGCTTTTCGTCCGTCCGCATGATAGCTCTCGGCGCTGGAAGAACCGCGAGTTATGTGCGTGAGTAACCTGCTCAAAGAAGCCAAATTTGCGTTGGACATGCATACAAGAGTGGAGTTCCATAAGCGAGACAAGCGAGCATGAGCATCGATTCCTCGGAGCATTCCAGTCGCCTGATACAATGAGCATAGATTGCTTACCAATAGCGAGGACAACTTTTGTGCAGAGATGAATTACCAACAGCGCAGTATCCACTGTTTCTTTACCAGGTTCTAAATCCGACAAGGTCAGCAGAGAGAACCGCTCAACTGGGTCAGATGCTTCGACTCACACCCAATAACGGTCTCCCTCCGGTCCAGATCCAGTGTGTCGTCGGGCTTAAGCAACCTTGCATCCTGACGAAAGAGAAACCCCTTTACTAACCCTTTGGGGGTATCGCAAACCGATTGACGCTCCCCCAGAGGACTGGAGAAGAATATATACCTCAGAGTATGAAGGATTCCACGTGGAATCTGCTATGAACCCAAGTCCAACGCGCTAGGGCCATCACCAAGCACACCTTCAAAGACAACACTAGATTCTTGGATCACTGCTGAAACTCCGCTCCATCTCAGCCATATCCTCAATATCACCATGACTTCCCAACTTCCGCCGTGGACGAAATCAATTCTTGTCATCGGCTCCGGCGAACTCGGCTCAGCGATTCTCCAAGCTCTTCTTTCCCACTCCCTCTACAACGCTGCGGTGAGCAGCATAAGCCTCCTGGTACGACCATCCACATTGTCCAACCCATCACCTGAGAAGGCCAAACAGCAAGCCGAGTTTCGAGAACTGGGCGTTAAGCTGGTCCCGGGAGATATTGAGGTGTCGCAAGATGACCTTACAGCCTTGTTCCAACCGTACACATCAGTCCTCCATGCAGGCGGCATGTCGTTACCCGCTGGGTCCCTGGTCAAACTCACGCGTGCCATCCTCGCCGCCGGGGTTCAGTATTACGTCCCATGGCAACATGGCGTCGACTACGACGTGATCGGCCGACAAGGCGGACAGGGCATGTTTTCCGAGCAGATCGATGTGCGGGATCTTCTCCGAGCACAAAGTTCGACAGCATGGGTTGTGCTCAGCTGCGGGGTCTTCACGAGTTTCCTCTTTGAGGACTTCTGGGGCGTCGTCAAGAAGCTGCCCGGGGACAAGGTCCAGGTCACGGCATTGAACTCCTGGGAAGATGTTATCACGACGACGCGGGCAGAAGATATCGCGCGGTGCACGGCCGAGTTGATCTTCAGCGCCGCTGCGCCCGTCAACAAGCCGGTGTACATTGCTGGAGATACCTTGACCTACGGGCAATTTGCAGATGCTGTGGGACGTGCACTGAACAGAGAAGTCGTTAGACAGGTGTGGCCGTTGGAATACCTGCGGGCCGAGAGTCGGAAGGATCCAGCAGACAAGCTGAAGAGGTACAGGGTTGTCTTTGCAGAGGGCCGAGGTCTGAGTTGGCCGAAGGAGAAGACTTGGAATGCTCAACGAGGGTGGGAGTTGATGGGGGTGGAAGAATGGATTCGCCAGAATTTTGCATGAGTGTTTACACAAACCGTACGAGAGAGCGCAGGAGTAATCGTTAAGAGCTCATAGGACTGAGTGTTTCGCATCAAGTTTGACATTGAAGACGTTGCCATGTGGTAATGGAACGTTGGTGTCAAGTTGTCCCATATTTCCCAAGACGCCAGACGACCACGACAAAGAAATTTGGCATGGCCATCATCTGCAGCAAGTAGTACTTATTGATGGAGAGAAACCAAAATTAGGTACGTGGGAGATAGAGACATTTCCTGGATCTCATGGTCACTGATGATGGTTGTCGAGGTCAGAGTCTTGATGCTTTATGATCCCATTCGGCGCCGGGAAGAAACATCAACATTTCCGCCTCGCGTGTTTACTCCATCCACTTTTCTTCTCTTTTCCCAACCTGCGTCGCCTCGTTCTCGTTTTCTTCTCTGCGTGTCTCTCATTCTCTGCACTCGTCATAGACGGTGTCACTCTTTTAATCTTCTCACATTCTTTTTGCATATGCACTAGTCGAGGTTTTTCGTTCCCCATTATCGTGTTACTACGATGACAGTCACTCGCACCCAAGCGGGTAAAACACCCAGGTAATTTCCGCTGCGCGGTCTCCCGCTCTTCGTGCCCTTGATTGACCTGTTGCAGAAAAACAGCTCATCCCGGGTACGTCGAGACTCCTGGCACCTTTAGAAAACCTCGGACCCGTAAATCCACGGCCGCGCTTGGGGACTCGGATGCGCAGGATTCCTCCACCGGGCTCGAGGACGATATCCCAACCACGAAACGCGTTACGAGAAGCGCACGAAAGCCACCTCGCTCGTCGAGAACGAGTGATGGTGCACAAGACTCGACTGACGGCGAGACGACACACGGCCTATCAAATGGCCATGCGAACGGGACGGTCAAGCCCCAGGAAAATGGAACGGTCAAAAAGGAGGCCAATGGACATGCCATTTCTTCCCTGAAAACTGTCGACGGTTGGCGACCAGGTATGGATCCGAAGGTCGATACCAGCGGCCATTTCGAATTTGGAGGTCCCGTGGGCGTCACAGCGATGATGATCGGTTTCCCATTGCTCATGTACTATATGTGGATCGGTGCAACTTATTACGACGGAAAGTTTCCTTTACCTAGATCCGACGAAACTATGACAGACTTCTTCCGTGGCTTGGGCCGCATGGTCTACTACGGAGCATGGCCTTCGGCGAAAGCTTGGGTCATGTACTGGACCTTTTTCATCTTCGAAGCGGCATTGTACTGTGTCATGCCAGGCATTTGGACCAAAGGCAAGCCGTTACCCCATGAAAATGGCAAGCGACTGGACTACTATTGCTCGGGAATGTGGTCGTGGTGGACCACAATCATTATTGCCCTTGTTCTTCACTTTTCTGGACTCTTCAAACTCTACCAAATCATCGACGAGTTTGGGCCCCTCATGTCGGTGGCCATCATCTCCGGCTTCTTAGTGTCCATCGTCGCGTACACGTCGGCCCTCTACAGAGGCAAACAGCACAGGATGACGGGCTATACTTTGTACGACTTCTTCATGGGTGCTGAACTCAACCCCCGCATGTTTGGTATCCTCGATTTCAAGATGTTCTTCGAAGTCCGCATCCCTTGGTTCATCTTGTTCCTCCTAACAGTGGGCACGGCCGCACGCCAGCACGAGCTATATGGCTACGTGTCTGGAGAAGTGGGATTGCTTCTCTTGGCTCACTTTCTGTACGCCAACGCCTGTGCCAAGGGTGAAGAGTGCATCGTTCCCACCTGGGACATGTACTATGAGAAATGGGGATTCATGCTCATCTTCTGGAATCTTGCCGGTGTCCCCTTGACGTATTGTCATTGCACCATCTACCTTGCCAATCACCACCCCAGCACTTATGCCTGGAACAAGTACGCATTGGTTGCTTTGTACGCAGCCTACCTGTTTGTTTACTGGGTCTGGGACACGACGAACAGTCAGAAGAATCGTTTCAGAGCGAAAGAATCCGGTGGTGCTATTACTCGGAAGGCTTTCCCTCAACTCCCTTGGCAGAGTATCGAAAACCCGAAAGTCATCAAGGCCGAGGATGGTAGCGTCCTTCTCGCAGATGGGTGGTGTAAGTAATGCAGTCGAACTTTCATTTTATCTTTGCTGACGTTAATCTCCAGATGGCTACGCCCGTAAAATTCACTACACCTGTGATCTGTTCTTCGCTCTATCTTGGGGAGCCATCACAGGATTTCATTCGCCATTCCCATGGTTCTACCCGGTGTTTTTCACCTGCATGATTATCCATCGAGCCATTCGGGATATTGAACGTTGCCGGAAGAAGTATGGCAAAGCATGGGAGGAGTATGAGAGACAAGTTCCATATCTCTTTATTCCCTACGTATATTAGCACTCAGAGGGTCTTTATTTAATAATTCACAGAACCCTGTTGTTATGCACAATGATCAAGAACGCTGAAATGGATATTGGTTGTCGGCGTCGTGTCAGTATTGCGTGATGAAGAGACAGGAATGAAGAGGGGTTCTGTTGTTATGAGACAAGATTAAAATCTGTTGGAACGAAAAATACCAATAGGGCGAGTACCATGAGGCTGTCGAAGGCACAGGGAACGCTAAGGTGCGTCTCCCTAGGTGGTACGGAACCTGCGGTAGCAACAGTGGCAGTCCTTTTGTACGTCAACGACAATGCTGCATGATACGAATATCTCTTGCTACAGTGGAAGAGACCTGCTTTCACCTGTTGAGATGTGTAGTGCACAAAAGACTCACGACAAGCAAGGCATCCATCGCTTGTTCTACCAGCAATAAAAAAAGGGGGCCGGACAAGGCTGAGCCTGTGAAATGGGCCTTGGCAATTGACATGCCTTTGCTATACAACCTGTTATCAAACCCACGACATCTTTCCATCCAGAATTGCCATATCATTCTAAACGCTTCACAGCGGTCGTTCTGCCACATGATGATGAACGCTCTGCAGCGGTGGTCTCGGACTATCCTTCACCTCTCACGCACCATGAATGACTCTCTTCTTCTCCCTCCTCCTCTTGTCACTTCACGAAATTTGGATATCTGCCAGAACAACACTCCTTTGGAAAAGGAAAGTCGATATTCTGCGATAACCAAGAGCTGGAGCGAGAGTCGGATCCGAGCTGTGAGTCTTGCCACTCCACCGCACCAATGTCCTCCATATCGGTATCTTCGGGACCTTGAATGAGCTTTTCATGAAGTCTCGCCCTCAACACCGTGAGCCTCGAGCGAGGCGAGTCAGAATATTTCCCAACCGAGACGGGTTCTACTGGCACTACTTCATCTATGCGCCTCTCTACGAGTGATACGGTTCGTATCGACTAATGTTGTGGGATTTGTCAGGGTTCATACCTCACGCACCTCGACACACTTCACTGCGCTCGAGCAGACAATCCCGTGGTGAAAAACACCTTGACCAGACCTGTGGATTTTTCTCATAAAACAACATGAATAACCTCGTCGTGTTCGTGGTGGCTGCGGCGGCCATGGCAGTGTTTCCAACCTGTTTCGGTGTCGGTATCGGTATCGGTGTCGGTCTTCCTCTGGGTCTTGGTCTCGTCGCTCCAGGTTCTTCTTCAGCTGCCTGGGCACTCGAGGCTATTGTTGCGATAAATACTACTTCGTCGTCCTCTTCCACCGCCGTCGCCACGACTACAGCACCGGCATCTAGTGCCTCGTCCTCTGTTACTCTCAAATCAACTGTCGACCCAATCGTCGTTCCAACGGCGCTCACCACTCTCCCCACCGGCTCACCACTTCCCACGACCCTCGAAACCATCACCATTTTGGAAGTCCCAGTACCGATTCCGATTCCTCCTGTCACGGTAATCTTGACAGACAATGCAACCACGGTAACAGTGGTGGTCACATCGACACTTCTCTCGACCGTGTCGCCTTCGCCATCGCCGTCGCCGTCCTCTCTACCTCCCGGTTCGCCTCATACCAGCACCAGTGGCAGCGACAGCCAAAACGAAAGCGGTAATCAACGTCTCTCCACAGGATTCATCGTGTCGACCATCTTTGCCAGTCTCGGAGCATCATGGTTCATCTTCTGCGTCGTCATCCTACTTGTTCTGCGTCATCAACAACATCAAAAAGACCGTCGTCGAGACGAATTCGCCGCCGCCGCAACAACAACAACAACACCACCACCGCAACCAATACATCGTCAACATGACGAGAAGGGAGATGACTACACTGACACAATCAATCTTGACCACCACCACCACCACCATCACCACAACTCGACTGCCATGACGGCATCTCTGGGGTCACCCTCACCAGCTGCGCCTTCGCCAACACTTCAAAGCACGCCGGTTGATGCACCGAGCCCTCCCCGGGCCCTCAACCGCCGGCGCACGCGTCCTCATCTCTGGCTCGGGCACAGAAGGACAAGCAGTGGTCTAATGGCCATTCCTCCGTCCCCTTCTCCGTCTCCGCTTCCACCTCCTTCACCTGCACCTGCACCTGCGCCTGCGTCTGCGTCTGCGTCTGCGGTTGCGTCCACATCTGACTCTGTGTCTATGTTTGCCTCTGCGTCTGTGGTCAGAGACACGGCTGCCGGTGGTGGTGGTGGTGGTGGTGGTGGTGGTTCTTCTTCTGCTTCTGCTTCTGCTTCTTCTCCTTCTTTCCCTCCCGCCGTCGCCGCGCCGTCAACCATAATGTCTCCAGAGGAAATTGAACGCTGGGCCCGTTTCGGAGACGACATCAATCCCCAGTGCGACGAGTACTGGAGCATCCTATCCTTCGGAGATGCAAGCGAAGCGTTCGGTCTTGTGGAACGTCCCGTGGGTGTCCGTCACTCTATTTAGTTGCCGTTGCAATGCGTGGGCGGCGTGTCTCTCTTTTTTGTTTTTTCGTGTATCAAGAAGACACCAGAGACAATCAATGATGATGATGATGATGATGTGTGCAATGAGAGACAATCCATGACTTTTTTGCAATCCAACCAATGTTCCCAACGCCCTCCCTCCAATGGGGCTTTTTTTTTTGGCCCCTTTTCGCTCGCCCGTCGTCTGTAGTCTTTCTTTGTTCAGTGCATATATATCTCTCATTTGAGTATGGAACACCCCTCTCCCCTCCCTATATAGACCTACCTACCAACCTACCAACCAGGTATCCATCCTGTCTATCCGTACATAGGTAAACGATATCTCTATGTCGTCCATCATGAACGACAACGACAACGACAACGACAACGTACAAACGCTGACCCCGAGACAGACGTTCTCCAGAAAGGAGACCCAAAAATCAACGTCACCCAAGTAACACCACCTAGTTAATGTACTGTAATGTTATGGTCGTTGGTTACTATTTCACCTCACCTCTCTTCACTATATTTTCTCCACAATACAACATAGCCTGCCTACATTGCCGCCATATCTTCTTCTTCCAGCCCCCCAATCTCTCTCCTTTTGTCGCATTTACATCTCATCTCCTCCATATCACACCTCCCCCGTATTATCATCACCACCATCAGTAGCCCCATCATCATCATAATAAACAACAACAACAACATCGCCCTCATCCTCACTACCCACCTACCTACCCCCATGCTCTCTCACTTCTCCATCTCCCCATCTCCCCATACTCCACGTCGTCAACTTTTTTAACAGGGACTTTTGGGAGTATACACCTTCGCCAATGTTTGCGCTTTTGTTTTTGTTAATCTACAAACAAAAGAAGCAAAAAAACCCATGGTGTCACCCTTCCAAACAGGGAACGAACAAAGGTAACGGGCCTCTCGGACGAGGCAGAAAAGTTGAAATTTGGAACCATTGCCCCCCCCCGGAAGTCTAGAAGACTCTTGCAAACTGGGAAGCAGGGGGCATGAGTGGTGTGTAAGGAAAAAGTATGCAGCATGGCTTTTCAAGCCGCCAATAACGGCTTACAACCCCAAAAAACTAATTGCCAATGCGTTGGTAGAACAAGAGATAAGCGACCTTGTTGTCCTTGATCCCTTGCTTCGGGTTGGGGGTCTGCTTTCCCGAAGAATTCTTTACTGGCGTTGCTGTGCCATTCACGACACTGCTCATCGTCGATTTCGACCTCGAGTGCCCGTTGACTTGGCTCCAGACTTTGTCAGAGCCATCCTCTTCATCTTCTTCTTGATCAATCTGCTCGAATCTGTTACCGCTGGTTTTGTGTCGCTCTAGTGCAGCGGCCAAGACCTTGGGATCCTCTTCACTTCCACCCTCTGCGACATCTTCCGCTCTGATACGTCGCAGTAACGTATCGTCCATGCGAATCCATTCACGGCCATCTTGACGACGAATATCAACCGTATAGTGACCGCCATTAGCGTTCTTTCCGTGGTGGTAGATGACTCCGGTCAACTGATATTTGGGTAATCCTCCATGTGCGATGTACTTGTTTCGAGCTTGCATGGGGAAAACCTCCTTCGGAATTTCGAGCTCGAGAGGATAGCCGACCTTCTTCCAAATCTTCTCGGCGCGCTTTGTAGTATTATCATAGTGGAATCTCTTGAGGTGAAGAATCAACAAGGGAGGTAGAGTATCGATGAAGACCTGTTTAGTTGCAGTGGCTTTCTGTCCTCGTGTGGTGAAGAAGTCACCCTGCATACTTTCAGGTCGTGTTAGGCCTTTCAAAGCATCGATGATATTGTGCACCTGCGGCGAGCCAATGTCGAGTTGCAGAGGTGAATAAGGCTCCAAAGTCACCGACAGTTTGTTTCCCGAGATTTTGAGCTCTGACCTCAGTTTACCGCCAAAGATATTGTTGATAGGCGACTCTGTTGACACTGCACCAGACGATCGGGTCACGGATGGTTTCTGCTTGTGGCCGACTTCCATCCAGCCGGCCTCTGCATCAGGTTGTTCAGAAAAGTTGGAAACGCTTCCGGCTGGGGTTGTTCTTCCTGAATTGGAGCCAGGGCCGGTCTTCATGGCTCGCGCACACTCTTCGTGCAACTCTTCCAACAGAAATCCAAGAAACTCTTGGGCGTCTTGTTGATGACCTCTTCGCATCTCTCGGAAGCGCGGCAGATCTTTTATTGCCGAGTAGACGTATTCTGGAATAAAGGAATCGCCATAATTTTCATAATCCTCCGGTTTCAGCTGAAGACGGAGCTGCTCGACGTTTTTGGCGGAACAAATTATAGGATACTCTTGGACAAACATGACAATGGCATCAATTAAGGGTGTATCGCTTTTGAAGGCATGGCGGGCTCTCTGAGCTACCTTGGCCAAGAAGTCGTAGAAGGGCAGCGAAAAGACGAGCACTTGCAAAACCTAACAAGATTAGCGGTAACTTTCAAGGACAGAAAGAAAGCCAGCCGACTTACAGAATTCATGTAGCACATGTTGCCTGTATTAACAAGCCCACGTGGTTTCAGAAAAGAAATCTTGGTTGGAGGTTCGAAACCAGAATTCATATCGTTAAGGACGTCAGACAAAGCCTCGCTTCTCCCGGTTCCGGAGGCAACTGATGCAGGGTGAGAGACAGCCGATGCGAAAGATCCAGCCTGTGTGCTGTTAGATCGGAAGAGGTTCGCCCATGATTTGGGAGGCGCGGGGGCAGAGGTGACAGGAGAGGCCTCCTCTGTAAGGCCCTGCTTGTCATCTGAACTCTCAACTCCCGCCGCTACTTCATCCTTCTCTGCTGCTGAGGGTGCTGGTTCTGAGAGCTTTGTCTGGGTCGATACAGCCGAATCTCTGTGTGGTCTCCGTGTAGCAGTTGGACTGGGAGGGAGGATTGGTACCGCAGGCAGAACTGGTCCTGCCAATCGGGCTTTTGGTTGTGTGGGTGTCTGTTGTGATTTTGCAGACGCCACGTCCACCGCGGGCGAAAGTGAACTGGGCTGCGTGGAGACAGCATCGGAGAGAGCATCGGAGGGAGCATCGGAGGGTGCACCTGATGGTAGGGTTGTTGATGCATCTGACGCCGCGTGCTCTGTTGACGGTATTTCAGCGGGTTCCTCCTCTTGCGCTGGCACAGTATCTGCGGTGGGCGCTGTTACGACGGGCTCTGGGGCAGGATAAACCACCGGCGAGGTTCCTAGCTTGGATCGAAGAATGCGACGTCTTTGACGAGGAGCACGGGGGGGAAACGCTTGATCTTGGACTGATAACCACGGAATCTGTAGAAGCTCAGTACTGAGTTTGGACAAGTGTTACAAGACTATACTCACTGGCGGTTCAAATGGTTCTTGGGGGACCTCTACCAAGGGACTTTGTACTGTTTGTTGAGGAGCCGGGGATATTGAGGGCGACACGCCGTCTTTTTTGGTATTCACAGTGCTTGAAGTGCTCAGAGGTGGGGAAGGGGGCGTCTGGACGAGAGTGGTAGACGTAGTCGAAGCTGAACTGGAAGCTTGGGGAGGAGGAACAATAGACGACGGACCCTGGGGCAAACGCGGCGAAGCAAGTGCATGAGGCTGCGAGGGTACAATTATCGGTCCGTGGTGAGGAGCATACTGCGGTGGCGGCATAGGTTGCTGAGGGTAATATGGCGGCCGCTGACCATGCATGGGATGCATATGGTGCTGTTGATATCCGTACCAATTTGGCGCGTAATGCTGGGGATATTGAGGCATCATAGGACCCAGCTGCTGAGGATAGAAGGGCTGATAGCCTGGATGAGGTCTTATGGGAGACGGGTATGAGCCTTCATGCCGCCTCTGAGGAGGCTGCATGGGCATGGGGTGTTGCCCGTACGGATGGTGGTTCTGTTGCATGATTGAGATCGCGTTATGACTTTGTTCGCCAGTACATTGTGCTCGCTGCAGAGGATGCGCGTCGTGTCTTCCTGTGTCCTCTCACGCGGGCTCTTAGACACTGCCCATGTTCAGGTCCTTCGGATCAAAGAGCTAGAGCAGTGTCTCTCGGCGGGAAGTGACTGTTGCGTCGTCGAACCGAGGAGACGGACGCAGAAGGAGATTAAAATTATCGGCCAGGTTGAGTAACAGGCAAGAAGTGAGGGGAGGAGGCGAGGAAGCCGTCGCGGGAAAAAGTCGTCGCGACAGATCGATGGTGAATGAGGTGTCGGCGACTGTTGAATGAGGGCGCAGACAAAATGGTAGAACAATGATGAATGGCGAAGTGTACTGTACGTATGGGCGCAATTGGTCTGGGTTGCCGTGTGGTGGTGGTGCTGGCGCTTTTCTGAGCACGAGTTTAATTTCTGTACGAGTCTCCAAGTGTCTGTCAGAGTCTCTAAGTTGCTAGCGTCTCTAAGGCACCTTAGGGAGCTACCACAGTACGGAGTATCTACTGACTATTGGCACTAGGCCGCCAGGCTAACCACCTTGCACTTTTACTTACTACAGTGCCACTGGCTCCTCCTTGTCCTCTCCTTATGTAAGCTGCGGCCATGACTCCGACTCTCTGTCATGCTGTTTTCCCCTCCATGCACACTCTCTGGGTCCCTCGTACTGCGTCAGGTACTCAATCTTCTCCCGCGTCTTGCATCTCCGTCTACACCCATCCGCCCATCATCCCCTTCGCCCCGGCGATCGTGGCAAACCCAAGTATCTTTGTTCCCAATCTCTCTCATCCTTCCAGCCTCCTGTTCCTTCATTCATTCCCTGTCGAGGACTCTGGTCTGCTTGGTTGCTGACTCGACGAGACACCACCCCCGTCCGTTTGAGGACCATCCCCAATTCACGCAGCGATGTCATCCAGCGCCACCTCAAGCCCGGCCTCAAGCAAACTCCCGTTTCCCTCGAATTCATCCAATTACTCCCAGGCTCCGTCCTCCGCCGGCGTCGATCTCTCCTCCAAACGAAGTAACAGTTCAGGAAGTTTTGGTGCTGGTTCGTCTACGCGTCATACTTCACAGGCGCGCGCGAACCAGGCACTCCGGAAGCAACACAAGGGGCAGCAGAGGAAACCAAGACTGTTGTTGGATGAAGATGCCATTGCTGAGACCGCAGCCATGAGATCAATCAACAGTCGTAAAGGCCAAACCTCTATTACTCACCTTATGAACTTTTCTCTTCCGCCACGGCCGCAGAATCATTATCAGCACCACTTCAACCACCGTCATCCGAGGCGGAACCCTACTTGGGGTCTGGGGTCTGGTTATCATGCTGTGGACAAAGCTCGTTACGTCCATGCAAACTACAGGTTTATTGTGCGGCCGGATCGGGAGTACCATGCTCAGACGTCAGATGCGGATGTCTACGTGAGCTGGGATGCTGTCTTGCAAGTGTTGGCGTCGGCGGAGACACAAGCGGCGAGCTGTCCCATATGCCTGTCCACGCCTGTGGCTCCACGCATGGCCAAATGTGGTCATATCTTCTGTCTGCCTTGCCTGATCCGCTTTATGCATGCGACTGACGAGGCGAATCCGGTTCCTGAAAAGAGAGCAAGGTGGAAGAAATGCCCCATCTGCGAGGACAGTATCTATATATCCGAGGCCAGGCCAGTACGATGGATGGCCGGTCAGGATGCAAGCATGTTAAGAGAAGGTGGAGACGTACTCCTCAAACTGCTCAAGCGTGAACCTGGAAAGACTCTTGCTCTTCCTAGCGAGACTGCAAGTGGCTATGGACGTGCGGATGACATTCCTTGGTTTCATGTTGCTGCAGTCATGGAGTATGCCCGGTTTATGAAAGGTGGTGAAGAGTACATGAGGTCCCAATACGACCAAGAAATTGTGGCTCTTGATGCTCAAGAGAGGGAAGACGAGTTAATGTTCGGCGACGAGAATACCTGGACGCGGAAGGCTGTGCTTGCTATCGAGGATGCCCAACAGAAACTGGCAGGTCTTGGTAATCCTCCCCCGACATCTACCACGGTCAAAAAGGATGATGAAATCCCAGAATCATGGGAGACGGCCGATCAGCCACTACCATCCGCTTTGGCCAGCGCCATGAGGTCCTTGACGGTGGGAGAGAGCTCTTCCATTTCCACCTCACCCTCGAATACGCTACAACCCAATACCGGCACGATGCGTTCTCAGTCGCATGCTTTCTACTTCTACCACGCATTACCGAATTTCTTTCTTTCACCTCTAGACATTCGCATTCTCAAGACAGCTTACGGCGATTTCTCGACTTTTCCAATGACGATTCTACCACGAGTAGAACACATCTCGACAGGACATATCGTGGACGATGAGCTGAGGAAACGAGCTAAATATATGGCACACTTGCCCTACGGCTTCGAGGTTAGTTTCCTTGAATGCGACTGGACCGATATCATCCCGCCCTCCGTTCTAGAGCAGTTCCAAGATGACATCGTGAGAAGACGAAAGCGTCATTCAGAGAGAGAGGCACGAGAAGAGAGGGATCGAATCCGTGCAGAGAAAGAAGAGGACGATAAGCGATGGGCCCCCGTCAGAAGGCAAAGGAGGGAGAGCTCTGCGCCTAGGAGCTTCAGCGAGTCAGATTTTCGACCTCTGATTGACACCAACACTCATCCCAGCTCTTCGCCTGGGGAATCTGGACTTGCCACGACACCACCGTGGAACACAAGGACCCACTCGTCCTTTGCTGCCCTGACCACTCCCGGAACCAGCCCCGATGCTCCTAGAACGGTATGGGGCACGGCAGCTGTGATGGCGACATCGCCTCCGCTGACTGCCGCCCATGAACCTACGCACGATGATGGATGGCTTCAGGGCTGGGAGAAAGACCTGTTGGATGAGCACGATGCGGTAGCTATGGTCGAGGCAAGTCTCAACGATGGAAGCAAGGCTGTAGGAACAACGGGCAAGAGAGCTAAGAAGAAGAAGATCACGCTGATGTCTACGAACAATCGAAGAGGAGCTTGATTTGGTGTATTTTCCACGCAATTGAATGATTCGATGATACATGTGTATATAGTGATGGTTGCTTCTCAGTTTTGGCCTGACTGGAGCCAGGAATAGCTCAAAAAATGGCCACAGTTACTGGATCAGTTCCGGCATTCAACGAATCTTGCATGTTTGCTGCTTGTGTTTCTGCAGTAGTGACTACGTTGGGATTACTTTGCATGCCTGGTACAGTACATACATTACATGACTTATTAGGAAAGGGTGGGTTAAAGTAATCAGGGGAATCGGCCGAGGCACCTGCGACCGTCACTTTTTCGATTTCTAAATACTGGACTCCAAACTTCCATTCCCATCGACTTTCAATCTGGCCATGGATTAGCAGGTGGGCGAAGAGATGCGCACCATTTACGCATAGCCAAGGGTATTATTGACCGAATCTTTTTCTCCTTTTGCATTCCTTTGCGTTTTTCCCGCTACTCGTCGCATAGACTCGTCGATCCCACTTCGAGTGCTCTTTCTTTGACTGCATCCGACCGATCAATGCTCGCAGACATGGCCCCTTCGGTCTCTTCGCTCGCCTCATGGCGTACCCTCGCAATCGTTTTGGCCCTGATCAACCTCAAATGTCTTCCTCTAGCATGGCACCTACGGCTCGCGTACCGCTTCGTCCGTAATTCCTTCACGCCAGCCAAGGTGCAGCGTGCCATCAAGGCGTCAGCCGACTCCGACAAGATCTACCCGCTGTTCGGGTACGTGTCCATCTTTTCCCGGGCGCCGCTGCTAGAGACAGACTACAACCTCCACAAGAGCAACAGCACGTACTTTACCGACCTCGACGAGAGCAGGATGGCGCTGATGGCGAGGATTCTGATGCCAAACCGCGACAAGGGGATCAAGGCCCTCGAAGAACAAGAACACAAGGGCCGGTCGGCGGTGATCCTGGGCAGCGTCCATACCTCTTTCCACCGAGAGATCAAACCGTACGAACGCTACGAGGTGCGGTCGCGGGTTCTGGGGTGGGACAAGAAATGGTTCGTCATCGCCAGTTACTTTGTCCGGCCTGCAACGAAAGGCAAACAGGAAGTGGTGCTTGCGTCCGCTCTGAGCAAGTACGTCGTCAAGAAGGGGAGGTTCACCGTGTCGCCGGAACGTTGCCTGATGACGGCGGGCTGGTTGCCAGAAAAGCCGGAGACGTACCAGTCTGGCGCGGGCCAGTCGGTAGAGAGCTCAGGAGGGTCGTCCTCAGACACGCCTACAACTACGGTGGTGTCAGACTCGCATTCGGCCGCTGCGACCCTTCAAGAAGATCCGTCTGAGATGGCCACCCCTGTGCCTCAAGGTCTGCTACCCGCACCGGTGCCCGCTACTCCGGTCGTGGAAGCCACCTCCACCGTCGTGGATAAACTCGAAAAGGCTGCCCAGAAGGTGTCGGACGAACTTCTTCCCGCAAGTGAGCCGCTGATGCCATTGACCAAGGTTGACCATGCTGGAGAATGGGATTGGCACCGGATCGAAATGGAGAGGATCCGCGGCCTGCGCGTTGCGGCCAACTGGCTGGCGCTGGACAAGAATCTTTTGGACGAAGCGAGCCGCGGATAGCGAGTGCGGTCTGGCCGCCGTCGTGTCTGGAATCGACGGGGATGATTCAATGTAGAGCGGGGGGACTACCTATAGGCGTAGGTAGAATTCTACCCGCTCTTGTTGGTTTACGAACCAAGCCTGGACTTGCCTTTTGTTTCGGGGCGTTCTTTGGAACGCATTGTACTCGGCGAGCACTGTACAACTGACCACCTTGGAGGTGGGGATTCGATTGGATTAGACTAGATCTGGCATCGGGCTACGTTAGAAAGAGCAAATAATGTGATGTATAATGTTTTTTCATTCTATCAAGAATAACACTATGTATGTTCTCATGATCCGCCATCATTAGAGATCCTTCAGAATACGTTCGTGCCAATAGTCCAATGCTGCATGGAGACCCACAGTCACCCGGGGTCCCAGAGACAATACGAGCCTCCAAAGACCAAAGAGACGACAAGAGAAAAAAACGAGGTGCTCTAGAAACACCCATATTTGACAAATCGTCAATTTGTCCCTTGTCGAGACTTGGTCACATCAGGTGAAGAGAGAGAGAGAGAGAGAGAGGGAAAAAGAGGTCTTTACGACGACAAGGTTGATCGGTCGATAGATGATGGACTGTGTGACCTTGTGATTGCTTTCGTGGGGGGAATTTTTGTACAATTTGAGGTATTTGTTTGCCGTTGACCTCCCGGACCGCGGTCTGGGTTCTTGGCTGTCGACGTGTGAAGGTCGTGAAGTGAGTGATGGTAGGGGTGTAGTAGGCAGGTCTGTGAGTGTGGGAAGTGGTCGCCCCCGGAAGGGAATTTAGAAAAGCTGAAACGTTGTATCTGGCGAGGCAAGGCAAGGCAAGGCAAGGTCCTTAAAAAAGGGGCAGGTAGCCTTGTCCAGATCTCAACTTTTTGAGACGCCAAAAACCAAGCAACAACAAGCGAGTAAAGGTGAAAAGGAGTACGTATGGGATCATGTGGGTTTGAAACTTTGCTTTGAAGCCGGCCAACACCGTTGTGTCCGTTTTGTGTTGTTTTTTGTTGGTTCGCGGTCGTTCAGAATTCGACGATGAAGTTGTTTTTTTCCTTCTCTCTTTTACTTCTCCTCCTTGTTTTCTTCGTGGCCGTTCTTCTTTTTGTGATGTTCGCGGGCGGCGTGCTCCTTGTGCCGGGCCTCCCGCTCCTTGATCCTCTCCTCCTCGGCGGCGACCATCTCCTTCCACAGGTCGTCGTTGGGGTTTCCGACGCCGCCCTGGCTGGGGGCGTCGCGCTCGACCTGCTTCTCGAGCATGCGCTTGTGCTCGGGGTCCGAGGGGTCGATGTAGCGCACCGTCTCCCAGCGGCCCTGGGAGTTGCGGCTGTCGCTGATCTCGAAGGCGGCGGTGGCGACCAGCACGCCCAGCGTCAGGAACTGGGCGTAGACTCGCGCCTGCACGATCTTCTGCGCGCCCGTCAGGTACTTGTTGCGGTTGACCATGGCGAAGGCGATGCCCATGCTGGCGATCCACGAGCCGGCCACGATCTTGTAGCGCTCCCGCCGGCCAAAGTCCATGGCGCGCTCGGTGAAGGTCTTGTTGGCCCGCTCGGCCTTCTCCCGCTCGGCCTGCCGCGCGTGGAACTCGACGTCGATCGGGTTCGACTGGATCTCGTACGCCCGGCTGTACGAGTCGGCGTTGACGATGCCCGCGAACGTGCCCGCCGACGTGACCAGGAACGCCTTGAGCGGGAGCGTGAGGTTGCGGAAGAAGTGGTACCGCCGCTGCGCGAGGAGCACGCCCGCCGTGCCCACGGCCAGACCGAGCGTGCCGCCGATGGCGCCGCCCTTGAGCGTCTGCCGGTAGTGTTCCCGTTCTTGTTCTTTCGTGAGGAGCTTCATGACGACGAGAATATGTGTCGGGTGGGGTTTTGAGAAGGTGGTCTTGGGAAGGATTTGTATGAGGATGGATGAGGATGAGTTGTTGTCGGTATTAATGTAGTTATTTAATGATGCGCTCAGCTCTCCACCTCGTCATCAAATGCCCGAGTGTGCTTCGTACTCGTCCCGGGTGTTTTATGCGAGACCTGGTTTGATTTGGATTGGAGCTTTCTCCACAGGCGCATGGAGAGAGTCGATATCAAAGCAGTGACTAAGCTGGTTTGAAAGCCTCGTACGAGTTTTGCTGTACAGGGATGCAGCAGTAGACAGGGGAGGGGATACTGGGGGGTGTGGTTTTCTTGTGTGGATAGACAGTAAAGAGAAGAGACACTACGATATCCGAAGTTTTTATATATATTGATTGTGATGTGCTCTTTTCGTCTGCACCCGAATGACATCAGGTTCACTGGGGGGTTGAGGTGAAAAAAAGTCTCGTCTCGGGAACTGAAGTGGCTGTATGTATTGCCTGGCACCCGCCTAACATCAATCCCCGTCAGTTACCAGTACGGCGACTCTACTCGTACGGGTAGTACAGTAGATAACTCCGTACGGATACAGGGGACTCGTGTCTGCTTACTGTGCTCGCTACTGACTGTGCAGCTGCGGTTACAGATGCGCCATTAGGTCATCACTCACTGGTATTGTAGGTACGGATACTTTGGCGACTACCTACCTGGGTAGCCTTGTAGGTGCCAAAAGCTCAGGCGAGGATTAGGGATTACAATACCTAGAAACGCCCCCTAAACACCTTCACAATTGGTTAAACCACTCACCCCCCCGGGAAACCACCGACGGCCTGTAAAACGTTTTGCCGCCTTCAATCACCCACGTCTCTTCTCCCTCTTGCTCTCGCTTCGCCGGTCGTACTCGTAGTCAGCGTTGGTCATTTTCCGCGGACAGCAATCTATACCTGCCAAATAGGTAGTTGACCTGACAAACGTCGACGAGAAGGCGAATCTTCGGAGTACTGTGATGCTGCTTACATCAGTTGTGTAGGGTAATTCATTCTTCGTCCCTCCCACGGGCAACCAAACCCATACACACAAAAAGGATTATCTTTACGACGACCCAAGAAAAAATTGGCTACTTGAAAGTTGAAACAGGTGATGTTTCTCGGTCATGGCTGTATTGATGGTGTGACTTTTTTGCTATTGTTGTTTGTAAACAGTCGGCGATTCCACTCCTTGCCAAAGCCCGCGGCGTCTGCTCTTCTCACTCTCGTAAGAAGTACGGGAGTCTTCGGTAATAACCACAAGACCAAAAAAAAGGCCTCGTGGTAATCAACAGTGGCCTTGTGTTTCACCAGGCCTGAACAAAAATGTACGCTGAACAGTCAGTCACTGACTAAAACTTGTCCAGAAGTGACTATTGTTGTTGTTGTTGTCTCGCTGCTGCATAGGCACCTAAGTGAGTTGAGTGGCTAACTGCTGAACTACCTACAGTAGGTAAGGTAGACCCGCCCATGTGCCGCAACCTTGTACTGGAACACAGCCAGCCTTGTGAAGGTCTTACAACGAGAAACGACCACGATCATACCTAAGTATTGTACACTCATCTCGCTCTACGAACAATACTACTACTCCAACTACTACTCCACATCTCACGACGTTATCAATGATTTGTAGCGTTACCACTCTCTGGCCTCGGAGTGGGCGGAGACACTATACACCATACGCACGCCTACCTGGGCGGTTCTACTAGGTACCTATTTCATGACTGAGTCTGACGGCCACGCACGCAATATGGTCGCCGCAGAACTAATACGACCAAGACCTCTTCCAAAATGAATACAGACTGTCTCCCACCCTCTGACTGTCCAACTTTCTCATGGTCTCATTGTTCTCTGAACTACTTGGTACCCGGCACGTACCCGCGTATGCGCTGACTGAATCACACACACTCTCATCTAATAACCAACCTACACCTCTCTCAAAAATTCATCGGTGACCAAGACTCGGCCAGATCCCGACGCCGGCAGAAACAGGTTATAGCAGCGCCTATGGTCGACGACCTCGGCGCTCTCGACCAGTGCCGCCCATTCGGTCCCGTCCTCGGTGTATCTGACGTGTTGTCCAGCTCGAAACCTGACCTTGACAATCGCCTCTCGACGCCAGGCCGCCCGAGCTCGTCCCCCGACCGCCCCCGTCGGCACGAAATGGTATGCCAGTCCCACCCCTTGTATCTCCAGCGTGCCGGTCATCATGTAGATGGACGCCGAGGTGCCATTTCCATTGCCATTGCCTTGACCACAAGTATAACCCTGGCGAGAGCGAGGGTGAGCCGCACAATCAGCGAGACCAGCCATGTCATTCTGCTGACGACACACACGCAGCAGTTGCGCCGGGTCAACGGCGTCCGTGGACACGATGCTGTTTCCGCGCGCGTCCAGGATGAACACTTCGTCTCCGACGCTGATATTCTCCGCCCGTGACGATGCCGTCTCCTCGAGTCTCGGCTCTCCTCTGGGTGAAGAAGACTCCTCCGCCGCAACGTTTGTGTCTGATTGACGTGCATGGCCGCATTCGTGCCCATGATGGTCTGATATCCTCGTCGTCGTCGTCGTCGTCACCGTCTCCCCTATCAGCACTGTCTGAGACGGTGACGGTGATGATGACGACGAAGACGGACCACCGGATTCTTGGTCCGGAGGAGGTTGGAGAAACAGTTCAGGAGCGAATATAAAGGCGTCTGAACCTAGGTCCTCTGAATCTTCCAGTGGTAGGGATGTCAGGAGTGGATGTGAATCTTGATCTGGAGATGGATACTGGCTTGGCTCTGGATCTGGACTTCGATCACCATCACCATCTCGAGATGTAGGATCATTGGTTGACTGCGCCGTGTCATTATCCATCGTCATCACCATCATGGAGCCCTTTCTCTGCTCCTCTTCCCACTGGACCCCCTTGCGGATCCCTAGCCCCCAAAGACGAGAGATCACGAGTGACAGAGCTTGCCACTCAGTGAGAGATGGTGGGCTGTTGTGTTCCCAATGAGGCGGGAAGACGGAAGAGGTTTGATTGTTGAACTTGGAACTTATTGCTTAGCAGTACGTCCTAGTTCTGGGGAACAGTCTTCTGTGAACAAATGAAACGCTCCCAGTGCGTGAAGCGAATGTCCAAGAAGAGGAAGATGAGAAGGTGAAAGTGTTTCGTTGCCTGGAAAGAAAGGCATCATTGGAAGACGGCCATGACTGACATGAAAGAGGCAGCGAAGAATTGGGACCGTGTCTTATTCCTCTTGTTAACGCATGCCCATTCAATATCCCAAAAGAAAACACCCAGGAGAGAACGCGGGCGCAGCAGTGCTATGGGGCATGCGGATGAATGACCAAACTTCGCTCAAAAACAGTGATTGTTTTTGTACCTTTTGGTGAAAGATATCACAACTCGACGATGCCTATTCAGAAGCCAGCCTGCCGCAAGCACAGAGCAATGCTCTTAAACCAATTCAACAGCTAGGATGACTTCACCATCTGCCATCCCACTTCAGTAACCCCATGACCGTCAACATGTGCTTTCTTTCTTCACCGCCTCACTATCGTAGACACTTCGGGTACAATAGTGTAGCTCGTAGCACCTGGTAACAATCTCGCCCTATTGCTCTGTTTCTGACCAGGAGCCACTCTACCGGTGGCCTTGGGCACGACCGCAGGTTGACCAAGATCGTCTCTCCTCTTGTACGGATCGTAAGTTGCCTTGGCCCACGTCTTCTTGGTATAATCGTCACTTCTCTGTAGAATAGGCCTGGACCATTCCTCCATCAACTTCGTCGCCTGTCGTTTGATCGTGGGCTCTGCTCTCTTGGACTTGCGGTAGAACAGCATGACCTTGCCGATACCCGAAGATATCAACGTCTCCTTGTTCATTGGAAGCTTCGACAGAGCTGCGAACAACTCCCTCTGGATGTTGTAGGCCGGAAGACTGCCGTCACTGAGTGGTTCCAAGAAGAATCGTACGGCTTCCAAAAGGTTCATCTCCGGATCCAAAATCGACTGTACCAGGGTGTTGCGGTTTAACAAGCTGACAACTTCTGGGAGCATCTTGAGTTTTTGAGACGCAGGGAGGCCTTGTCGAACCAGGTCTCCGTCAGCCTCTGCCGCCGCGATCATTCGGTTGCGCATCTCTTCGATTTCTTGGTCGGCAGCTTGCTCTAGGTCCTTTTTCCACCAGTTAGAGAAATCACTTGCACATGCTAAAAAGGTCAACTTACAATGTCACCCTTCCGTAGTCTCTTGCCGGATGATTTCTTGACCGCTGCGTCCATGGCCCGATCCAGCGCACGCCGTCTCCGTTCCTCCGGGGTCAACGATTCTTCGTCGATTTCGACCCTGGGCTTAGGTCTTCTTTCGCCATCACCGCCCTTTCTGCCTCCACGTCGCTTGCCTTCGATCTGTTCCCCGCCAGAAAAGCCATCGTCACTATCTTGCTTTTTCTGGTTGGTTCTAGCCTTCTCTCTTGTTCTCTCCTTCTTCTTCTTGGGCGCGTCTTCCTCTCCCTCGGCTCTCTTTCGCTTCTTTACTTTGAGCGTTCTGTTAAGTGTGTCGAAATCGGGGGCGACTTGAACTGCAGTTGGATCAAAATCTGCGAATTGCGCCTCGTCGACTTCAGAGAGGAGAGATTCATCGTCAGAGTCCGGATCTTCTGCGTCTGCTCGGGAAGGATCGTCGAATTCATCATTCAGATCGTCGAGTTGGTCTTCGTTCTCTGAGGGTCTGTCCAGTCCTTCGGCATCTGAAGGAGGTCTCTCGGATGGAGATTCCGACATTTTGATGTAAGAAGGTCAACGAGGAGATTACCGTGGAGTGCTTATCTTAAATCGAAAGGGAAATGGCGCTGGAGAGAAGTTGAGGAGGCGTTTACGAGAAGAACAAAGCAAGTAACGACGACTTGCAGACACATTGACATCCGGTTCACCTGCCAAGTCAAAGGACATTCGATTCATTCATGCACGTGATTCGCGGCTGTCTGACTCGGGGTCGCAGCCTTGTTCCGCCCCCTTGACAAGGCTCTACGGAGCACATACAGTACAACACAGTAGATAGGCTTTGCACAAGAATCTAGCGATCTTTTTGTGAAGTAACTTTAAGACGTCGAACTTTGTCATCTGAGATCCTCGAAGTAAAATGCGCAGCGCTTGAAAGGCTTTAAAATGAGCCCTCATCGCCACAAATTGACCATATTATCAGTGCACAATGCCATTGAGGCCACAACGGTCGCTTGCGGAGATGGGTAAACTGACAATTCCAACTCTGTCTCGACCCAACTTTGCTCCTAGATAATCAGAAACTCTCTCTGGTCTGCCACCACCACCATCGTGATCTAGAATGGGCACTACAGCTGCACCGGCTGGCGTGGATTTTTCAAGTGAGAAGCCTCATTTACGGCAGACACATCTCCGGGGCCCGCGAACTGCATAATTCATCGGCTCAGTCACCTTGTACAGAGCGGCGTGGGAGTACGTAGTAGTGTCCGTACTCATTACACTCACAGTCCGAGCATGCAAAATCTATTTCAACAGCGCTAATCCGATACTAGCATCGCTTTTGGTATCGGGTTTTAATTTCGTGAACGAATTTGAGGGACCGATACAACCACCACTTTTTTCACAACCATATTCGCCTACCCAATCACCACGAGTGTATTTGCAACCACACTTTTCCTTTCGCTGCCTCGCCTCTGAGACTCACACGTCGACTGACTTCTTCTCCCTTGCCTCCCTGCTTAGAAGAACCTCTCGACATGGTCACTAGTGGAGTTTACTGACGTTCCAGACAGCACTGCCACCACAGTGTTGCGTGTTGTGCTCGATGTCCTCCCCTGTCCCGACCCAGTGGAATGCAGGCATCGCTCAAATGAACCAACCACTGGGCCACTGTTATGTCCTCTCCCCGATATCAGACCATGTAACGATGTGTTGTAAGGCCGAGAGTGACACTCTCGACCGACGTGAATGGATAGACCTCGACATGGTGCCTCCTGGGTGGGATTGAACCATGCGCAGGCAATGGTCAAAACTTTCTTAGTGCACAATGTTGCGACTTTTATATACATTACAAAACGCGGTCTTGCCCCGGATACAAGTCCAGCCTGCCCATAAATAAAGCATCGACCATTCTCATCGCAAACCTATACATTTTCTCGCCGTCGTCGCCAGTAAGTCCACTCCTCGTGGCAGCTGTTGTCTCTTCTTCCGGACTGTTGGACCCAAGCCATCTCGATGTTATTATACTGCATCGATCTGCGATGGCATGTCATCTGGCGTAAGTATCTCTGCGATATACTCGGATCCGTGCCTGTCTACCACCCGGGGGGAAACCCCCCTTCCAGCCATTGCAAGCCCGCTGACATAGGGCTTTCCAGTGCTCATCCAAGCATCAGCTTGCAGTTTCGTCCAATTCTATGAGAAATCGTCACGACTCGGATTCGCCCTATCCACGCTCCGCGAACACAATGGTTCTCCGGACGAATTACTCTTCCAACTGCGTGTACCTTCCGAGGCTGGCTGGGGTGCTGTCGGTACAGGTGACAAAATGGACGGATCGCTCATGTTCATCCTCTACGCCTCTGACAATCCAGGAGGTAACTTTCCCATTCCAAAGCTAGTCTGGGCCGACACTGTTCTGTTCCGCTGTGACTGACCAGCGATAGATGCAACAGTAAGTGTTCGAACCGGAAAGTATGGCCGACTCCCTTCTCCCTTCCTTCATTCAGCACGTTTCTGAGAATTAGAAAAGAGGCCACGATACCCCAGAACCATCCAGCAAACTCAGCTACAATATCGTCAACGCCTCGAATGACGGTGTAACCCTGACCGCAGACATCAAGTGTCTGAACTGTACGAGATATTCGAGAAACTCGGTCGATATTGCGTCTTCGGCACAGCCGTGGATCTGGGCTATAGGCCCTGGTGATCCTGTGAGATCTAGCTCTCAGGACGCCGACATAAAGCAGCATTCCCACGATGGTACGAAAAAAAGGCCAAATTGACGTATGCTGCCGCAAGGGCGAACGCTAAGCTGTGCGCGTACAGGTGTCTTCTTCACTGATATGACCAAAAGTGTCACAATGAGTTCCAATATACCGTCGATTTCCGGCACGTCCAATATCCACGCCACAGCCCAGCCGGGCTATATCAACGACCTCGTCATTCTGCATGCTGTTTTGCTGGGATTGGCTTTCGTGATAGCCTTCCCATTGGGCACCCTTACTCTGAGAGCGTTTCGATCCTTCACAACGCACTGGATTGTGCAACTCATCAGTTTAACTGCATCAAGCGTTGGCTTTGGCGTTGCAATCGCCCTCAGTATCCTCGGCATCGAATGGCGGCATTTTTCCGCAGCTCATCAGATCATCGGTATCGTTGTTATAGTCCTAGCGCTCGCTCAAGGGCAGCTTGGCTACTGGCATCATATGCAGTACAAGAAGTTAGGGAAGAGAACTTCTGTATCGTATATGCACATCGCACTTGGAAGGGGAGTTATTTGGCTCGGCATGGTCAACCTTGTATTGTAAGTCCGCTCCATTTCCGCCCTAGGGGTTCGGAAAGGCGTCTTCTCATCTTCTGATCGTGCGCTAGGGGTTTCTTGCTTGACGGTTCCACGGCAATGGCAGCCGGTGCAGCTGTTGTCTCGGTTGTTGTAGTGGCAGGGATGGAAGCCGTTCTATTCTGGAACCGTCGACGTCTTCTTGCAAAGTCAATCGCCTCAAGTACGACAGACCTGCCCCTGACTGTCCATGGGGACCCTGCTGGGAGTTAGGAGCCGAGGCGTTATCCCCTATACGTTCTTGTCCAAGAGTTGCCTCGAAATTCGCACAAGGATGTCGATGCTCGATGTCGACATGCCAAAACCACCTTGGACCTGAAAAATGTGAGCTATCAAGACATCACAGAGGGAGAAGGCTGCATAACCTACCAAGCGCATTCAACATAAGTAGTCAGTGTGGCTGCCACTGGCGTCATTAGATTGGCCGCCCCAAATAAATGCCAGACAGTTTATTTCAGTAGCTACACACTCGGTCGAATACAAGGAGCCGCTTAGAAACTGTTGCGATATATAGAAAGAAAATTCGACCAAAATTGTTCTGACAATTTTCCACCATATTCCTCGCCGAGCAACCTCCGGTTGACACCGTGATAAGAACCAAGTTGGGATTCCGCGCTGATTTTAGTGTTTTTTTCTCTTCCTTTACTCACCAGAAATAATTTTTGGCTTAGATATTTGACTCGCTCGGTTCCATTTTTTCCTTGAGCAAGAGTTCTACAGAATGTCCTGCAAAATTCTCCCAAGAAGAATCTGAGAGATTAAAAAGCCAATCAAGCGCTAGAGGATCCCCTGATGATAGAGACGGAATGTGCTCGATATTGTCAATAGATGCTGCTGCCAGACCAGGTTGGTCCTGAACACCTAATCCGTCGAGCGCGCCAGGTGCCGACTCCAAAGGAGTAGAAGCTTGTGATCTTGGAGGACAGCATGAGGATGTAGAAGTTTGGGATCCTGGAGGACAGCTTGAGGATGTAGAAGTCTGGGATCTTGGAGGGCAGCATGAGGATGGCAAAAACACGGCAGCTTGATCATTTGATCCATTGGGCTGAACAACACTCGAAGTAACCTGTCTTTCGTGACTGCTCGGATGATGAGGTTGATGTTCGTCTGCGGCCAGATCGAGAGGACTGAGCTTCGGTTTGAGTAGCCGTAGGTTTGTGCTCGCTGGAACACTATTGTCTGGATGGGAAGATTCTTGTTGAGAAAGCCGGCGTAAAAACGAATTTAAGGGAGCTGGACCAATACCCGCATGGTTCAAAAGTTCACGAAGATGCTGATTCTCTGCCTGAAGCTCTTGAAAGCTTTCTCGAAGATAGTTTGCTTCGCGGCATGTGACGCGGCAGTCTTCCAGCCTCTTCTCCAATTCGACAAGGTATTCTTGCCGGCGAGCTCGACTGCGTCTTTGATTCTCTCGGAGGCGTTCCTGTTTAGCTCTCTGAGCCGTCTGAGCTGTAGGGTCCGTTGTCGAAGCCATGAGTCTCTCCAGTGAAAGAGGTAGGCTGGTGCATATCAAATTGGCAACAAGTAATGGCGGAGCGGCGTATTAGTAAAGCGAAAGCGATGATTGGATGCAAGGAAAGAGATGAAGGAGAAGGAAGAACAGCTTTGCTCATTCTTACGGAGAAAGGCGTCAACTGCTATAAACGGGGGCGGCACCCCAAAGCCAGGTGGAGGGTTACAAGTCCGAAGAGCGGTCTGGCATGGGCTTGCGGAGGCTCTGTTGCAATCAGAGCGACATGCAAAGTCTTGCCGTAGGACCATCAGTGGCTGAGCCGATTCGAATCATGACAGGTGCAGAGGAAGACGAGCTCTAGGGCATTCTTTGGGCGAAGCCCGTGCTAGGGGTCTCTGTCACACCAATAAGCAGCCAGCTGGGTGTCACTGGGCTTGAGGTATACGATCTGTGCTTCGTCACGCATTTTCAGCCACCGGAAGAAGCCTAAGGTGAATACTCGGTGGTTGGGTCTGGGATTTTCCGCTTTCCATTTCAAAGTGCCCGTCGTCGTCCATCACGTTGGCGTTCCGTGCTAGCGTGGAATGATCGTGATCTTGCAAGCGTCGTCAGCGTACGGAAACATGGCCCGGAGCTTTGGATTGACGGCTACCATAGGCCGAAGTGACAAAGAGGTGGCAGATCCTGGTAGATACGTGCTTTCCGATGCTGTACCGCTGATATTCTGTACATAGCGGTGGATTTCGTTAGATGATCACGGACTCGATGAAGACGTACAGTATTGCAGTACTTCATCTCCGGGCCAATAGTTAGTACGATAAATGGGGCGTCTGAAGAGGAGCAGTTGTGGGACGCTACAAAGGAAGGCTTGCCGAGCCCAATCCCAATATTTGCGCAAAAGCGCAGTCTCGATGCCCATCAAGTCACAGTATCAGACGCCCTGAGTCGCAAACCTAGCAATCTTTCAGCAATCGCTCCAAGCTCGTCATAGCCTTCTCACAATGTTCGCCGGACGTGAGTATTGCAACAAAGTTTCACCCCGATGCTCAACAACCCGTGCTAATGACAACCTCTAGCCCAAGAACATCTCTCCGAAAAGGAAATCCGCGAAGGTGAAGCCAAAGCTGCGGTTGGGGTGCAGACTTTCACCGCTGCATGCATAGCATTATGGTTCTGTACGTTGTTGCCGATCCCATCGATGCTTTTGTCGTCCAAACAGTCTCAGACCGGGTCCAAAAGATGGAAGGAAAGAAAAAAAACCACAAACTAACACCACGACAGCACCTCATGTGATTGAATGGGCTCGAAAGTTGTTCTAGGGGTGTCGATGCCTAGTTGTCAACCTGACGCAGAAGTCAAGAGGTGACAATTTCTCAGCGGAGATATCAGTCACACCTAGTCAACTGATCAGGGAAAGGAACCAAGTCTCCGTTGTACATTATGATGTTGTACATTATCAGCAGGATATTCAGCGTGTGGCGATACACGCTGGCAAAAAAATGGCCTGTACTCCATTGATAGAGCCTCAAAATAATCTCCGTTTATCGACAGTTCCAAATCGCAGCATCGCTATGCAAAGAAATCTCTTGTTTTCACCTATCCGTATCCGTTCACCATCTCAAGCGTGAAACAGAAGCACATCATGGCAGCGTGGAAGCCGCTCGTAGTCTGATCAAGGGCACGTCTCATCTGCGTCGCGGAGCTTCACTATCCCTCTCTTTGGAGATTTTCTCCCAATCTTCAAATCCTTGCTGAACAAGCTCTAATTCTTTGTGCAAGTGTCGCAACTGTACATCTTGCGCTTCGAGTGTCTGAAAAGACAGTTAGCTAGGGTCTAGTCCTTGACCGGGCTGGAAATAACGTACTCTTTTTGCGGCTTTGACCGTTTCTTCATCCAAGACGCTGTCCTCGTCCTTTGCAACAGGTTTGAGCTTTTCCATCTCCATCTTGAGTCTTTTCGCTCGTTCCCGGATACTCAACATGCGTGCCCAAACTTCTTGCTCTCTTGCATCGAGGCTTGGATCGAATACTACTCGTTGCAGCTTCTCCAACTTGGTCTTCAACTCTTCTTCGGAATTATCCATGACATAGCCACGGTTTCGTAGGATTTGCACTTTCACAGCCAGCGAGAGGATGCGCCGCGCTGTCGCCAGTTGCCTCCTCTTGCTCTCCTCCAGTCTCGTGGCCACGTTCTGGCGATGTTTGTCGAGTTGCACATCAAGCGAGGTATTGATTTCTTGAAGCATCATGTTACATCTTTGGATTGCTTCCATCTGGATTTGGGCCTTTCGACCAAGCTGGAAAAAACCTTGGATGAGAAGAGGCACCCATTCAGGCCCAGGCCGTTTGGAAACCGCTTCCTCCCACTTGTCTTCGTCCTCCCCCGGCCCTGGCCTATACTTGAGAGCTTCTGTTTCGGTCTCAACGTGTTGATACAGGTACGTCCGCAGGGGAGATGACAAACTCGTCGGATCCCATTTGTTTTTGACAATGGTCATCTGAGCCGGTATTGATCTGTAAACGTTCAACCCGCGACCTTCTTCCCACATTGACTGCGACTCCATCTGCCCTTGTTGAGACTGGCCGAATCTCAACGTCTGGTCAAGTGGACGTGACGGTGCTTGTTGTGGCTGTTGCTGCGTCTGGGTCTGGGTCTGTGTCGAAGTCCCAAACAATCCTCCAGTCTGTTGCTGCTGCTGCTGCTGCTGCTGCTGCTGCGTTTGTTGCTGTTGCATGGAACTACCGAAAAGGCCCCCAGTTTGAGGTTTTGACGCACCAAAAAAGCCCCCTCCGGACTGTTGTTGAGGCTGCGATGCACCAAACAAACCTCCGCCTTGTTGTGGTTGTGTTGACGTACCGAACAAGCCACCACTTTGCTGGGGCTGTGGCTGTGAAGTGCCGAAGCTGAAGCTAGGAGCATTGTTCTGTTGTGTCTGAGATTGTCCGAACAGTGAGGTTTGCGCAGCCGGCTGGGTAGATGTAGGGTTGTTGAAGCTGAACAAGCCTGGCTTTGCGGGCTGTGCGGTGGAAGCACCGAAGATGCTCATTTTGAGATCACGGTCTGGGGCGGGCCAGCCTGCGTTGCTGGAAGGGGGTAAGGACGTAGGAAGAAGCGCGTCGCCGGCCTTTCACAAGATCATATCATGGGTACTGAACACTTCCTGGATTCTCTGGGAGGGAAGTCCAAGTGATGTACTGAATCTACTGCAGCTTTGGAAGGGCCGTAGTAAATTTCCCAAGGTGAACGCGCCGGTAACAAACGCGAACACAAAGCGGCGAGGCATTGGAAACAAAGCTGGTCGAGGCTTGGCAGCTCAATGCTCAGGCGGGGAGATGCCGCTTTAAAAGCCGCCTGCTAACAATGGTGGATGTACCCTCTCCCGTCGCCTCGCTCACTTCAACTGTTCAATTTATGAACAGTGACTGGGACATTGTATCGGACCCTTGGACGATAGACAGTCTTTTCGAAGGAACTCATAGGTAAGTACAGGCATATATACGCAATAACACAGAGGCCGTCACTGATCAATTCCGAGGAAATACAATGTAAAGATGTATGTACAGAGAAATCCGAGCCATACGTTCATAAGTATGGGAATGTTGGCTACATCTCACATAGGTCACAAGAAGGGTTGTCAATGATCAGTTGGTCAACGATCAGTGAGTTGATAAGAAAAGAAATATAAATATTGTTCAAAGGAACTGACAGGGTGCAGGGAAACACAGCTATAGACAAACAAAAAAGAAACTATGCACGCTCCATGAATGACTATGCCTCTTCTTATTTTACCGTCACATGCCTTTCTTTTTCCTTTGTGCCCCAAGTGATCAACCACCCCGGTAATGTCAGAGTCGAAGATTCAGAGGGTGTGATGCTTCAATAAAGGTAGATCGACATTTTTGGTTTAAAACATCAGACCCACAATGGCGACGAGCGCTCCGAATGCAACGCTCATTGTCGCGCCGGGCAATTGCTGTGAAGTGGCGCCACCAGTGAACGTTGCAACGGCGGGGGAGACCGGGCTTGAGTTCGAGCCGGTCGAGGTAGGGGATGCAGGGCCCGAGACACCCAGCCAGGCGCTGTTGCCGCCCTGGGATGTGGCGACAGGAGCCACGACCTGTGACACAGTCGACGACGAGGTTGGGACTACCGGGGCGACGGGCGCCACGGGTGTAGACACCACGGGGATGGTGGACGGGGCAGGACGTGTATCAGTGACAATCGGTCCGGTAACGGTGAACAACGTCCCTGGTGGGCTGATCTCTGCAAAGCCAGCGGGGGTGGATGCGACAGGGACAACCGTCTCCGTGATGGCAGCAGTGGCTGTCGGTATCGGGATCGTCAGGGTGACTGTGATAGTTGATGGGCCGCACGCCGTGCAAGCGGCGACAGTGGTGGTAAAACCAGACGGCCATCCATTTGGTCCGGTAGGCCACACAAACGATGTAGACGTTGCCTGAACAGGAATCGTCGTTGTCAGGGTGATGGTCTTCGTGATCAAGCCGGTCGGGCAGACATCGATGTACTTTGTCGTGATGACGGTGACTGTGGAATCTGGAGCAACAGTCGTCGATGCAGGCGTGGTGACTGCTGTGGTGGTGGTGGTCCAGTCCTCCCATGGTGCACTGTTAGACGTCGTCGTGGTCTGACTGATCGGGCTGACTACGGCGGAGGTCGTGGTGGCTACGGTGGTGGTCCAGTCTTCCCATGGCGCGGAAATCGAGCTCGAGGTCGTGGTGCTCTGGCTTACAGGACCGACAGCGGAGGACGAGGTGGTGGAATTCGTCCACGTCCAGGTCGATGCAGTTGTGGTGGTGCTGCCGATCGGGCCAACTTCAGAGCCCGAGGTCGTGGTGCTCACACTGCTAGATGTTGTCGGCCAAACCCAAGTACTGGTACTGCTAGTTGTCGAGCCACCAATTGGTCCAATTTGAGAGTTCGAGGTTGTAGTGGTTGTCTGGACAGTGCTTGTGGTGGTCGAGGTCGTCGTTGGAACAGCAGCGGCAGTCGTCGTCGTCGTCGTCGTCGTCGTGGATGTCGCAGGCACAGTAGTAGTGGTAGATGTCGTCGTAGACACAGTGGTGGTGGTTGTAGTAGTCGTTGTCACGGGCACAGTGGTGGTGGTTGTAGTAGTCGTTGTCACGGGCACAGTGGTGGTGGTGGATGTGGTCGTCGTAGGCACGGTGGTGGTGGTGGATGTGGTCGTCGTCGTGGGCACAGTGGTGGTGGTGGCGGTGGCGGTAGTTGTTGTTGTCGTGGGCACGGTGGTGGTGGTAGTCGTAGTAGTAGTTGACGTTGTGGTCGAGGTCGTGGTAGATGTGGTGGTGGTCGTGGTGGTAATTGACGTCGTTGTCGTCGTTGTAGTTGTAGTCTGACCAGGGCACGAAATACCATTGATGATATTCTTGATATTTTGAGCATAGCTCTGACCATTGATCTGGTTGTTGTTTGAGAAAGTCGCCTCCCAAACCATCACACCTCCAAATATTGACGAATACTGCGCTCCGCAGGCATACGCTGTGATCAGGGCCTGCGCCTTGTTGAGATCAAGATAGTCTTGAGCATGAGCTGCCGAAGAGGAGGCTGGAAGACCGACAAACAATTTCACGTTCTTGTTCTTTGAGTTCTGTTGGAGCCAGTTGACCCAGCCGTATGAGAGATCAGTAGTCGTGCTCAAGGAGCCAGATGAGAACAACGAAGCAGCCGAGCAGCTGTCGGTATTGTAGTACTGTACGAATCTAAACAAGAATCTGTTAGCATCCTTCACCTGCCCTCACCCGGGAATTGGGTTTCTTCATACACATAGTCAAAGTCAGAGTTCGTAATGGCGCTATCCAAATGCGCGTCCGGTACAACGCACTGCGGCGCACCAGCGATGTAAAATCTCTTAGCCGTGTAGGTTGCGAACTTGGCCCTCAGCTCGTTGACCAAATCAGAGTAGAAAGCATCACCTCCAGATTCAATATCCAGATCGAATCCGTCAACGATAATATCGGTTCCGAAGGGCCTGGGGAACGCTGTCTCGGTGGTATCTTGTGCTGGACCATATGCGCCCCAGAGAAAATCTGCAAATGCTTGCGCGGAAGCTTGCGAGGCGATGAAGTTGCCGGGACTATCACCTCCTATTGACACGAGGATCTTCTTGCCTGCCGCTTGACACACAGGTATGTCTTCTGCGATTTGCCAACAGCTCGTGAACATCTTCGTCTGCGTGCCATCGGGAGCCTTCCAATATGGACTACCACAAGCATTGCCGTAGTTGGTGCCAGGGAATCCATTGTTGCCCGCCTGGTCGGGGAAGGTATTAACAAACCCAATAGGAATGACATCAAAGGCACTGTCCTGGCAGAAATCTGCCAGGCGATTCTGGCTTGGCCCTTGTCCCTGTGTAACGTCAGCCTTGTCGTCCATCCACAACGCATCCAATCCGAATTTACCCAGTAGACAGCCAATTCCAGCCCATTGGCCCGTTTTGCAGGAGTAGAGGGGGTTCCGACTATCGGTGAAGCAAGTGCTGTTGAAACGAAAGTGGTTATAGCCAGCAAGCTGGCGGCTGATACGCTTGTATGCATGTTGACAATGGTGAGCCAGAAATGAGTGGAAAAAACGACGAAACTATAGAAAACCAAAGTAAAAGAGTGTCTGGGCTACAAGATGCCCGTTGTTGAAGGACTGGACGCCAGCACGAGGCTTGCAGCGCAATGTTAAGGACCGTGGACGTGGAAAAAAGAGTGGAAGGCAAAAAAACGAGGGGAGAACAGGGCGCACAAGGCACAAGGAGGCCATATCATGTAGTCGAGTTTGGCGAACGCCATGGTTTGTCAGAGTCCTGCCACCACCACCTACCTCGCAGCAATGACCACATTTCCGCTCTCCGCCATCAATCTGGAACAATTCATCTCTCTGCCCCGTATACTGGATGCCCAGCAGGTTCGGCAAATAGGACAACTGACCCGCCAGGATGCCGTGCAGCTAACGCAGGTACCCTTTGACGGAGCACCAGTGTTGCAACCCTACAGGCTGAAGCAGAGTCACGAGAATAGTTTCTTCACCCTGAGGGACCAAAGCGTCAGGCCTCCCTCGGCGGCAGAGTAGTGGAGGACGACCTTTTCGGGAACGCCCCTCTCCAGAGAGGCTAGAGATGTCGCGCCATGAAAGGCACTCTGACGTTACGGAGCGCGAATACGATGATGGCGCCGAACGAGGCGAATGACCTAGCGTGTGGCAGAAAAGCTTGGTCGCTGACCGGTGAAGATTTGACCTAGCCACGCGAACTGCGCAACAGTCAAATCTCGGGACGAGGTTGAGTCGGGTCCAGGCGACGCGATGTAGAGAAGGCGATTTGATGGAGAAAAACAACTTGACTCCAGGGGCAAAGCATCTATTCCATATTGGGACTAGCGTGATAACATCAGGGGCAACTGTTCGCGCTACTCTAACTCAAACTCCATCTCATCCATCCAGGGATCAGGGGATTCGCGGCAGCGCGCCCAGGCTCAAAGGGCTCGGACTCAAGATGGCACAGTGTCAGACCACGGATCAGTCTTCAACGGTGCCGAAGCCGAGTACGTCGGTGCTGGTATGCTTAACCCTTGTGGCTACTCTTGTTCAAGCCACCGACCGGACAGTTGGGATGGCTGGTTATGGCGCCAACGTCGACCGAAGCGGTGAACACTGAGGACCATGGAAAACACTGGGGAAATTGCTCACTAACTTAGGACGTAAAAAGAGTCGGTTCCTAAGGAGGAGCTTGCCTGGAGGCTCTCACACTTCGAACTGTAACGTTTCATCCGCCTTGCAAGTCGCGACGCTGATGGCTACGAGTGGCCAAGATCGCGGCCCATATTAATTCAAATTTGCTGTTGTTGTTATTATTGTGTGGTGACGAAATCTTGCTTCTGTGTACGGAGTACGGAGTACGAGTAGGACCAAGGCACTTGAACGGATCCATATCTTTCACCCGTGCAGGCGAGGTTTTGTCCCTCTTCCATGGATGCTCTGTTTGAATATAGATCATACAGTACGGAGGACACGCTGAGAGCTAAATGCATGAGACCTGTCTCGAATGAAACACTGATACAAAGTTGAGGCCGCTCCATTTTACAAACCGGTTACTGGTCCATACCAAATTTGTGTCGGCACCTCCTTTGCTGGGGGTCTGCAACCTTTGATGTCGACATGTACTATTTGAATGATGTAAACAGTCTCCATTAAATCTTAGACACAATAGTAATAATAATATTATTGTATAATCTGTTTTAACTTTTGTTTACTAACAATCCAAAGATTCGTGTGGAACCGATGATCATGTCGATCAGGATGTTAGCCAGATCTTCGAAGATAACCGAGTCGATTGGCTTTTGCAAAATGCAATGCGTCAAACAAGACACCTCGAATGCGTCGAGAATCACAGGCTCGAGGAAATTTTTCGCTCAGCAAGATCCATGCAAGATCGGTCTAGCTTTGGTGTCAGTGGAAAGAAAGACACTTTAAAAATGGCTTTGTTTTGGATTTTATTAGTAGTGCACACCATATCGCAGTCCTTGATCTGCGTCAGATGAGATACTACAGCTATTGTCGTCTGTCACGCTCGACATGTCCGCTGAGCTAACTTGCAGGCCGTCCAAGGGTATAGCAGATTACAAATTTCAAGGCTTCGATGATAAATCCATTGTTGCACTTTACATCTGCGGCCGGCCCGAGAAAAGCTTGCCGTGCAATTTCCAAATCTCAGATCAGTGCGTCTCGGCCGGTAGCTTCTCAGGAGTGACTGACTCTTCTGAAATATCTTCACTGCTCGTCTCGCTGTTGATTTCCTTGATAGGTCCGGTAAAGCGGTGCCGAGCTCGTATATGATAATTGAGAAATGCCAAAACCATGACTCCCACAAATACCGGAGATGCATAATTCATGTTCTGACTCGTAACCGGCAACATTGGTGGGAAGGGTAGAAAGATGATGAGGAAAATACAGAATATAATCGCAATGATATTGACCGTCAAGCCAAATCTACCCAGCGTCCACGGGCCGAATCTGATAGGGTTGCTGGAGCTGAAGCGGCGTATGGCGAACATGAGTGTTGGGATGGCGTATGAGAAGTAGAAACCCAGAGTCGTGAGCGATATGAGCGCGTTAAAGGCAGTTGTTGAGCCAATGTTTATCAGAGAAAGCAGCGATACCGAAACGAAAATTGCAACGACAGCATTTGTCGGAGACTTGCTGTGAGGTGTTATATGGGAAAAGAATCCGGAGAAGGGCAGCCCTTTGTCTCTTGCAAAGGCCCATATTAATCGAGACACCGATGCCATGCAGCCAAAGAGGTTCATGGTGAAGACAACAATAACAGCAGTCATCATCGCAGTTGCCGCTTTCTGGTTGTTGGTGGCTTGCAAGAAAACGCCAATGATGGGAAAGCCCGTGGCGTTGTTCAAAACCGCATCAGCATCGGTGATTGAGTACAGTACGGTGAGAATATACAGGAATCCAGCTGTACCGTTAATGATTACCGACCACAACATGGCACGAGGGACGTTGAGAGGGGCATTGTATGCTTCTTCGGACATCTGTCTGCCATTAAGTGACTGCAATCATGATGACAGCCTTGGATCAAGGGCGCAGCACAAATGGAATGAGCCAGCACTTACATGTACAACAGCATCGACACCGGCCAGAGCGAATGCCGGCGTCAAGAAGCCTAAGCAGAAACTCACTCCATCACTAGGCCATCCGCCTCCATTGATGAGGGTGCCCCAGACATCATGGTTATCAGTTTTATCGCTTGTTGCAAGAATCCCGATCGTGACAAGGAAGAAGAACAAAACGTGAAGTCCACCTCCCAAGGTTTCCCATAGAGGTAAAAGCTTTTTCCCGATAGTCGTACCGATGGCTGCGATACCTGCGGCTGCAATCATCATCAATGTTGCATGCCAACGCTTCGCATCATATCCAGAGTAATTGAGCACCGCAACACCCTGGATCATAGTTGCGATCAAGAAACAGACAGAGGCTACGCCGGCAACCCATCCAGTGATCGTGACCCAACCCTGAATATAGCTGATGATCGCGCGCCATCTGACAGGTGCGTGTTCAGCAGTCCAGTGATACTGAGCTCCTGCAATTGGTGAACTATGAGGATATCATCAGCGGTCTTTTCACAACTACTGGACCACCAGCGTGATCACCTACATAGACGCCATCTCGGCCATCGATGTGGTGATTGCCAACGTGCCAAAAACGGAGACAATGAACCCGTACACGACCGAGGCGGGTCCTCCATTCAGATATGCGCCTGCAAAAAGCGCACTTGTTGCTTCCCAGGTGCAGAGAGTGCATGCCGACATTCCCAAAAGGGCCCAGAAGTTCCATTCTCGCTATTGATGTCACATTAGCTGTCTGGACATAAACCCTCAGACTTGATGTACCTTCAACACCTCCTTCTTCCCTGCAGCCTCCAAAGCAGCAGTATCCGAGCTATAAGCAGTCATTGTGGGCGATCAAAATTCATACAATAAACCTTGCTCTCCAGATGAAAAGGTGAGGGTTTAGAGACCAAAGAATAAATTAGAGAAGCTCACATGCAGAAAACAGGAAGCTAGGGTACCGGTCGGTTGATATGTGTGCGACAGAGACGGTGAGCTGCATCCTGCATCCAATATGGCGCGACATGGCGAAACCCCATGTCGCCGAAGCTAGCTGAGGAAGGCAGGAGCGAAGTGCATCCTGTGCATCTGCATGCCTCGCGCATGGTGTAAGGTAGGTGGTATTGTGCTGGCATGAGTGAACATGGTTTATCGCAACTAAATTGGTTTTGTCAAGCGTGAGAGGCAACCCCTTTGCGCGAGAACTGTTCTGAGGGTTCTGAGGTGTGATATAACCCTGTCATCAGGGATGTGGCACCGTTTGGCACCGGCCTCCGCCAGTCACACAGCTCCGTATGGGGCGCGGATCAGCCTGAAAGGCCCGTTTCCTGAAAGCCGAAGCCAAAAGATGCCGGGATTGTCTGCGCTACGGCACGCCTGAACGACCTCCCCGGTTCAAAGTACGGAGTAGAGGTCGCTCCTACAATATAACCGGATAAGTCTCGACAAGGTCCTTGAGCTTGTCATGGGCAGAGCTGTGGACTGATCACTCGATCTGAGCCATATTAGAATCCACAGATACATGTCAACAGACAGTGATCACCGGCAGAAGGCTAAACTCCTTACGCTTTTCAATAAGCAATCGATGTGCCACTTGGGGTCGACGTAAAGGAGAGGCATGTGTTGCTGTGGTTGCGACTGGTGCAATGAGCAAGGGTTCATCCTCAACCTGAGGAGAAGAGCCACACTAGTCGTGCGCCAGCGTCCTAACAACCTGGAAAGCGGCAAATAACAGGTGCTGTCGCCGTGTGAAGAGCAAGGATATTTACTGTTGCTGCAAAGGTGACATGCAAAGTGCTGGAGTCGACGTTGCAGTGAAGTGGCCTCCTGCAATATTGTCCAAGCGAAGGCAGAGCCAAAGACCGAGGATCTCACCACTTCGACGTTCTTTTAGAGTCCATCGAGCATCGCTGGCATTCTAGTGAAAACGCGGTACGGAGGATGGATGCATTGACTCCCCTATGGTCATGTATGCTGGTCTTGATGCTGAGTATTGAGGATTCAAGCGGTAGGCGATGGTTTGGGCGTTCCAGGACTCTGTGACCTACGAGAAGGCCCTCTCGTGGACGAAACAGAGACTTTCGAAGGCGCCTATGTTCTGCGAGCTCTACACGTGTATCAGCTGCCTCATGTAAAGCAGTTTCAGACCAAAATGGCTTGATCGTTGGGCATCTCCTGGGCCGAACATGCCGTAGTGGTGAGTCGAGTGCCTAGAAGGACTCCAAGTCCGAGGCAAAATTGGCCGCTCACCGCCCGTCTGGGTGCCGTCACCGCCTACACTTTTTTTGCTCGGCAGAATTTTATAATTTTTTGGAGCGCAGAATCGAGATTCCATGCGATTACCACAACATCATACCACGTCCTAGCCACTACCTGAAAATTCCTTGTCAACATACACGATGTCCTTGTCAGTGGAAGATGTCGGTGCTGTTTTCGAGGAGCTCGGCGACCTCGAAAGGAACTTTGCGGAAGTAGAACTCGATGCTCGTATGCGGCTATTCACAAGCGCAATGAAGTCAATGGCGCAAACGCTGACATTTGACTCTAGTTCGACGAAAGGAGTTCTCACTGAAACCCCTCTATGTAAAGCGCCAGACTTTACTTGACAAACTTCCCGACTTTTGGCCCACGGTGTTTGGCAATGGCCCCGAAGAAGTCCAGCAGTTCTTCTCAGCGGAAGATCTAGCGCTCATTTCCTGCATTAAATCCTTCACCGTTGAACGATACCAAATCGAATCCGAGACAAAAGGCGAGCCTCGAAGCCTCAGATTTACATTCGACTTTGCCGAAAACGATTTCATCGAAGACAAGCAGCTGGTGAAAGAGTTCGAATACAAGCGACGAGAGGACGGTCCAGGCAGCTTGATCTCAAAGCCGGTCCCAATCAAGTGGAAGGGCAACAAGCAGGACCTTACAAAGGGTCTCCTGGACGCTGCTGTCGAACTCTACGCAGCCGAAGAAGCGATAAAGGTCAAATCTGTCGAGGTGGTGGATCGTGAAGCACTCTGGCAGCACGAGAAACTCCGGGATAAAATGGTCAAACTCGATGAAACTGATGAGGATCAACCAAGTTTCTTCAACTGGTTTGGATTCCGGGGCGCAATTGACTCGTCTGCTCCCAAGAAAGAGGGGGAGAACGGTGCTGGCAACGGTGCCGAAGACAGTGACGACGATGTCGAAGAGATGCTCGAGGTTGAGATTTTTCCCGCAGGGGAGGAAATCGCCATTGCCTTGGCTGAGGAGGTTTGGTCAGATGCCATGGACTACTTCAGTGAGTATTGCGATTGTGTTTTTTGTGAAATTGCTGGCTGACGGGAACACTAGTGTCTGCCCAAGACGACTTGCCTGATGGTGAAGACCTTGATATGGAAGATGACGAGGATGATGAGGAGGACGACGACGACGTACCAGACCTCATTCCTGCTGAAGATGCCAGACCATCCAAGAGACAGCGCAAGGACTGAGCAATGTCTTCGACGAGCTTCCCGGATTTGTTTGCCCCAACATGTACCACCATCATCTGGCGTTTGAATTCGTTTGTAAATTCCCGTAGAAATTCTGATCCAGAGATACCATAATGTTGCACCTGTCGTTTGTGTTCAATTGATCCTTCACCACATAGTCTCCCCTAGCTTTGCACTGGGCAGACAGAGCTTCTCGCTCTCTGGGTACGTATGTTCTCGGTCCTGGCTCGTTTCTTGCTCCAGGACTCTTCTTGCGTTCCTCCGCTTTCTTTTTCTGTGTCCTTACCCAACTGGCCCATCATAGGACAATAAGCAGGATCAACAGTATGAGTAAGACAAAGATCAAGACAGCTATGCAACAGCTACTCATGCTGTCCTCATTTTTCCGGATTACCTCGCCCACCTTCTTGACGCCGACGGTGAGTTTCCCCCCGACTCGATCGGCAAGCCTGTCAACTTCGTCAAGCATATGCCCTTGCTCTTCCAGTTCGCGACCCATGTCCTCTGCCTGGCCTCGGAGCACTCCGACTGTTTGAAACACGCCGTCCAGCTGCTCGTCTTGCTCGGCCATCATCGTTGCTTGCTGCTGCGCCTCGAATTCTTCATAGGGATCGTCGTCGTCGTGGTTGTCATCCTCAAAATCTGATGGCCTAGGCAGCCTCGGGTTCCGGGAAGCACCATGGCCCGCAACATGAGTATCCGCAGTCACGCCTTCCAGCTCATGGCGCATACCCTCCACCTCGTCCCCAACATCTTTGACGAATTGTCGCCGACGTTGGACTTCGGCGACGTCAAGACCGAATCGATACGGGTCGGATTCCACGGCGGACACTGACTCGAGCAGGTCCGCAAGGTCAGTGGAAAGGGTCTCGAGATTCGAACGCAGCTCTGCGCGGGATTGTTGCAGTTCAGGCGAGGTGGCCGATGTTGTAAGCGTTCGAATGCGCAAATATGACGAGAACAGGTGACGGGTGGTTTGGAGTGTTGATTGGACGTCTCTAAAACATCATACCCATGTTAGCCGTCGCCTACAGTATGGGAACAGAGGTTGAAGGGAGGCCGTGGTACGTTTGGACTTCAAGGAAGGGGTCCTCTGGTTGAGGATAAGCCATGATGTAGTTCTTTCTCTGGAGGTTTTGCTGTCACATCCATGCCATCAGGTAGTCGTATAAAAGCATTAAAGAACTCTCGCAGCTTATCGGGTATGTAGCTATGCTATTCTATTCGTGTGGAAAATCGGCGATTTGCAAGAGACGCCAACGTGTGTTTACAGGCGCACCTGCGTCATCCACTCCATTCAGGGTGCCGAGGCTGACACAGGGACGCAAGGCTACATACGTACAGGTACATGCACCTCAGGGCACATACGCAGGGTAGGCCAATGCCAATTTCTCTACAGCACAGCACGAACAGAATAGTCGCAAGCAAAATGACGGCCATCAGACCAGAGATTGCAATGCGCAATTTCCTGTTGTGAGGTATTGTACATAGGTATGCTTACTCGGCGCACTGGACCTTTCGTGTCCATAGTCGTACATTGGCTGAGGAAAGTCTCAGCTTTCCTCTGAGGCCTCACCTCCTTCTTGTCCAGCAAGCTGTTCATACATCAACTCCCCACGCCTTTTCTGTCCATCGGAGACTTCACGCAGCTTCTGCACAGTCTCTTTGACTTTCGGCTCCACCACGCGGAGATGTGATTCCAATTGCTGTCCCAGTTCAGATGCTTTGATCGCATCAATCTGCAAAGCTAGGGAGATTGCGTTCTGCAATGGCAAGAGATTTTCGAGGATATGATTGCTCTCGGCTCTTGCTCTGACGTCTTCTCGGTGCTGCTCCAGGCCCGGAATGGAGGGCTTTTCCTGCTGTGCGAGGAAAAGCATCTTGCGTGCATAATCTACGACCGTGGCAGGATCGCCACCAGACTCCAGGGCTGTCGCGGCTGCCAATTCTGTCAAGACACTCAGAACCAAAGGATCTTTTCTTGGATCGACCTCGTCTGGCTTTAGTTTGTAACCTCCGGAGAGCTCGTCATCCAGCATTCGGACGACTTTTTGAGCTCTATTCCAGGCGCTCGCGAGTTCTGGTCCCGCAAACCCATGGTCCGCAGCACGCTTGTGGAAGCCCAGCATCAGCTCGTAGGTCACGCCTTGTTTCCTCAAGGTGAAATTGGTGTCTTCGGATCTGTCGATGCATGAGAGAATGAATCGTTCTTTGCCAATCTCACACGCCTTGCGAGTGATTTTCGCCCAAAAAAAGCCTGGTAGCGGCATTCTGGACATCCTCATGCCGTTCAGCCATGGAGCCAAATTATTCCATACAACGTCGGCCTTCTCTTCACTGAATACTTTTGCAATTGTCCGGACAGATTGTTTGACGGAGGGTCTGTCAAAAGGATCCATTGGCCGCAGTCTAATTTCTTCGCCGTCGGACATTGTGACCGTAACACCAGGCTCTGCCACGAGGGCCTCATGTTTCGAAGGCTTATATAGTAGTTTGCGGTGCTGAGGCTCTAGTGCCGCGGGAGTGAAGACTTTCTCGCGGAATGACAGGAGCAGCTGATCGAGTTCGCCGTGGCCGGTAGGTTGAAACGAGGGTATAACTACAAGATTTAGTTTCCAAGTGGCTCAGCCAGGGCAGAATTGTGTCGGAATACCTTTCTGCTGCACTCGAGTTGTGCTGAATGAGCGAGAAAATAATGATCCATTCTGTAAACTCTGTCGACAGCTTCTACAGATGTAGAGCAGAGGCTGGGTAGCTTGGGCCATGGTGCCTAGCTACTGGGTGGTCACAAATTGCCCTCTCTCTGGAGGTCTTTCTCAAGCGTCCTACAAAGTTAAAGAGGCATTCTTCATTTTCCAAAGCTAGCTGGTCACGTGACAAGGCTGCACTAGCGCACTGCAAAGAGAGCGGAGACTAGAGAGTACGATGAACTCATTAGGAAGAGGGCTGAGACAAGTCGATGTTAGCTGACAGACATACTGTCTTCCAAGTAAGGGGGACTCGACACTGCTTCCAATTTGAAGGAGTCGTCTGCGGTTCTGCGGAAGAAGACCATTTACAAGGGACTGAAGCGACGCGGCAAAGCTGCCGGATCTGGCTGTCGTTGAGCCTGGCATTGCACGCAAGTATCTTCGGCGAAGCTCTTGGTCTACACGCATCCTGGTTCAACAAGAGCGGTACAAGATGTCGCAGATATTGGTGCCGCGGGTGTCGGCATGCTGCTGGCGGTCGCTTTTTGCAGAGATCCAACCTCAACGTCAGTGGTCCAGGTCTCTAGTCACCCTGCAGCGAGGTCCCGTCGAAAAACTCGCAATTCCAGAGTCTCTCCCACCACAGTTTCGGTCTCAGATCCCCCCACGACTCAGACCTGGCAGAGGTATTTTAGAATCGCTCCTTCACAGGCCCAAAGCGAGTCTCAAGATTACTGATGTTTTTTCCCGAGGAGCAGATAAACGAGATATCACAGTCCACGAATCACCCGTCTCCGAAGCTGCCCTCTGCAAAGATCCGGTCTCTCTCATCGACCAGCGACAACTCGCCCTGCTAGACCCCACGGGCGCACGAGCGCGGCTCTTCGACAAGACGAACAAGGACCGAGCGCAAGTCGGTGACATCCTGCTGGTCACGTTCAAGACCGGCGAACCCGTTTCCGGGACGATACTCTCCATCAAGGGATCCGGTCCTCACATATCGGTACTGCTGAGAAATCAGCTGACGGGCATTGGGGTGGAGGTGCTTGTCAAGGTACACAGTCCGTTGGTGCAGAGCATGGAAATCGCCCAACGGGCGCCCAAGAGGAAGAGACGTGCCAGGTTATACTACTTGCGGAAGCCGGAGCATGATCCTGGTAGTGTACAGAAGATTGTTGATCAGTACGTGAGGCAGAGGGCTATGTTGAGTGGCGGGGGAAAGACGACACGGCAGCAGCACACTGGCCCTCGTGGGAAGAAGGGAAACAGATGACAGAACAAAACTCGGTTGTACACACTCATCAACATATGTTTTTTAGCGAAATGGTTCTCGGTATGGTCGTAGACCGTTTCTCACCAAGCAAGAAATCCTCATGGTTTCGCGCACTGCGGCGGAATCCAAGGCGCTGGTCCCATCTCTAGCACGGTTTTTGTACACGTCCCGAGTCTCTAAGGTCCGCTGGACGGGAAAGACAGTCAAGGTGGAAAATAGACGCAGGTGAGAACCGGGAGGAATGACAGTTGTGTATACTATTTATCTATCGCCGTTACGGGTCCACGACCCGAGTACACGGATTTTGCTTTTGTGAAAGTGTCAAAGTGGACTCTGCGATACAGGGCCAAAGTCTCATAGCAGCAGTAATGTGTGGTCATCGTCTATTTGGCCCATGATATCGAGGCTGATCTTTCCGCCCACGACCGCGGGTCCCCTAATATTGAGCTAGAAACGCCGTGTCAGTGCTGCAATGTGCCTTCGGCGAGAAAGGAGGACAGGGGGGATTGACTGAGGCATAACGTACCATTCCCTTCGGAGTATGACTTCCCATCACGTCCTCATCTCCGGCGAGGCTGAACTCGACTGAGCTCAATGGGGCGCCTACGCAGACCTGCTTGCCCTTGTCGCGATAGTCGAGGATGTTTGTCTGCGCGATGGCCCCAGCCACGAAGGGCGCGGTCAATGCGTAGCCAACTCGAGCGTGCAGATGCGTGCGCAACGTATGCAGTGCCGATGAAGTTAGACGCGTCTTCGGTGGTGACGAAGCGGATTGTGGAATCAACAAGACTCTCAGTTTCGACAGGGTAAGGGGCCCGCTGGGATCTGATGGCATGGTTCCTGCTTGGAGGCTTCTAGTCGATACCCACTTCGACAAGCCTGAGGGAAGATTCGTGCCAGGACTTGAGAGATACTTTTGAATGGTGGTCGGACCGGCAATCACCACGGTGGGCTGGCTGATTGCTGTGGCGTTGAGCAGATCGACAGATTCGCCGGCGACAGAATTCAAGGCCACTGAAGCATTGGAATAGAGTGCCGCAAAAGTCCAGCATAGCGTGTAACTGTCGGTGAGGCTTGTAGTTGGAAGGAGGGTATCACTTGGCGTCAACTTGTAGGCTCGCACGAGTGTCGCCTGAAGCGCGGCAGTTCCCGAGATCAGATTCTGCAGGGATATGTCAGGAGGGAACGCGCAGGTCTCTGTTGGACAGACAGCTTACCTCGGAGGTATACTTCACCAAATCATAAGTCCCATTAGCTCCTGGGCAGAAGATAGACACCGGTGGGACCTGAGAGTCTTTGTCCAGGGGTAAAACTTCCGACGTGGCGGTGCGCTTGTTCTTCTCGACCAAATCGTGCCACGAATTCACGGTGAAGCCACTTGGGGTATCATCGGACCACGCCATGTGCTCGTTACCTGCTTTCGCAACCCAGATAACATTCGTAAGGGCTTTGTTTGCTGAATGTAGGCTGTTGAGATCGAGTGTACCGGCTTCTGCGATCACATGGTCTGCTGAGGTCTTGGCCAGAAGAGAGTTGAGCTTGTCTGGCGGGAGACCGTAGGGAAGCAAGATGGTCGAGAAGCCGTAGAAAGATCCAGCTTGAGCATCTTGTTAGCCTTCCTGCAGCTGAAAGTTCCGAATCACCAACTCACCAAAGATGGCAGAGAGCATTTCTGCCGAGTTCGAAAGGCACACAGCGACATTTTGACCATTGTTTCGCTTGACATACTGACCGATGACATTGATCCCGAGGGTCAGCTCGTCGAATTGATGCTGAATGACCTTCTCACGGCCCAGCACGGTCAAGATCTTGCCCTTTTCGCCCGTTGGAGTGCCATCTTCCTGGGCCACACCACGGGCAGCAGTTCTCCAGACGTCGCGAAGATCTCCGGGCCTGCCTGAACTCCATCTCGGTGCTCCCGGATCCTTCACACCTAGGCCAGCTCGGAGCGGGTAGCCATGTGGAATGTCAATGGCTCTGTAAACGGCCGACTCGCCAGGGTGGCGAATCGGTGCTATCTGCGATTGTCGCGCGAGAAGGAACGGATGAGTGTCCGGCTCTCGACTCGTCAGCAGAGGATAGATCAGAAGGGCGGCCACCACCACGACCAGGAGCGTCGTGTAACCATCCCAAGTAGAAAAGAACTCGGCGATGGCGGCATCAAGTCTCTCCGCTGTGCCTGTCGTCGACATGTTGACCTGATCGACGTCCTCTGTGAAGGCGTAGAACTACTGCGAGGAAGAGTCCTTCTCACAAAAGGGAATTCAAGTCTTTCGACTTCCCACATCCGACGAATGTGGTCGAAGTTCGGGGCATGGCCAGCCTAGTGGGCCTTCCCCCACACCGATCACGTGCACAACGCGTGTCAGCCACGGGACACACTGTACGTGCCAAGATATGTAAAGACGCCGTTAAGAATCACGTGATGACATGAATTGAGGCAGCTTCGTGGTGCGAACTGATGACTTGGTCATTCGGAGCGCAACAGCACCAGTCACACAACTTTCGCAAGCACTGTTATTTTCACTTGTCCTTCCCTTATTTCACGTTCTTCCTCCCAGGTAATTCCATCCTCATGCAGCGAGTCCAGTCAACTCTCCGGGTTTTCAACCCTAGGTAAGCAAGCAATCTGTACCCTATTGCTATTGCTCCCAAAATAAGTGCATATTGCAGCGTACTCACGTCCAATTTATACAGCTGTAGCACCTGATCTCCCGTCTGGATTGGACAAGTGCCATTCCCCAGTCTTTGCTGATCAGAACAAGTGAAAGTAGTCCCGCGCAAAGTATAGCTTAGCAATGCGCCCACCTGCCACTTGACCGGTGAGACATAACTCACGACAGTCAGGAATCTGTCCAGTGATATACTCAGCACACCGGCCAAAGAGACAGAGATGGCCATCATCACCGTCATGACCGAAACAGCCAAGCCTGTATGCGAGAACATAGTGAGAAACAGAATCCCAAAACTCTCGCCGCACGACACAACGCACAAGGCCGAGTAGGTCATGAGGAAGAATTGGCTCGCTGTACGAGGTAAGCCCACTGCAAACACAGTGAGAACGGCATATAGTAGAGATCCAAGCAGCTCAAAAAGGAACTCCACGAACGAGTAGTAGCAGAAAAAAGCCTCCACAGTATATGTGTTGTCTCGGTCTTCATGGTAATAAATATCACGCTCGGTCGGGTACATTGCTATTGAGTTAAGCATACCCACGAACATCATAGAAGACATGGTTAGGATGTAGCCGACTCGACTCTGGACTGCGTAATAGTCATTTTGGAGTGGTGCGACGAACGCGGCGAGAACGATACCGAGACCCATTATCTGTGTGACTCGACCGATCAATAGCTCCGGCTGCCTTTTGAGATTAATCATTCCACGTCGAAGGAGGATCGGAAAGGCGCGAGAGAAAGGGAGCTGACTCCGCTTATAGGCTCCTATTTCGGCTGGTAGGGAGAGACGACCTTCTCTAGAGAATGTAGTCGGTCCCGATGGACTCTCAGTCACTCTAGAGGTGGCGAGAGGCCTCTCGTCTGCTTTGATCGATGAAAGAAGAATCCCCTCTTGCTGCTGATGACAACAGAAGCTCTCGTCAGACACCAGGTCCATAATGAAGTCGGCTGGATTGGTTGCGTCGGGGCAAGTGTAACCGATCTCGCTGAAATGCGGGAGAATGTTCGGAACACCTCCAGCGTAAGCAACATCGCCGCTGTGTGTGAGAAGGAGGAGCTTTCCAAATTGTCTGAAAGTGTCTGATCGAGGTTGGTGTATGGACAGTATAACGGTTCTGCCTTCATCAGCAAGACTTTGGAGCACCTTAATTATCGAATCCGCTGTAAATGCATCAAGGCCAGACGTTGGCTCGTCTAACAATAGAACCTTTGGATCAGTAAGTATCTGTATCCCAATCGAGACACGTCGCTTCTCCCCTCCACTAACACCTTTCATAAATTCATTGCCAACAAGCGTATCTGCGCATTCCTTGAGTCCGAGTCGCAGAAGAATAGATTCCGCACGTTGTAGCTTTTGCTCGTGACTAACAAAATGCGGCAAACGAAGTTGAGCAGCGAAGTATAGTGTCTCTCTGACGGTTAAGGAAGGTAAAAGTCCGGTGTCGTCCTGGGGTACGTAAGAACAGATCGACCTCAAAACGGAGTCGGTCGCGATGGCGCCATTAAGTCGTATTGTTCCGCACGACAAATATCTTGAGACAGGAGAGCTCTGTGGTCTTTGGGCTATTGTATTCAAGCATGTTGATTTCCCAGAGCCGCTGGGACCCATAATCACGTTTAATGAGCCAGATTCAAAGTTTGTCGTAATAGGTGCGCAGATTTGCTTCCGTGACATAGCCTTAAAGAGCCTCCTCGTCTCAAGATCTATACCGAAACCATCCAAGGTGATGTTGATAGAAGTAGGTGCGTCGGTCGTGCGTGTAGATCGTTCATGGTCTTCGCCACAGCTTACTTCGCTCTGGCGTGATCTTGCTAACTTGACCTCAATTGTAATTAATTGCAGTAAGAGAATAGAGAGACCGAAAAACAGGGCAGTGAAGCCTACCAACACGACAATTGGTCGCCACAGCCAGTCAGAAGGCACGTTTAGAGCCTCCAAAATGTACTCGCCCCAGTACTCCTTGCATGCTTGATTCGAGGCTTCTCCAGAGTAGGGGCAATCGTACATATGACCCCTAAACTCATTCGTACAAAGAGCGCTAAATGCGTAGAAGATGTAGGAGATCCACTTTGTCCAGCGTAGCCATACGGCGAGAGAATGCGTATTGATAAAGTAGCCACAGGCGAAGGTTTGAAGAGTGAAACTCAGATTCGCAAGTAGAGATGCCACCATGAACTGCCGATTGATTGCAACGCAAATAGATGCCAGATTGATAGACGCGAGGTGTGTGATCGTTTGAATCACAAGGAAGGTGAAGAACTGTCTCGCCTGAGGTCGAAATCCAGCCATAAAGTAGAAGATCAAAGAGAACAATATAGGCACTGGAATATCCTCGACTAAAATTCGACTTAGTCTCCTACTTAGGACAAAGGTGACAGGTCTCGATGTCCCTTCGATACGCTCTCGGTCGTAGATTTCGATATCGACCGACAATCGGTAAGTCTCGAAGACTAGAACAAGGTAGCTTTGTACTGCGGATGCTGTGTACAGGGCTCCTTGTCGAGACTTGATCCCGGAAAGGTCGCCACCTAAATGGTAAAACACCCAACCACTTATCATGCCCATGGACGTAGCCTCGATTATGCTAGCGAATAGTCCAAGTCGATCACGGTAAGTGACAATGAATGTTCTCCGAGTGAGCACCATTGTTTCATGGGCCAGTTCATCGAAAAGATCTCTGTAACTTGTGGCACGATTACTATGTAGCGATTTGTTGGTAAAGGATTGCGAGATCTTCTCATGGTAGCTGGCTGATTCGGATGCCCACGCTTTTAATAGTTGATCAACTCGTATAGAAGAATTCTTCTCAAGTTCCACTGATTGGATGTCGATCGCAGCAAGGTCGACGATAAAGTCGAAAGGATTGAAGAAGGAGGGTAACTTATAACCCATTCGCTCGAAATGAGGTAGGCATTGCTTTACTGAGCCGGAATAAACAGGCGACCCTCGTGATAGGAGAACAATGTTATCGACAAGTCTCCATATCTCCGAACGAGGCTGATGAACTAGGTTTGTTGTTAGGATTTTTTTACCGTGAAGCAAGAGAACCTACTTGTCATGATAATGGTCTTCCCCTTTCGAGCAAGACGGCTGAGTGTTTGTACCACTTGGATGGCAGATGCAGCATCAAGGCCGGTCGTTGGTTCATCTAGGATTAGAATAGGTTGATCTGCTAAAAGCTGGATCCCAATGCTGGTTCTTCGTCTTTCCCCTCCAGAGCAACCCTTATTGTGAGCAGGATCCCCTATTTTCGTGTTGGCGCATGTTTGTAACCCAAGCTCGGCTATGACAGTCTCCACCATGGTACATCTTTCGGCTTTGGTCTTGGTCGTCGACAATCGTAGATCAGCAGCCAACTGAAGTGTTTCGCGCACGGTCAAAGTCGGCAGAAGTACATCTTGTTGGAGCACATAGGCCGCATCAACTTTTCCGCAGCAGTTGTTGGTCGAGCTCTTGTAGGTAACAGTTCCAGATTGTCGGAACTTGTGAGCTTTCATACGACCAGAAATTACATTCAGCAGCATGGTCTTCCCACTGCCGCTGGCGCCAACGATGGCTGTAAGACTTCGACTTGGAAAATCAGCAGAGACATCGTCGAGGATTTTCTTGATTGATGTAGGCGTCTTTTTCGAGCCATTTATTCTGGCTCTGAGGGCATCCAGTGATGATAAGGGAGATGGGGCAACTGCTTCTACTGTGACGGAGAGATGGCGAACTCGAACGTCAACTGTCTGATAACCAGAGAGTTCATTCTGGAAGTTGGCTAAGAGTTCCACGGACGTTGATGGTGATCTGGACGATGCACCCAAGCATTGATTTCGTAAATCCCGCTCATGAGAAATGCTTTGTTTGCCCATAGTGTTTGGTTTAACCTCTCGATCGAAGTCGATGGATATGTTGAGGTTTACTTGATCGTGTCGAAGGGCGAGGAAGGTCGGCAGACTGCGCTGGGAACCAAATGTAGGCCTTCTGTAGTTCGGCTCTGATGAGTCGGTGAATTCCATAAACAGAAAAGCAATCAAGCTTCTTGTTGTTTGTTTGAGCTGCTGGAGTCTCGTTGGGTCTCGAGGCGAAAGTTGGCCTCCAAGAAGTCAATCAAAGCTTATCCCGGTTCGCTGAAGCTGTCGCGTCATTATCAACCGCTCTTGATCCTAGTTTAGAATTGGCTGAATGGATGTAGGCTGGGACGGTATGGCCATCTCTCACATGGTGTTTGGTGCCGCGCCGTTTTGTGGCTTGCGCACGAACACGGTGAAGTAGTTTAATTCATGGTGGGTCCAGCGGCTGGGCTGAGTATAACAGACGGATCCAGAGTTTGCTGGCGCTGCTGAATTTATGCAAGTGCTGCCAGATGAAAGAAATAAGGACCTAGAACCTTGGCTAACCCAAACATTTTGCGAGCCCAGACACTGTGCAGCCCGAATACGAGGAAATCTCGGATTGCCCGACTCTATCTCGACGAGGCTTCAAGCTGAGCCGTCGTGCCGCCGCCCAGCCGCATCCACTGAGCCTATTTAGGAAACTGTTGCAGAACGCCATTGCACACGTCCGGAGCCTTAAACACCTGTTGATGGTCCGAGTACTGCAATTTGATCCTTTCAACAGTTGGCGCTGTCTCTGAGGCAGCGGCTAATCTACCCGCTTCTCGTAAAGAAGCTGAAGTTGACTTTTTGTATCAGGGGCATTTCTAATGTTAGCTAGGCAAGTAGTCAAGGAGAACCCTTTCACCACTCCAAGTAGCCTGGGCTTCTGCAGCTGAGCTTTAGGAAACGAAGAGCTCCATACATATTCTACACCGCACTTTGATTTAACGCTTCCTCTTTTTATGTATCAAGTAGATGGCTTTGTCCAGCCTCCCACTCATAGTACCACGACGATACTTAGTTGTCCGGTTCCCTTCTGCTTCAACGTTTTGTCTTCAGTAGCCTCTAAACCATTGCCCCGACCATGATTACTCCCACTCGAGTTGTTGTTATTGGCGCCGGCTGGGCTGGGCTGGTCGCCGCCAAAACCTACCTGCAAATCGCACAGTCTCTCAATCGTCCTCTTGAACTGATCATTCTTGACGAAGGTCAAAGCCCGGGTGGAGTTTGGTCCCCCGAGCGTATCTATCCAGGTTTGGTGGCCGAAACTCCGAATGGTTTCTTTGAATATAGTGACTATTCCATGGTTGAGGCAAGTATACTGTTCCCGCGATACACATAGCGTTAAGTCGACTTGCAATCTAACAAGTCTTTAGGACGAGCACCCAGCATATGAACGGATACCTGCTAAACGGGTCTCCTGGTATCTCGATGCCTACTCAAGGAAGTTCAATCTTCGTCGATACATGCAGTTCGGTGTCAAGGTTATCAAGGCTCGTCGTCTGAGTGCGGGCGGATGGGCTATTCTTACATCCACCGGCCAGAATCTACAATGCGACAAACTCATCGTGGCCACGGGCCTTCAAACAAAACCTAAGGTGCCCTCTATACCTCAGCGAACCTACACCGGTCACTCGATACACTCAAAAGATATTGGCTCTAATTGCGAGAGACTAATAGCAGATTCAACTGTCAAGGAGGTCGTCATTGTCGGCGGCTGTAAGTCAGCTATGGACGCCTGCGCCATCTTCCGAGCTGCGGGTAAGAAGGTGTCATGGGTTGTCCGTCCAAGCCCATTTGGCGTCCGCTTTGGACTTTTCGATCCCAATCAAAAGCCAAATATCATTGCTGTCGCGAATGTGCGTCTTTTCAGCACTTTTGCTCCCTCAGTATTTGACCGTTCCGGACTATGCTACAAATTCTTACACTCAGGGCACCACCGAGTCGGGACAAGGATAATGAACCGTTTTTGGAAATCTCTCACTTCTGCTGTCCACACACAGGCGGCATATCAGAGCCAGAATAGTCGCAGGTTACAGCCCGAAATTTCGGACGCATTTTGGGAGTCAGCATATACTAGCATAATCTATAAAGGCAACCCGTTCCTAAAATGGCTACAGGATGACGACCTGGACCGTCTTCAGGTGTACCGAGCTACGCCACTGCGCTTAGAAGGACGAGATATGGTTATGAACGAGGATGGCCACGAAGTGACAATCAAGGCCGATGCTGTGGTTTGGTGCACTGGTTGGCAATCGAGCCTCGACTTTTTCGATCCTGAAGAGTCTGCCCGGCTCGGTATTCCTATCGCTCTTGAGGATTGCGAAGACTTCGCCCCCGATGAAGTCCTGGAAGAACTAGACAGCCGACTGGACCGCGAACAAGAAATCCTTTCCATGTTTCCGCAGCTACAAAGCCGGCCGACTAGGCCACGCGAGCCCAGGTATACTCAGTTCCGGATGTACCGTCAAGTCTTGTCGCCGGAACTCATCGCACAGCAAGATCGCAGCATTGCCTTTGTCGGATTCGTGGCCACCCCTCAAACAAGCGTGGCATTCGAATTGGTCTCTCTGTGGGCAGTCGCGTGGATGGAAGACCTACTCGCGAAAAAGGCCACCCCGGATCTCCATTCAATGCAGGAAAACGTATCTTTGCTCAACGCGTGGACACGGACCCGCTATGGCTTTCGCGAGTGGAGAGGTCCCGAATTTGTCTACGAAGCACAAGGCTATTTTGATGAGCTCAGTAGAGATCTCGGCCTTGCAAAATGGAGAAAGCGGAAAGGAGCAAAGTGGTGGGAGCAGCCCGGCTGTATGGCGAAAGAATGGCTTGTGCCATACCGACCTAGGGATTACCGGGGTATGATAGAGGAATTTCTTTCGAATAGGACGATGTGTCAGGACAGCCTCAAGGAATCCGAGCCGCTGGTCGATCAAGGTCTCCTCGAAAAGGCCATCACAGAATACAAGGACGGGAGCGACAGCCTAGTCCGAGTACGAACACGGGAAGTTGACACCGGAAGCTGTTAGCTGGCTGTGGTGCGGTAATGATGAGTCAATGAACTTTGGTGTTTTTTTTTGCGAGGTCAGGAATCCCGGATCCGTTGAATTTGTGAGCTAAATACTCTCGTTTCTACCTGATTTAGTTGGATTCACTCACCCACCCCATAAGGCTGCGAGGCTAAAGGGGGTATGGCTTGGCACCTTCATACACAGCAGAGTATTGGAATATACATCGAGTAACCGGGGATACTCATAGGACATAGTTAGCCTCTATAGACTATTTTCATTTCAATAATGTATAGCCGGACTATTAAACATCTCAGCCTGTAACTTCAACCTTAATAACGCAAGCCATCGGGAGTGAGGATTTGAGTGTCCTTTTGACGGTGGGCAAGACAAAATCCAGACTTGAAAGCTTTATGGCGAATCATGATCTCTGAAGTGGAGATTAGCGGTCCTACAATAGCCCCAACAGACGACAAGTATGTCGCGTGCCCGAGCTGGCGGCAAGGGAAGAGGGCGTAGTGACTCCTCTGGAGATGTGTTGGCTCTCCTTGATCCTTTGCAAGGAGTTTCAGTCGATGGAGCACGCCAAACTTTGCTTGTAAAAGTATGGGTTGATACTATAATAAGACACGCTAGGGACGTATACCTGTCATATCCTCAACCTATATCGAGCATCTCATCGTTCCCGATCTCCACATACTCCGCATACGATGCTCATAGGACGTGGCAGCTGAGTTCAGCCTTGAGTGTTACACCCTGGCTTCAGCAGGCTACAGCACATGCACCAATCGATGATATACTTGCAGGTCCTCGAGAGTGGAAGCGGTTGTTGAAGAGAAAAACCCTGCGGAAAACCTTGATGGTGACAAAGTATTCAGTCATGTCTGCCTCCACTATCGCACAGCCAGATGTGAATCAAAGAAAAGGGTCGTTGTACGGAGCAATTTCCAGACTATGTTCAAGTCAATCGCCAACACGCAACCTTGTCAGCAAATGTGAGATAATTTATAGTTTTGCATCTCGTGGTTTGCGCCTTGAAGGGAGGCATCCACGACATTTCCCCACAACCCTGGGTTCTTTGCAACAAGTAGCTAGCCAGCTCCCTTTCAAATCCACGGGAGATGTGAGTTGAGGACCTGTGGCAGCCTGCTTGGCCTTGCACACATCAACATAAAATTTTTAATCAAAAGTCAAAAGAAAAATCAAAAATCTGCGTGAGCAGGAACGTTCAAATACCGTGCTTGTCTTCCTCAACTCCAACGACCTCCGGACTACCAACGACTTCCTGGCTTCCAACGACTTCCTGGCTTCCAACGACCTTCCTGGCTTCCAACGACCTTCCTGGCTTCCAACGACCTTCCTGGCTTCCAACGACCTTCCTGGCTTCCAACGACCTTCCTGGCTTCC